>NC_060125.1:583162620-583469495 GCF_021461395.2 Schistocerca americana | reverse complement strand
GAGAAATTAGCTCAGCAGGACCAGAAAATTATGAGAGCCGGAAGAGGCCGCAACGTTTTCACGGGAACTGTCACAGCATTCGCCAGAAAGGTTTTAGGAAACTGTGAAATTATAAAATCCTGATGCCACGTCAATATCACGTGAAGAAAGTCATCACATGACATGAATTATGATAGTTACGTGACCTCTGACCTCGATTGTGCGATTTATTCACTGTGATAAAGAATTAAAATTTTTAAGTCAATTTTTTGAGCAGAAGAGGAATAAGGCTTCTTCAAATGCTCAGAATGTACTGACCAACGTGACTGGATGGTTTCAGAATTGCCAGTAAAAGCATGGGTGTTTCCAGTAATATCTTGTGATTTTCTTTGTACTTTATAAACAGCTGTTAGACTAAAGACTACCTCGTATGCCACTTCCATGACGATCGCTTCTTTCTTGCTTTCACAATCAATTTTAGAGAATTTAGTGAGCGTATTATTCCTTTTTTATGCTTTATCAAAACACATTTCGCTTTCTTAGTGTAGTTTAATATATACTTTTCAGGAATTATGAGGCTGTCCTAGTTCTTGCTGAACTGCTCGAAAAATTTCATATTTTTATTCAGAATTGTATTTTGCACCTCCAGAATTGGTCTGGCCTCAAAAGAAAGAATTAAAAACGTTATGGAAATACATTTAGGTGTATCAAAGGTCATTATTTTACGAGTGCTTCAACGAAAGCTGCAATACGAACAGAAAGAAGTTCTATATTCAAATGATTTTAGGAACGAAGGTTAGTCTTTTAGATTACTGCGAAAGCACTGACAAAACATTGAATTCGTCAATATCTATTATATTTACTAAGACTGTAAAACATGTATACGGTATACAACAGAACTTTCCGCAGTACTTATCTGTGAGTAATTGTCTACAGCTTTTCGAAGAGAGGGTAGTTATTATTGGATGTCCTATCGACTTTGAAGTGCTTGTAGGCGAAGCAAAGCAAGTCAACATTCGACGGAAGATAATAAGAGGACAGAACGGTAAATTTACAAAACAAATACGGAGTCTTAAAAACCGTTCCGCATGAAAAGTGTATCAGTGTCTTAACTACTGTATCACGTGCTGCATATTGGTTCATTTCCCGAGGTCAATTCACATCAGAATATGAGTACAAATACTCGCTTGGGAAGACGAAATTCCCTTTCCCTTTAAATCTAAAAGTAGGAGAAAGCATGTATTTGAAACCCGTTATAGAGTTTTCAGTTTAGCACGAAACACGGTATGTAATATTATTTTACCAAGGCATTGTTTTTATTTTCTTATGGAACACTTTGGTGCGAAGTTCCTCTTGAATATTAGACATATTGCATCAAGTAGCATATTTACAGATTCCGTATTTCTTCTCCTACCAATTTACTAACTTTTTTTCGGTTTAATCAATCAATTTTTTCATTTTCGTAGTTATAGTACTTCCCTTTGTACACATTCCTTGTTCAGACGTCAGTGTGATTCGCATTCACACATTTCGAGGAAAAATGAAAGCTTGCCCCATTTTTCTATGGAAAGATATTTTTATCCCGCACTTGACCATTTATTAGGCACTTACTATTCATTGTCCATTAAACATTCTGCCACTTTTCTTCCTAATCAGAAGAGATGACATCCATCATCCATTCTACTGAAATCAGTTTTTGTAGTTATCCGTTTTGTACCTGGTACTTACCTTAGTCATGGACTTCACCCATCTAACTGATTATTCTGTGCATTTGTGCATTTTTCTACGCTGGGAGACATCGCTAATAGTTAAATCAGTGGTAATTCTTCACGCTGTTGCCGACATTCCACATATCTGTCTTCTGTGTTATATTTTCACTACGCACGTCGTATTCTTTTTCATACTACAGCTTAAAATATAGTTTTTGTTGTTTTGTTACTGTTTACTTCATACCTTTTTTATTTATGAAACACTATTAATGGAAGGTGTATGGTATTGGGAAAGTTTATCAGTTAACTACGCGCCGTTTTCATGTATGTTAGTCTACGACGCACGGTTTACTTGAATGAATTCCAACAACGTGGTGATTCTTTTCGTTTCTTCTTCTATGTTGAATTATGAATAACAATAGTGAAATTTTAACATTTTAAGATTGGAGTGGTTTTCTTTGTAACTGTCCTGTCATCTTTTCTGTACATTTTTCGTAGTCTATTGTCTGTCTTGTAGTTGATTTAATATGCGATACAATTTGCACTCAGGAAATGTCTGATGCATGTTGCCATCGCAGTGTACTAATTACGAGGGTTCTTGGTCGCTTTCTAACATCTCGTCTCAATCTTCCTGTCTTAGGCGTTGTTTTTTTGTTTTTTTTGTTTTTTTTTTGTTTTGTGAATATTTATTCAGTTACGTAAAATTCCTCAAATACAAGCTATAAAGGAATGAAATTAGTGTCATTCCAATTCATTATTAAGTTAAGAGGTCGTTTCCGCCTATACATCTAAAAGTAATAGCTTGTTCCCTTTTGAGAAAGTTGTCCTCCATGCTACTTTCTGCTACCTGCTAATATATTGTTGTTATCTCCTTTCAGTTTTCAGTAGTCATTTTCTAGGTATGCCCTTTTTTCTTTTCACTTGCAAAGTACATTTTCCTCTGGCTAAACGAGTCGTGTGATATTGTTATATACTAAGTTGTCGCTACACGAGTAAGGACCTGAGACAATTCTTGATACTTACATTTAAGCTTTGTCTGGATCGTAATAATAGATATGGCGTAAATGTCTCATAAGAAACAGTGAACACATATCGATATGGAAAACATTCTGTGTGGAAGTATATCCAACTGTAATATATTACTTTCATGAGGTTTTATTAATGCCACTGAGTGAAAGTTCGTTGAAGCCTCACATCGTACCCATTCTTCCGCTTCGTACGCTCTGTGGTAAATGACTGGTTCTTAGCAGGGCATTTTGAATATTGTAAAGAATCTATTAGACCGACTTTCATTTTTTGGTTCTAGGTTTTCTATCCGAACTACTGCTATAGCCCTGGTATTACATTTCTATTCGGCTAAAGTAACTTTAGTGCTTTGATCGGTCTGTAACTACGTAGCCGTCAACGGCAGTCTTTCTTCCGCATAATTCCTTTGCTTCTGATGAGACTTACATTACCCGTTGGTCGTTAGAGGTGAGCGATAGTTCATCCCAAATGCACAAATATTACCGCAGCCTCAGGCTCTATGATATACACTGATGATTCGTTTTCTGTAGCATATTAACTTGAAAGCAAAGTACGTTTATAATCAATTGTAGGTTCTCGTAAACTGTAAGTTCCCAGCCTCGTCAAATGACTGTTGCCTGTATCACCAAAATGTTAGTTACGCGACTTCTTCAGGTTAGTCACTAGTTCATCATTATTTCTGCTCTTAGCTTCTAAAGCCAATGACTAACATAACGGAATATGCCGAATTTCAGTCAAATAACTAGCACTGAGTCTTTTACTATCACTTACTGTCACACCGAGAAGAGCCACCGCTTGAACAGTGGAGGCTTCAGTCCGATCCCTTGTTGTTAATCGACAGGAAATGATTAGGTTAGGTTAGATACGGTTAGTAACATCTCTGGAAAATGTAGTTACAGGACCGTAGCGAACAGTTTCATGTAAGTGATCACCTTGAAACTGATGGCAGGTATTTCCCCTGCCCAGAATAACTAGCAATTTTCTATTGTATGAGGTTCCAGAAGGCAATGGAAACCACTGTACGGAAGACGCATAATGTCTATCCACAGGACATGTAACCTGTTACTGAAAAATTGTCATGCTGATCTCTGCTTTGGTAGAAGATTGGAGACTAGTTGCCCCATTCTCTGGGTGGGGACTGCGAAGGTGGAGGTGACTTTGAGAAAAAGATAAGGGATATCGTTCTGCGAGTTGGTGCGTGAAATCTCAGAACCTGGAAAGTGGTAGGGAAGGGAGAAAATCTGGATATGGAAATGCCAAGACTCAGTCCACATATAGTGAGCGTCAGTGAAGTAAAATGGAAAGAGGGTGTAGGGTAGTATCAGTGACTGCAGAACAAGGTATAACGGGAGTAAGACTCGTCATGGTAAGATGTTAGGGCAGAGAGTGAGTTATAGTTCAGTGATATGATTGTTCTCTTGTGGATCGACAGAAGGCCAACACCTACAATAGTTCAGGTATATATGCTGTCAATGCAAACAGGAAACAAAGAGATAGTGAAGGTATGTGAAGATATTGAACGGGCAATTCACCACGTAAAGGAGATGGAAGTCTGTCATAGGGGTTGGAACCACGTTGTACGGGAGCGAGTAGATGAAAGGGTTAAGAAGAATATGGGCTTGGTACTATGGATGAGAGAGGGAAAGGCTAATTGAATTATCCAATAAGTGTCAGCTAATAACAGCGTATACGCTCTTCAAGAATCAGAAGAAGGGTAGGTATACTTGGAAAAGGCCGGTATGTGCGGGAAGATTTCAGTTAGATTACATCACGGCCAGACAGAGATTTCGAAATCATATATTGGAGTCTAAGGCATACCAGGATCAGATATAGACTCAGATCACTGTTTAGTAATGATGATGGGTAGGCTGAAGTTTAGGAGAATCATGCGAAAAGGAGATGGATACGGAAGTACTAAGGAATGGAGATAAGCTTGAAGTTCTCTGAGACTTTCGATACTCCGATACTAACTAGTTCAGTAGCCAGTTCAGTTGAAGAGAAACTTGGTAGGTAAATGTGAAGATACAAAGGGTTACAGAAGTGATCGATGGAAAAAGGAAGTACAAAAAATGTTCACGAAAATTAGGGAATTCAGAAATACATGTCATTTAGAAATGAAGTAAATAGGAAGTTCATGGAAGCGAAGGCGAAATGGCTGCATGATAAATGGGAAGAATTCAAAAAGAAACGATTGTCGGAAGGACTGACTTAGCAAATATAAAAGTCAAAACAACCATCGGTGAAGTTAGAAGCAAGGACGGTAACATTAAGAGTGCAACGGGAATTTTACTGTGAGACGGAGAAGAGAGAGTGGCTAGGTGGGAAAACTACACAGAAGGCCTCTACGGGTGGGAGGACATTTTTGATGATGTGTTAGAAGAAGAAACAGAAGTCGACAGAGAAGAGGTAGTTGAACAAGCATTAAAATGAGAATTTAAAAGAGCTTTGGAGGACTTAAGATCAAATAAACGACTATTCTCATTGATGTGTAGAATATATGAGACTGGTGATATACCATCAGACTTTCGGAAAAACAACATCCAGACAATTCAGAAGAAAGAACGAGCCGGCAAGTGACAGAATTGTTGCACAATGAGCAGAACAGCACATGTACTGAAGATGCTGACAAGAATAATGCACAGAAGAAAGGAGGAGATCGAGGATTTATTAGATGACGATCAGTTTGGCTTCAGGAAAGTAAAAGGCACAAGAGAAGTAGATCTGACGTTGCGGTTGATAATGGAAGCAAGACTAAAGAAAAATCAAGACACGTTCATAGGATCTGTCGACCTGAAAAAGCTTTGGGCTCTGTCGAATGATGCAAGATGTTCGAAGTTCTGAGAGAACAAGGTCTAAGCTAAAGGGAAAGATGGGTAACACACAAAACGTACAGGAAACAATAGGGAACACCAAGACTGTAAGTCGAAGAACGAAGTGTTCGGATTAAAATGGATGTAAGACAGGGAGATATTGTTTCGTCGCTACAGCTCAATGTGTACATCGGAGAAGCAGTGACAGAAATGAAGGTTCAAGAGTGGGATTAAAATTCAAATGAAATACATCATTGATAAGATTCGCTCATGACATTGCTATTCGCGGTCAAAGCGAAGAATAATTACAGGATGTGTGTAGAATGAACAGGCTGTTGAGTACAGGACATGTATTTAGAGTGAATCGAAAAAGGCCAAACTAATGAGAAGTAGGGGAAATGAGAACTGCGAGGAACTTAGCATCAGAATTGGGAATCGCGAAGTAGACAAAGGAATTCTGCTACCTGGGCAGAAAAATAATTAGCACTGGCAAAAACAGCATTTAGGGCCAAGAGAAGACTGTAATCAAACATATATCTTAATTTGAGGAAGACATTTCTGAGAATGTGCTTTGGAGCTTAGTATTGTGCGGTATTGCAACATGGACAGTTTTTACGATAATGGGACGACAGTAAGGAATGATTGTGATACTGTGTGGCTTCAGAGCTCCTTCCCAAAACGATTGAACGGAGACTTTAATGTGCCTCACGATAGCTAGTTCAGCGTGTTAATTCTACGATTATCCAGTCATATTTAGACGCTAATCTGCTTCATCAGTATTTTAAACTTATGGCAACAGATTACTAAGGCAGATATTGGTGAATGTACGTTCAACGATTCTAACTAGTTGCATCATTACAGTGAGACTAGGCTTTGAAGGTCTCGCTGTTTAGCGCCCATAATTAAACCATCTATCAGACAGAAGCCGCTATTAAATGTGAACGATACATGTGGGGAAGTGGAAACACGCTGGACTGTTATTTGGATCCGCGTCCAGCCATCCACATTCAGATTTGCCAAGGTTACTTAAGGAACCCGTTGATTAAGACACAGCCCATTTCCTTTAATAATCTGAGTTAGTGCTCCGTCTGTAACGACCTTGTCTTTGAAGCCACCTTTAACTTCTACACTTACTAGCAGTTGCTGAAATATTCATTGGCTTTACAGCATTTCACGGTCACGAATCCAGATAATTGTTTTTGAACGTTCTTCGGCGAAAGAACAAGCCCCCACCACGTGGAATGTCATATTCGTTATTTTTTATCATTTCTGTATTGGAGGCGTGTTTTTCTGTGGTAGGATTGCTGCCCTTACATTAGCCTGCTGCCAGCAGTACAATGTAGGAAAAATAGTTTCGTTGTGGAGCTTTGATCTTCTGTCTATAGTGACTCCTAATATAAGTCGGCTTACGGACTTTAGGGTGGACAGGAAAAATCCAGTAAATCAGATGCGAGGATATGAACAACACACTTTACCTGACTGTGCCGCTTTAGAATAACTAAATAGGAATGCAATAATGAATTATTAAGTAGGTAGTCCAGTTGAAGATTACTGGAGAACTATCTGAAACGGCTTATCTCAGAAATTCAACAGAATCCAAAACAGTAGAAAGAAAAAGAAAGCTAAAACAAATACCTTCAAGAAACGTGTGATGTAAACAAAAGGAGAGGGTCATCACAAAGACAGATTACCATTTAGAAAAGACAAAACTTTTCGATAGTTTAAAAAGGAAAGAATTCCAGTGTTAGTTCCAGAGGAGAATGCTGACAGCCAGAGGGAAAGGGTATAAGAGTGCCTCTACGAAGGGTAAGAGGTGTGTAGTTACGAAGTAGAAGAAGAAATGAGTGTCAGTTTGGAGAACGTGCATGATCCATTATGGATGCGTGCATTAATATTAGGCAGAGACTTTGAAGATTTAGGAACAAGCAGAATGGATAGACAGCACAGTATACAAAAAGTGTCCCAGGAGGAATTGTCAGTACTCATGGATATGACAAGATCGGTCTTTCGACGCAAAAAATTCTAGTAAACAAGGGCTGCCAAATGCAGACTAGTAGCTATCAGTACTTCTTTATCTTCGATACTGTGAAAGAAATCTCTTTCACTGCAACGTCCTTGCCTTCCGTATTTTTGGAAGAGGTAGAACGGATGAAAACAACCAAATATCTTATAGAAAACATGGGCTGTTAAATGAACCCCATAATAGCTATGAGCACTTGTTCTGTAGAGGAAATGAGTTTCTCAGTAGCGGAGACGAACAAGAGCTCATAGCTTCTAAATTATGGAATTCGGAGGCCATATCTATAGATCTTTTTTCTTGGAATGATGTGTTCTTTTTTATTCTTGTATACTGACCGTTTGTACTGGGACACCATGTATATGTCGTAAGACATACCGTCAAAGAGTTCGGAAGAAATCTATCCACATAATTCTGAAGACGGTCACGATTGATAAATGCGTTAGCTACCGTACAATAGGAATAACAGCTCATGCAATCAGATGGCCGAAAAAACTAATATGTAGACGAAAAGGGAGGAAAAATTAGGACATTTAAGAACAGTTTTCCTTCAACGACGGTAAAGTCACGATCATTATCAATTCTGACCCTTCATTTCTGAAGCAGGGCGAAAATCAAAACGTAAATGTATCTAGAGAATTCTGTCTAATTTATTCACCTGGGAAGTGTTGTAAGTAGGCTGTTTAGGTTTGTATGTTGGTAACGTCACTGGCTGTGCTGTGTGCAGTCTGTGGCTGGTTGGCATTGTTGTAATATTCGCTATTGTGGTGTTGGGCAGTTGCGTGTGAACAGCGCGTAGTGTTGCGCAGTTGGAGGTGAGCCGCCAGCAGTGGTCGATGTGGGGAGAGAGACGGCAGAATTTTGAGAACGGACGATCTGGACGTGTGTCCATCAGAGTCAGTAAATTTGTAATACTGGGTATCATGGACTGATATATTTATTATGACTTTTGAACACTGTTAAGGTAAATACATTGTCTGTTCTCTAACAAAATCTTTCATTTGCTAACTATGCCTATCAGTAGTTAGTGCCTTCAGTAGTTAGAATCTTTTATTTAGCTGGCAGTATTGGCACTCGCTGTATTGCAGTAGTCTGAATAACGAAGATTTTTGTGAGGTAAGTGATTCATGAAAGGTATAGGTTATTGTCAGTCAGGGCCATTCTTTTGTAGGGATTATTGAAATTCAGATTGCGTTGCGCTAAAAATATTGTGTGTTACTTTAGGGTTGATCAGAATAAGTAAAGAGCGAAATGTCTGAGTACGTTCAGTTCTGCTCAGCTGTTTAAAAATCAGATAACATAAGAGGTTTATCAGCACAGTAATTCACTAATTTTTCTAAGGGTATGTTTCAGTGTGTCGTAGTATAACGTGGTTAAGATGTTTTAAATTCTGAGAGAAATTAGTACACCCTAAAGAGAGTCACATATACCGATCATCATGTAAGTATGTCAACCATGAGGAGGCAACAACGAAGACCAAGGGAGTAAGTTTGGATTAATAGGGCGAAAGACGGAGATACAGTCTTTGTCCTCTACCTTTCAATATACATATCAAAGAAGAAATGGTGCAAATAAATGAAAGTTATAGCAATGAGTTTAATGTTCAGTGTGATGCTGTATCCATGATAACAATCGCTGATGACATTGCTATTCTCTGTGAAAATGTGGAAGAATTTCAGTACCTATAGAAAGCAGTGAACAGTCTACTGAACACAGAAAATGAAGTAATAGAAAAACAAAAAAAGAAAAAAATTATTGAGGATGAGCAGAAACGAAAACAGCGAAACACTTTATATTAAGGTAAAAGAAACCCATCTTCAAACCAATTAAACACATTCTTATTAGCTGCAAAAACAGGTTTGTAATATCTTACGCAATTATTTAGTAATGTAGGAAACTGCAGCGACACACGTGAAAACTTCACATCAAAGTAGGGGACCACGTTGTAGAAGAACTGAATGCAATCTGCTTTCTTGTAAAGAAATAACGCATATTTGACAAATGTAGTTGTTTCAGACTGGTACAGCCAGCCGGGGTGGCCGAGCGGTTCTAGGACCTACAGTCTGAAACCGAGCTACCGCTACGATCGCAGCTTCGAATCCTGCCTCGGGCATGAATGTGTGTGATGTCCTTAGGTTAGTTAGGTTTAAGTAGTTCTAAGTTCTAGGAGACTGATGACCTCAGAAGTTAAGTCCCATAGTGCTCAGAGCCATTTGAACCATTTGAACCAGACTGGTACACGAATAAAGCTTCCCCCGTCAAAACAAGCCTATTAACAGATTCTACATTGGCCTCAGACGCCCTGCATGGGGCCTCTGAAGTGATGTTTGTAACAAATTTTTGAAAATCACTCCTTGCAGACACGGATATGGTCTTTTATCATACCTTTTATCAGCTGAGATATTTTAGAGATATTCATTTAAGCAACACAGTATTTCAAATTCTTCACTACATTATTTTCTTTTATTTATGAATCACCGGAAGTTTCAGCCACGCAGAAATCTGGATCAATATTAGAATCATCAGACTTTCATTATAAACAAGAACAGCCAATTTATTCTTCCAGGACATTGAAACCATCTCTATTATCGAAATTCACAGCGTCAATACTATGTGAAATGCGAAAAGTGGGCCAACAAAGGTAGCAGATATAGCAGTATGGAACACAAGAGAGAGCGGAAACGCACAATACGCATTTTTGGAGCAGAGCTAGTTCGAAATTCGGAAACTACGAAGGACAACTGAGAGACTTATCCTTGTGCAGTAAGAGAATCTGGGGAGGGTGAGTGGGGAGGGAGTGGGGGGTTATCGTTAGAGACCAGGAGGCGCTATGTTTGTTACGTGGACGCCGTCCGAGTGACAAACTGCCGCCGCTCGAGGCCTACTCAGGCTGCATCCACAATGTGTTAAAATCGATTATAAATCATAATTTCACAACGAAAATAGAATATTCGTCTGGAGAACAGTATTTCAAGGAAGCGAGTCATAGTCGGTGGGAAGTGGGGAAAGGAGTCTAACATTTGAAATATTGCGTTACAGAAGGATGCTGAAAATTACACACAGTGTTAATAAACGAGGACGTTTTCCACAGAATCGTCGAAGAAAGCAACATGTGAAGAACATTAACTAGAAGAAGGTTGAGGATGATATGACGCGTGACATCAGGGAATAACTAACGTGGTACTACAGTAAGAGTCTTAGAGAACGGAGTTCTAGGAGAAGACGAAGATTGTGTCATATAAAAGTCATAACAGAGGTTGTTCAGTGTAAGTGCTACTCCTTGCTGAAGAGCTGCATCAATCGATGCAGTAAATGTTTGATCCAAAGGAGGAAACGAGACATCAGTCCCAGCATATAAGCGAAAGCGACTGACTAATTGCGGTATATTGTCAGTTTCACCTTGCAGTGTTCTACAGTTTTTTGAATTATTCATAAATTTCATGTACTGAGTCTCCCTACACTCTACTACATACACACGAGCGCTCATTCATCATCTTTCACTCTTTACCGGACGCGGCCTTACCGCCTGACATTAAGCAGCTACCTTCAGCTAGACAGATTCTGAATTTCCCTGTAATCAGATATCTCCGCAGTCTCTCGCAATTGTAATTTATAATTCCTCATCCGACACAGCTCCGCACTCAGTCACTGGGTAGCTAACTAGTCGGCCACATATGGAAATTTTATCGCTCATTGGTGACTCAAGTACCTATCGTATATTTTCTGAATCATTGGTTTAAGTCGAAGTCATAAGTAGCACAAAGGGACAGAATACAAAACTAAGACCGAGTAGGGCTAACGCATAATTTTTTATTTGTATTGTCGAAAGAGCTCAATTGAAATATATTACAAACGTCACACTGATCTACGTATGGAGTGTCATAAGTCGTGACCATCGACTAATCACTAAATTCATACCCTACTACTACTTTTATAAGTGTGCTATCAATGGAAGAAGACGTGTCAATGGCAGGGATAGGTACAACTTTACCGGCTCTGTCAAAAGTAGCGGTGGCTACGTCACATTACTGACAGTCTCAGAAGACTGCCGCCTGATGAATTCTGAGGACAGCAGTATAACTGGGCTCAGGGCAGACAGACGTGAATTTCTTCGGGCAGCCCCCTCAAGCTGAAGTCATCACCAGATGCACTACGCCACAATCTTGTCACCACCATTACAGCTGGGCTAGGCAGAATTCGTCGTTCCGCACTGCTGTATTGCCAGGGGGCTTGGAAACGGTAGGCCGTGCTCAGCTAGAGGTGACAAACTGTGGCACATTTTTTCAGGATGACTGCGTCACCGTTGCATTTCTCGTGCGGAAAATTTTGAACTTATTCGTGTTAGTACGTGGTCCCGCTGAGTGCATCCTGTGATAGACGTTCAACTGCAGACGCTTCAAGTGTCGATTCATTCTTCTTCATTTATTTTCTTGTGGATTTTAATTTTTCGCAGTTACAAGCATCCGGAGCATAATGTCTTCGTTTGATGACCAGCAAATTTAGTAACAGTGTTTATGTGCTATAGGTTACATCTGTTGTATACGATGTGGGCAACAGCCTTTATTTTTATTAATGTATTGAATTGTCCTGATCAGATTAGTGGCTACAGGCCCTCTCCCGCACCAGACGAGGGTTTTATGCGTTTAACGTTTTACATCATAGTTACTTAAGAAAGGACGTTGATGTGGTAGGATAGCAGGAGACGACATATCGGAGTGGTGAGATAAAACCCAACTCGAGGATACGGGAAAAACATGTATTTTCTCTTTTATTTGCCGATACAGAATACGCAGGTAGCAAGAGTAGAAAAATTAAGCAACTTATTATTTTACAGAGAAGATCTGCAAAACAATATGAGTAGCTTAACCGAGATTCAGCACAAATATTAAGGCAGACTTTAATTAAAGCAAGGGTTTCGCTTGAAAAAAGGAGCAAAATTTGACTTTATAGGTACGCTCAGCAAACTAAATAGTAAACAGGTTCAAATTCAATGTTTATACAGATCATAATTAAAACAGAAGTTAAGTAAATATTTTTCAGTGTAATAAAACGGGAAAATTCAAATACTTGAAAATTACACGCACATACATCGATACGTTTATTAATAGGTTGAGATAGTAGGCAACTTATTCACGATACTGCGAACAGTATATAACATGCTGCGCATGTGCCTGTCCCCTTAACTGACCAATCGTCGGGCTGCGCGTAGAGTAACTTCAGCAACGTTACAGAAATAGGATGAGTCGACGGACGAAACAGAAATTACTACACGCTGTTCTGCCAATCAACAGATTAGCTGAAGCAACTGATCGAGACTTATACCGATTTTTAACACAAGCAATGACAAGGATACAATAGGGATATTGTGGATTGATTCAAACTAATGATTATAAATGCCATAAGTCAGTCTGACGAACTCTTAAAACATGTGCAGAAACCTTTCCAAAATCAATGTCAACATTACTCTCAACTACCTTTAAAGGAGATATTAAAATAGCAAAAAATTATCTTTACGCGCTTCTTAAAGTGAATTCAAAGACAACTCCTCAAGTTCAAGCAACTTTCAAGGGATACTTACTCATTTAAAGAAATGTATACAACTAAAATATTGCGATCGCACAGATCAGCCCTTAGTGGGGTATAACAACTTTTCAGACATTAAACAAATAGTAATATTACAATGATCCACTCTGAACAGGCTGATACCTTTTCTTCTAGATTCCATCCCTCGGGTCAGAGACAGCACTTCCGGAATTACAATACCAACAACCAACAACCAATTAGCAAGCTGTAAGTTTGCGAGCTAACATCAGAAACATGTTCGGGCTCAACTGCGGTTCCTCTTCGCCGAAATCTCTCGGCTGAAACTCGTCTAGGGGTTGAACAACACGTGTCAATTTACACGCCATAAATTAGACACTTGTGGCTTTTTTGTTAAATTGTCTGGCTTACGGCAAGTTTTCTAAATTGCATAACATACAACGTTAATATAACATCCAACAACACTAGTAATAATATAGGGAGCTAATTAACGACCCATAAACGTGTAGGTCACACTATTGCGTTTTGGTTAGAATAATGTTTATTGAGAAAGCAAATTAATAGCGTAAGTGGTCGTATTTCCTTTTGGCACATAGAATTTTTCAGTGTATTAACATTCACACACTCTTTCGTCTCACATTCATAAAACAAATCATTTAGCCGTAAATCATCGTCATCATCAGTATCGTTATCTTTCATTATCTTAGGATTATGCCTTTTATGTACGTTCTGATTTGAAAATTTACCTATTTGATACTCATTTGTTACAAATTTCATTTCAAAATTCTCACGCCTTTGTGCCAATTTATTAACACCTGTCTAATTTCTGTTTACTAGCGTCCTATTCATCTCCGAGTTATTTTGTCATTTCCGGACTTGAGATGCGGCGAAAGTTAGTTTCCCGATCTCCCACTACGCTGGTTCATTTCGCCAGGTGCCGGTCCCTGAAATCTACATTCTTGGTATCGGTCACTGTACGAAAGTATCCGTTCCCATAACCCCTTTAAAAATTTATCATTGGATGTGTTCCTGTTACCGTTTCCCTTGTCAAAACTGCTGTTTGCGTTCCGTTGATAATTTCCCGGATGTCCTTCATAGTAATCTCTCGGACAGTAGTTATGATTTCCACACTGAAAACAATTTGTCTGCTTACTTTGTGGTTTAAATTTCAATTCTCTTTCTAATTTTTCTACGAAGTCCAAAAAATCGTCTGTTGAGTTGCTATGGCCGTGCACTAGATCCCACTGCAAATTTTCCGGTAACCTCCTTTTCAACGTCGTAATTTCACTAAGCACTCCCAATGGACGTTTCACATGCATCAATCTTGCAAGTTCACGTTTTAAAACTTCTCTCATCGACAAATTCCCATACTTAAACGCTGACCCGTTTAGAATCTCATTTAGAAGTCGCATTTCCTTCGCTTTAATCCAGAAGTTGTTCAGTAAACTGCTGTCAAGTATTTCATAGGTAGTGACCATATCACTATGTATGTTTGCTCACGATTGCGGCTCACCTTCCAAATGTCTTTTCACGAATTTTATCTTCGCCTCGTTGGACATTCCCCTTATAAATCCATCCCTACATGCTGCTATAAAATTTACTGGGTGATACTTCCCATCGTCTCCAAAACATTTGGTTGTTCCCGAGTTCATGCATGGAATGATGATCACTGGAGAGGTTTGACGTGCAACTAAAGAATTCACATCGCCTTTTATTGCATTGATATGCTTTTTAACTTCACCATTTTCTATTTTAATGCCAGATTCTACTTGTTCCTTTATTTTATCTACTTCTTCTACCCTTTGCCTATTTGAACGGATAAGTTGCTAATAGCCTCTTTCGTCTTAGCCATTAGAGCACCTTGCCTACTCATAAAATTTCTTACGTTGCCTCTCAGATCCGCCTGCAACTTTCCACCTTATCACTTAAATTTTTCTCCGTTTGATCTACCTTAGAGTCAAGTACCCAAACTTCATCAGAAATTTTTGCGCACTTCATCCAGAATGGTTTTTAATTTTCCACCTATCAATTCCTCGATTCCACTAGCCATTTTACCTAATTCGTCTTTCATAACCGAAGCTATTTCGGATTTAACGGAAACAATTTTTATATATTCGTCAACCATAGCGGTTTTAACAGGATAAATTTTGGATCCCAAACCTCTTATCACTTGCATTAATTGCGACATCACTCCCCCAAATTCATCTCCCTTGCCTAATTTAGGACTACTTGCCCTGCTAAATTCATCGCCGATCACGCTATCCCGCTTCGACTTCAGACTAAGCAGCTCGCTGGTATTTTCAGACACACAAATTGGCTGACTGCTTAATATTAGAGACGTGTATTATTGTGCTACTGAATCATACATAAGCTCGCTATCAGCGCAGGTACTTAGCTTTGTCGTGCTGGATCCTTCTGCCATGGTATTGGGTGGCGATGTGGCAGCTGAAGCTAACGCTGAAGATCTCTTAGCCTCTGCTGTGGTGCTGCAACCGCCGTTGCGCGATGAATCGCCGTTGAAAATGCCGCTGCTGGCTGGAACCACGTGCTTTCGATGTCACCTCCCCTTCTGTGTTAGTTTTTTATCACTCCTAAGCACTGGTGAACTCAGTACACACAGCTGTTGCCAAATTATTAGCTCAGAGCCGCCACGCAAAGTGCCTAACCTGCCACAGATTTGGGACCTAGATCACAGAAAGTCGTTAACTGTGAGAACTGTACTTGTAACATTACAACTATTAAAGAAACCTGATATTCAGTCCCGAACCAATCTCACATTTTTATTTTGCGAGAGGTCCTGCGTATCGAAGTTCTGATAATACTTTTGGAAACACTTTGCAGAATTCTAATCCAATTGTAAACTGTCCAGAGTTCATACCCCGCATCTAACACTTTCCAAAATCCAATCCTGTTCCAACACTTTGCTAGATTCTGATCCCTCAACTAACACTTTCCAAATTCCTAACCCGAACTAGACCCAAATTGCGAGCTAGCATCCCATAGATGTCTGGGCTCACATGCGGTTCCTCTTCATCGAGATGTCTTGGCTCAAACTCCTCTAGGGGTTGAACCGTACGTGTCGCATTACACGCTCTAAATTAGAAACTTGTTACCTTTTGCTTAAACTGTCTGGCTGATGGCAAGTTTGCGAAATTGTACAACATACAGTGTTAATATAACATATAACAACAGTAATAATAATATCGGGAGCTAAATTAACGACCCATAAATGAAGTAGGCCACAGTATCGGTTTGGTTAGAATAATGTTTATTCAGAAAGAAAATTAATAGCGAATGTGGTCATATTTAGAATTACAAGTACACTCGAGCTTATATCCATTTGACACAGTTCGATCACTCACAATATCGTAGCGAATTACAAATGCAAAACTCCACCGCTTTCACTACATGAAAAGTTAGAGTTCATACCAGGCGCACAGCTGCTAACCGCTCAGAGACTAAGTCCCGCGATACCACACAACGCGAAATGTTCTAACTCGTTTCACTTCCTAACTACCTAAAGACCCACGGTCCGCTAACGCGCCTGCACCAGCACTTTTTCTCTCTGGTGTCTCCAGCCAAATTCTCCGCTTTCGCGTCTGCTCCAATAGTGTACCACTTGGTGTCTAGACCAGAACTGTCCCTCTGCCCGTCCCAGGCCGCGTTTCCCGCGGACCGAATATACGCGAATATGCACCGAACCTGCGTCAGTAATGCTACTTTTCCTAGGAGCTTGACCATCTGGAACCTTCACTTTTGTCACCTCCATTTCTGGCCACTGAATTCCATTTTTGGCCGCTGAATGCCACAGCTCCAGGTCGCGCACAGGCTTTGGTTGGCTTTGCTTCACTTTGCGCTGCTTTGCTGCTGTTTACAAACTGATACACGCTTCCAGTACTCGATACTGTCTTTGATATATGAGAGGTGCGCTCTTGGCTGGCATCCGCGTAGCGGCTTATGAACAAAGTGAGCGCCACTCAAACACAACCCTATGTAACGTTTTACGCTAGGAAAAAATTTCATTCACATATTATAATTTCTACTTTTCCATCAATATGTCTAGATAATATCAACAGCAAAACGCAACTGCAAATCTGCAGCTATATTCGATAACCCACATTGGGATATATCGCTAATATTTCACTTTGTAACTGTATGTATTACCCCCTCCCTTCCACATTTATCAGTTCTTAACGCTGACTGGATGATGAAAGAGCGCTTTCTTATATGCACTTGAATCTTGTATTTCAGACGACGCAATGTATTTCATGACACGTTACGGCATTTTAAGAGTACACATATCAATGCAAAAAATCTGCCCAACATTGATTCCCGTCGGACCACGACGAGTATTTTCTCGACGTACGTACACTGAGTAAACATACCGGCACATGCAGTTGAAATATACTTGAACTGGTACACACCAGCAGAGACGCTGACACAACCTCTAACAGCTAAGAAACGCCTAAAATTCAAAGTAAGCTGAGAGCTGCACCAAACGGCTATCAGAGCCAATAAGGAACGAACAGACAAATTTCACAGAAAGTGTAGTAGCTAATGACTGTGGATCAAGGTTAGGATCGACAGTTTATATTGATAAGTAACAGGTCTTAAACTTATCGCGCTGAGGAGCAGTAATAAAAGTGCCAGCCTCAAAGGAAGAGTTACAGAGGTACAATGAGGAAGAACCTATAATTTGTCAGACACGCCTTAACTTTCTGCTCTCTTTAAATTCACCGAACAGGTTCAAATACTTTTTCATGCTTAAAGGGCACCACTGCACCATTGCACACGTGAAGTGACCGACTTAACTTGAGCCACCACGACGCGACTGGTAGGGGTGGCTGACTGCCGGTCAACCCAGACGCCGCTCCAACAGATAAACACGCCTCTGCTCTGGGCCCAGGGAACAGAAACGCGTCGTTTTCCGCCAAAGCTACCCCCTGCCAACACACATCAGAAGGGAACAGTAATCTGAGCAAATAAAGATTCATACAAGAATGTCCAGGGAGTAAAAGATTCATACAAGAATGTCCAGGGAGTAATGGCAAAGCGGGTACCAATAGGTTAAATGTAACACACCTTAAAGTTATTAGTATTCACATGTAATCATACCACCACCTGCTGATGCAATAACACAAGCATACGCTTATAAACATCACCTTGCCTCCCACACAAATGGTTCAAATGGCTCTGAGCACTATGGGACTCAACTGCTGAGGTCATTAGTCCCCTAGAACTTAGAACTAGTTAAACCTAACTAACCTAAGGACACCACCAACATCCATGCCCGAGGCAGGATTCGAACCTGCGATCGTAGCGGTCTTGCGGTTCCAGACTGCAGCGCCTTTAACCGCACGGCCACTTCGGCCGGCGCCTCCCACACAGATCATGTTATAATTTATTCCCCTCACGGAACCTATCACAGGGGACACTTTTGTACTTGCGCGGCATATAGCCTAGAATACAAATTGCTATTGTTAACATTCGTAGGGGAGTTGCTATAACAGGTCCAGTTCCATGTAACACAGACTTGGCCTTACAATATCATGGACTCAAAATAAGAAACCAACACTTAACTGCGCACAGGTGCGAAGGAACCGTGACTTGCAGGAATCCATCCAGGGCGCTATTGCCTCCAGCCCATACAGGCGACCGTCGTGGTGCCGTAGCTCTTTCGCAGGGTAACCCGGCAACTTGCCGACCATGTTGCACGCGACCTCCGTCCTTGTTCGCATCGCCAGCTGCCACCAGTTCTTAAGCGAGACGGCCAGGCTTGTCTTCGAACGATTTAACCTTACGCCTCTTCTCGAGACCGGCGCCAGACAGCCGGTGTCTCCCAAAAGTCCCAACTTCCCAACCACGTGCCCCTCAGCGAACTGCCGCTCCAGGCCCGGCCAAACAAACAACACACACACCTCAACCAAAGACCTTAGCTCGCGACACGCGATCGAATCGATATCAGCCAATAGCTTGTGTTGCCACTGGAATGCCACAGCGCCATGGCTCATACGCATGGTTTCAACATGACGGGGTCCCGCTGGGTCACTAACTAATGCTGATACGCACATCGCTTCTCCACATCTCGAGATAAGGCAGGGCCTAAGTAAAATCGTATGCGTAAATAACAAGAAAAAAAATAAATCTACGAGACATAAAGTTGACACTGAGCGAATCTGTCTTTAGCCTTCATAGTGGTCTCAGTTCGACGAGGAAAATAATCTACAAGCTCTGGCGGGTATGCTGTATACAATTGAATCCATTCATTGACGACTAGATCCCCAAAAGGTACCAAACTGCCCTTGATACTCCGACACATTTACTCTAAGATAGAATGATTTATCGGCTAGTCGAGGTGAACGGGGTACCAGGGTGTTCATCAAATCAGGTATGTTATGCTAGCAGCCTTTTGAACACTGCTGTGTATTGCAAGACGGTAGCAGGTAAGAGAAATGGCAACACTTGAGCATTCGGAATCTTGAAATAAACCTGTCCAAGCTCATGTTCGCTAAATAAGTATGTCTAAGTCATGGTACGGAAAACACCTCCAAAACATTACAGCACCGCTTCTGGCTTGCACTAGCCATCTACATATTACGAGTTAAGCCTCTCATTGGATCGTCGGTGCAATCGACGCCTTGCGTCATTTGAAATGAGGCTAAATTGGGATTCCAGTCAGCCACAGTCCATTTTCTGTGTTGTCTAGCGTGTCGTGCACGCAACGACCGCTATGATGCCTGGAAGAGCCGCTCTTCCAGTTATCAGGAAGGCGTCCATCCCTCCTATAAGGTCATTGTTGGTTCGCTGCAGGAGACCGCCGAAGGTGTAAGGTATCTGCAGTCAGACAGACGGCTCTCATGTAAAATCTTTTTGTTTCTGCAAGCATGAACATAGGTATGTGCCCTCGTGAAGTGGCGAAGAAGTTGATCCATGATGTTTGTATTGTGCCGCGTCGTCATTTGTAGATCTCATGGCCCACAGCAGCGAGTGCTGTGGTGAAGTACACGACAGCTACTTTGCTGGGAGCAACCTGAGTGCACAGCAACCTTCCGCAGTGTAGCGATCTCCAGCGATATTGCATCAGGTGCTGATGCAGTACCCTGGTGTTGTTACACCGCTATCGAGGCTGCCGCAGCTGCTCAGCTGCGTACAAACACGTCTGGCTGGCTGCAGCTGGCACTGCTGGGTGCCCATGGACATGGCCGGCCTTGGCCGGAGGTGAGGCTTGCTATCTTCAAATGGTTCAAATGGCTCTAAGCTGTATGGGACTTAACTTCTGAGGTCATCAGTCCCCTAGAACTTAGAACTACTTAAACCTAACTAACCTAAGGACATCACACACATCCATGCCCGAGGCAGGATTCTAACCTGCGACCGTAGCGGTCGCGAAGTTCCAGACTGTAGCGCCTAGAACCGCTCGGCCACTCCAGCCGGCACTTGCGATCTGTTGGCGCATTTTAAGACGGAGGATTCGTCAGGGTATTCATCCCGCGCCTAACTTGTCTGGCAGATGGCGGCCTGGCCTTAGGTGGCAACGTGTGTTTACGGCGGATGGCAAAACGACAGTGGTTGAAGACTTGATCACTCAGTGATCCGTCCGATGCCGATTAGACCCAAGATCTGCCAGGCGAGATGGCAAGTGTTTAGACATTCCAACGCGATTTGCGGTGTTGCGGCGGCTAAATGCACGTTTTCCACATACCGAAGTGCTTTTGGCGAGTGCCGGGGCCACCCGCTGTGGCCAAGCAGTTCTAGGCCCTTCAGTCTGGAACCGCGCTGCTGCTACGGTCGCAGGTTCGAATCCTGCCTCGAGCATGGATGTGTGTGACGTCCTTAGGTTAGTTATGTTTAAGCAGTTCTAAGTCGTAGGGGACTGATGACCTCAGATGTTAAATCCCATAGTGCTCAGAGCCATTTGAACCATTTTGAACGAGTGCCGGGGAACGTACTGGCAGGCTGTCGGCGACGCCAAGGCGTAACGCTGATTCGGTAAGTTGCTGTTAGTAGCCAATTTCACAGCAACAGGTGCATCTAACTAGACCTACAGGGATTGGAAAAACATATACAAACAACGCCAGACATTTACTGTTGAAGGTAACCGCAAATACCAGCCAAGCTTTCGTGCTAAGCTGTTGTATTTGACTTCTAGCGGCACCTGTGCAATATGTTCAAATGTGTGTGAAATCTTATGGGACTTAATTGCTAAGGTCATCAGTCCCTAAGCTTACACATTACTTAACCTAAATTATTTTAAGGACAAACACACACACCCATGCCTGAGCGAGGACTCGAACCTCCACCGGTACCACCCGTACAGTCCATGACTGAAGCGCCTCAGACCGCTCGGCTAATCCCGCGCGGCACCTGTGCAATATCCTTAGTATGTTGCAAGTGTCAGTCGTGGTCAGAAAAGTATTCTTCGCAGTTCAAAAATGGTTCAAATGGCTCTGAGCACTATGGGACTCAACTGCTGAGGTCATTAGTCCCCTAGAACTTAGAACTAGTTAAACCTAACTAACCTAAGGACATCACAAACATCCATGCCCGAGGCAGGATTCGAACCTGCGACCGTAGCGGGTTTGCGGTTCTAGACTGCAGCGCCTTTAACCGCACGGCCACTTCGGCCGGCTTCTTCGCAGTTGTGTGCCCATTATGTCAGAGCTAAGTGAACTCGAACGAGGGCAGGTCGTTGGTACTCGTAAGGTGAGTGCTTCCCTAAATGAGGTAGCCGAAGTGTTTGGTGTTTCAAGAGGCACCCTATCGAATACTTACACCACACGCATGGACAGCGGAAAAACATCATCCATTAAGCCACGACGTGGACGAACGTGGATATTGAGTGATCATGAGGGACGTTCATTAAAGAGCACTGTGACGAAACCTCAGATGAACACAACTGCAAATGTCACTTCATAATTGAATGCCGTACTCGCGAGTCATGTCAGATGCTGGATTTGCAAAACCGCTCATCAGTGATGCAAATTTCCATAAAAGGGCATATAATGCGGAAACCTTAACACCTGGACTATGGAGCAATGGAACAAAGCCATTTCGTTGTCTGAAGCAACTGATAGAACATAAGGCCTTAAAAAACAAAAAGACAGTAATAACCTTCGTGGACTTCACAAAGGCATATGACTCCATCGACAGACAGACTCTTGTTAGGATCCTGAAGAACAAAGGACTTGATGGAACTACAGAAGAACTCATAAAGGAAATTCTGGAAGACACCAAGCCAAGGGTGAGATCCAGAGGAGCAGTGTCAGAATTTGAGATCAAGGCTGGTGTTAAAGAGGGAGATGGATTGTCACTATTGTTGCTCAATATAGCACTGGACGAAGTGATCAGGCAGTGAGAGCAATAAACGCGGAAATGGGATTACC
Organism: Schistocerca americana; assembly: GCF_021461395.2. Taxonomy (NCBI): domain Eukaryota; kingdom Metazoa; phylum Arthropoda; class Insecta; order Orthoptera; family Acrididae; genus Schistocerca; species Schistocerca americana. The sequence goes on along the minus strand of NC_060125.1, from coordinate 583,447,030 downwards.
AAAGACCCTTGTGGGGGACACAAAGTACAACAGGGTTCAAGTGGACTGCCTAGCCTTTGCAGATGACATAGCAATAGTAAGTGAGACGGAAGAAGACGCAAAGACACAACTCAACAACTTAAGTAAGGTAGCCAGAAAGGTGGGACTGAGGATCGCCTATAACAAGACAAAGACATTAAACACCACTGCAGACTGGGAAAAACCGGATGGCACTGGGTGCACATGGTAGACAAATTTAAATACCTGGGAGAAATTATAACGGGAAGGAACAGGAGCAAGGAGGAAATAACAGAGAGGATAAAGAAAATGAGGTCAGCTTTCTGCATGACGAGAGAGATATACAATAAAAAGAATATATCCACAGAGGCAAAGATAAGCCACTACAAGGCAACAGTGAGGAGTGCAGTGTTATATGCTGTTCAGACGATGGCACTAGGAAGAAATGGGGCAGAACAACTAGAGAAAGAAGAGAGAAAAATACTGAGAAAATACTGGGTCCCAGAAGAGGTGGAGAGAGGTGGATGCGAAGAACTAGGGAAGAATTGTACCGGAACGTGAGAACAATATCCGGGGAAATCAGACTCAAAAGGGCAAGGTTTGATGGGCATGTAGTTAGGATGAGTATGGACAGAATGACGAAGAGAGTGTGGGAAACAACAGGGAGGACAAGGGGAAAGACAGGAACCAAGTGGGTTGTTGAACTTCGGAAGGACTGGTTGGAATTGGGGATCAAGGTCGAAGGAAAAAAAATTGGAGGAACAAATATACACCGGCAAATATGCCGGTGATCAATGACAGAGAAGAATACAGGAAAAGATTAGAATGTCACCAGTGGAGCCGCTAGGTGAAACGGAAGCTGAAGATCTCGGAAGAAGAGCGGGAGAGAAGAAGAGAAAGAATGAAGAGGTTCTGGGAGAAGAACAGGAAAATGCAGTCGACTAAGGGGCTACCCGTGGTCCTACAGAGGCCGTAACGCAAGAAGAAGAAGAAGTCTTCTTTCACATTGTTTCCAACCTCTGGCAGATTTTATGTCCCAAGAGTGAAACAGGGCGGGAGTTCAGTAATGATTTGGGCAGCCATACTGCAGTATTCCATGCGCTCCATGGTTGCGCTGCAAGGCTGCACTACTTCCAAGTATTATGCCAATTTTGGCTCATCAGATCTATCCCATGGTACAATGTTTGCCCCCAACGGTGAATCTGCGTTCTAAGTTGACAAGACCCCTGTTCACACAGCGCATATCGCGCAGGACTGGCTTTGTGAGCACGAGGACAGCCGTTTCTCCCGTGACCACGACGGTCACCAGATACCGCCGAGCCTCCGTGGTCCAGAGAGGAGGACGGGTGATCGCTGTCGCACTCCACCATCGTTACCTGAACTTGCCACTACATTGCAGAAAGAATAATGTAAGATTCCCTCATACACCATACAGGACCTGAATTTTTTCTACGTCCTATTATCCATGGTAATGTACTGTGTGTTTGGTGTTCCCATATTTTTTCCACCAACTGCGTCTCTGTATGAGATTGTGTAAACATTACAGTAAAAAGCATTGCAACATCTGCGTCTTTAGTTGTTATACTAGTATGCACATTTCATCATTCTATAACTTTATTGTAGTTCTTTAGTTTAATTTTATACTATTTTCAACAGCTCTGAAGATGACTGTCATCATAAGTGCAAGATGTTAAACAAGTGATTGACACCAGGTGAAATAAAGGAATAAAAGATAATTTCTCATCATTGCTTCTCCTTGGTTTCTAGTTTACGGACTGTGCTACGACTCACGAATCACACCCAAACCACGGTTGGTTTAATGATTGCCGCGCGGGATTAGCCGTGCGGCCTAGGGCGCTGCAGTCATGGACTGTGCGGCTGGTCCCGGGGGAGGTTCGAGTCCTTCCTCGGGCATGGGTGTGTATGTTTATCCTTACGATAATTTAAGTTAAGTAGTGTGTAAGCTTGAGGACTGATGACCTTAGCAGTTAAGTCCCATAAGATTTTACACACGTCTGAACGTCTTTTTTAACTGATTACAGAATTAATTTTACATGGCACACGTTACCCTAAGGCTGATAGCACAATCACGGTCAGTTGGACGTGTAGACAAGAGACTGAATGAACTAGGAAGCTCATTTGAACGGAATAGGTATTGTCATGGTAAGAAATTATAAAATCAAGCAAAATAAATGTAAAACATGCTTCATGGATTATAATAGAAATAGAGAAGGTGAGACAGATTCAGTTACATTAGAAAATGGGACACTAAAAGAAGTAGCCGTGTATAGGTATTTGGAGTATAAAATATAAAATGTGTACTGTTTCAGGAAAAAAAAAATTCCTGAAACAGAGAAATAAGTTAATACTGTTGTTGTTGTTGTGGTCTTCAGTCCTGAGACTGGTTTGATGCCGCTCTCCATGCTACTCTATCCTGTGCAAGCTTCTTCTTCTCCCAGTACCTACTGCAACCTACATCGTTCTGAATCTGTTTAGTGTATCCATCTCTTGGTCTCCCTCTACGATTTTTACCATCCACGCTGCCCTCCAATACTACACTGGTGATCCCTTGATGCCTCAGAACATGTCCTACCAACCGATCCATCTTCTAGTCAAGTTGTGCCACAAACTTCTCCCCAATCCTATTCAATACGTCCTCATTAGTTATGTGATCTACCCATCTTCTGTAGCACCGCATTTCGAAAGCTTCTATTCTATTCTTGTCCAAACTATTTCTCGTCCACGTTTCACTTCCATACATGGCTACACTCCATACAAATACTTTCAGAAACGACTTCCTGACACTTCAATCTATACTCGATGTTAACAAATATCTCTTCTTCAGAAATGCTTTCCTTGTCATTGCCAGTCTACATCTTATATCCTCTCTACTTCGACGATCTTCAGTTATTTTGCTCCCCAAATAGCAAAATTCCTTTACTACTTTAAGTGTCTCATTTCCTAATCTAATTCCCTCAGCAACACCCGACTTAATTCGAATACATTCCATTATACTCGTTTTGCTTTTGTTGATGTTCATCTTATATCCTCCTTTCAAGACACTGTCCATTCCGTTCAACTGCTCTTCCAAGTCCTTTGCTGTCTCTGACAGAATTACAATGTCATCAGTGAACCTCAAAGATTTTATTTCTTCTCCATGGATTTTAATACCTACTCCAAATTTTTCTTTTGTTTCTTTCACTGCTTGCTCAATATAGAGATTGAACAACATCGGGGAGAGGCTACAACCCTGTCTCACTCCCTTCCCAATCACTGCTTCCCTTTCATGTCCATCGACTCTTATAACTGCCATCTGGTTTTTGTACAAACTGTAAATAGCTTTTTGCTCCCCGTATTTAACCCCTGCCACCTTCAGAATTTGAGAGAGAGTATTCCAGTCAACATTGTCAAAAGCTTTCTCTAAGTCTACAAATGCTAGAAAAGTAGGTTTGCCTTTCCTTAATCTAGCCTCTAAGATAAGTCGTAGGGTCAGTATTGCCTCAAATGTTCCGATATTTCTACGGAATCCAAACTGATCTTCCCCGAGGTCGGCTTCTACTAGTTTTTCCATTCGTCTGTAAAGAATTCGCGTTAGTACTTTGCAGCAGTGACTTATTAAACTGATAGTTCGGTTATTTTCACATCTGTCAACACCTGCTTTCTTTGGGATAGGAATTATTATATTCTTCTTGAAGTCTGAGGGAATTTCGCCTGTCTCATACATCTTGCTCACCAGATGGTAGAGTTTTGTCAGGACTGGCTCTCCCAAGGCTGTTAGTAGTTCTAATGGAATGTTGTCTACTCCCGGAGCTTTGTTTCGACTCAGGTCTTTCAGTGCTCTATCAAACTCTTCACACAGTATCATATCTCCCATTTCATCTTGAACTACATCCTCTTCTATTTCCATAATATTGTCCTCAAGTACATCGCCCTTCTATAGACTCTCTATATACTCCTTCCACCTTTCTGCTTTCCTTTCTTTGCTTAGAACTGGGTTTCCATCTGAGCTCTTGCTATTCATAAAAGTGGTTCTCTTTTTTCGAAAGGTCTCTTTAATTTTCCTGTATACAGTATCTATCTTACCCCTAGTGAGAAAAGCCTTTACATCCTTACATTTGTCCTCTAGCCATCCCTGCTTAGCCATTTTGCACTTTCTGTCGATCTCATTTTTGAGACGTTTGTGTTCCTTTTTGCCTGCTTCATTTACTGCATTTTTATATTTTCTCCTTTCATCAATAAAATTCAATATTTCTCTGTTACCCAAGGGTTTCTACTAGCCCTCGTCTTTTTACCTACTTGATCGTCTCCTGCCTTCACTACTTCATCCTTCAAAGCTACCCATTCTTCTTCTACTGTATTTCTTTCCCCCATTCTTGTCAATTGTTCCCTTATGCTCTCCCTGAAACTCTGTACAACCTCTGTTTAGTCAGTTTATCCAGGTCCCATCTCCTTAAATTCCCACCTTTTTGCAATTTGTTTAGTTTTAATCTAAAGTTCATTACCAATAGATTGTGGTCAGAGTCCACATCTGCCCCTGGTAATGTCTTACAATTTAAAACCTGGTTCCTAAATCTCTGTCTCACCATTATATAATCTATCTTATAGCTTTTAATATCTCCAGGATTCTTCCATGTATACAATCTTCTTTTATGATTCTTGAACCAAGTGGTAGCTATGATTAAGTTATGCTCTGTGCAAAATTCTACCAGGCAGCTTCCTCTTTCGTCTCTTACCCCCAATCCATATTCACCTACTACGTTTCCTTCTCTCCCTTTTCCTACTGACGAATTCCAGTCACCCATGACTATTAAATTTTCGTCTCCTTTCACTATCTGAATAATTTCTTTTATTTCATCATACATTTCTTCAATTTCTTCGTCTTCTGCAGAGCTAGTAGGCATATAAACTTGTACCACTGTGGTAGGCGTGGGCTTCGTATCTATGTTGGCCACAATAATGCGTTCACTATGCTGTTTGCAGTAGCTTACCCGCATTCCTATTTTCCTATTCATTATTGAACCTACTTCTGCATTACCCCTATTTGATTTTGTATTTATAACCCTGTATTCACCTGACTAAATGTGTTGTTACTCCTGCCACCAAACTTCACTAATTCCCACTATATCTAACTTTAACCTATCCATTTCCCTTCTTAAATTTTCTAACCTACCTGCCCGATTAAGGGATCTGAGATTCCACGCTCCGATCCGTAGAACGCCAGTTTTCTTTCTCCTTGATAACGACATCCTCTTGAGTAGTCCCCGCCCGGAGATCCGAATAGGGGACTATTTTACCTCCGGAATATTTTACCCAAGAGGACGCCATAATCATTTAACCATACAGTAAAGCTGCATGCCCTCGGGAAAAATTACGGCTGTAGTTTCCCCTTGCTTTCAGCCGTTCGCAGCACCAGAACAGCAGGGCCATTTTGGTTATTGTTACAAGGCCAGATCAGTCAATCATCCAGACTGTTGCCGCTGCAACTACTGAAAAGGCTTCTGCCCCTCTTCAGGAACCACACGTTTGTCTGGCCTCTCAACAGATACCCCTCCGTTGTGGTTGCACCTATTGTATGGCCATCTATATCGCTGAGGCACGCAAGCCTCCCCACCAACGGCAAGGTCCATGGCTCATGGGGGGGGGGGGGAAGTTAATACTAACCGTAATTTAAATTTATATTGCAAAGAAGTGTCTTCTCACAGTATTTGATTAGAGTTTAGTGTTATATGGAAGTGAAATGTGGAAGGGACGGTAAATCGCTTGTGCGACCATTACGGAAGGCGAACTACTCGCTGTTGAGAGGAATGTCGTTAAACGTACTGCCAGATGCATTGTGGTTGACGGATATCATTTTGAGCATTTATTGCATTAATGTGGTATTCACAGGTAATCATGCTGTAACAGCATGCGTTCTCAGGAATGATAAGTTCACAAAGGTGCATCTATCACACTGGAACAACCGGACTAAAATGTTCAGACGTACCTATGTTCTGTATTTTAATTTAAAAAACCTACCTGTTCCCAACTGTTTGTCTAAAATTGTGAGCCATATGTTTGTGACTGTTACAGTGCCATCTATCAAAAAGCGAAAAATGTGGTCCAACTACAACATTCAGATTTCTTTACGTACTACACGAATATGTAACAAAAATGGGGGTTCCTATTTTAAAAAAGGCAGTTGATCTCCGTTTGACCTATGGCAGCGCCATCTAGAGAGCCAACCATAGCGCCATCTGGTTTCCCCCTTCAAGCTAGACAAGTTTTGTTCTTTGTAGTTTTTTCGTTTGAGCCAGCCGGTGTGGCCGTGCGGTTCTAGGCCCTTCAGCCTGGAACCGCAAGACCGCTACCGTCGCAGGTTCGAATCCTGCCTCGGGCATGGATGTGTGTGATGTCCTTAGGTTAGTTAGGTTTAAGTAGTTCTATGTTCTAGGGGACTGATGACCACAGATGTTAAGTCCCATAGTGCTCAGAGCCATTTGAACCATTTATTTTTTTTCGTTTGATTCTTATTTCTTGAGATATTTGGCCCGGTCACGATCAATGGACCACCATGTACACACCGAAGAAGCAATGACGGAATTAGTGGAATGTATTAGACGAAGGTAAGGAACTCTACCACCTTGAAAGCAAAATGACCCAGGTCGGAGCAAGTAGCACATAAAGGAACGGACCAGCACAGGGAAAGAGAACATTCCTGACCGAGGGAAATCGGCTGGTATCAAACATAGGCCTTAATGGGAGGAAGAAATGTTTAAGAATGTGCGTTTAGTGCACACCGTTGTATGGTAGTGAACCATAGGCAGCAGGAGAACCAGGTCAGAAGAGAATAGACGCATTTTAGATGTGTGCTAAGAAGAATGTTGAACACAAGGTGGACCGACATGGAATGCTCCTCAGAATCAGTTAATAAAGGATGCTGAAACACTGACAAAAAGAAGGGACAGGATGATACGGCATGTGTTAAGAAATAGGGGAATAACCTCCTGATACAGAGGGAAACTATGAAGGCTAGAAACTATTGGCGAAAACAGTGATTTGGCTAAATCCAGAAAATAACAGAACATAAAGTGCAAGTGCTACTCTGAAATGATGGCGCAGGAGGGTATTTCGTGTTGGGCCGTAGGAAAGTTGTCAGAAGATTGGTGACTCACAGTAAACCAGCCTCGAAACTGCGTACTCACGGATGGCATGCATCAAGTGGTGGGCGAAGAACATTTGCCCAATACGGGCAACTGAAGTCGTATCTGTATCAACGTTTCTCGTCCAAGCGGCGCTGCTGCGGCCCCGCAACGATGAATCAGGTGGCGCTGCTCCGGCACCGTTGGCCGCTGGCGGAGTGAGCCTGCTTTCAAAATGAACAGCAGCTGGCGGTGTTGCCCAGAGACAAACCCAGGACAGGTGGCTGGAAAGTGGAGGCTGCCGCCAGGCAGCGCCAATTGCTCATGGCTGCTAGGCCAAGGCTGTCAAGAGTCGAAGACTGCCCGGCAACCGTTGTTGGTCTGTAAAACTACTGCGTAGATGATACTTGCGTGAGTGTGCGTCGACCGCCCTGCAGCAGAGACCGACACACGATGAGCATCAATCCATGGCCCAGCTCATGACATGCTCACCTGGCCCAGGGATTTACTGGGTGTTAGGCACAGATATTGTGATCATTGGTACCTCCAGTGTATCAGTATTTTTTTCTCTGAATGTAACCACCGTCCCACAAAACATCACATTATTTACTACCTAATGTTTGCTGCACAGTCCGTACTGTGCCACAAAGATCACACTACCTGTCAGTATAGTCTACCAGTTTTGCGTCCAGGTGGCCGCACTTCCATACCCAACCTTCTGCCAAGGAAAAATAAACAGTAATGGATACTTGGGCCATGCGTATTTGGAGGTCCAACCAATACTACTCATAATAGTTATAATCATCAGTCTGCAAACGAAGTAAATACTGGTGTAATGTCGTTTAGTACCCTGTCTTCAGTCATCAGTAGAAATATATATACTTATATGCCCTATCTTTCAAGCGATAAAAGCCTTGTTGATGTGGAAGGTTCAAAAATTGTTCAAATGGCTCTGAGCACTATGGGACTTAACATCTGAGATCATCAGTCCCCTAGAACGTAGAACTACTTAAACCTAACTAACCTAAGGACATCACAAACATCCATGCCCGATGGAGGATTCGAACCTGCGACCGGAGCGGTCTCGCGGTTCCAGACTGAAGTGCCTAGAACCGCTCGGCCACGCCGGCCAGTTGATGTGAGAGGGACATACCACATACTTCAGTGCTATTATAACGTCTCGAAAACTAGTCACTGACCAGTGCATTGGGTAGCTGTTCAAGAAGCTGTCAGTATGTCGAAACCCTGTGTCAGCTGTCTGAAACTGAATTCCTGAACATGGCACTTGGCTTCTATATCGATCCATATTGTTACATTTTCATCCTCTTGGTAATCATTCGGCTCACTGAATTCCCACTTGAGTTACTTGCTTCAACAGAAATGTTGACATACTTACAATTGTTTTGCACTTTGGATTCTCCTACTCCAGTGCAGAGTAAACACCCTTGAGTAGCTTACACCTTTGCGAGTCTCTTTCCCCTTGCCATATTTTCATTACTTGCGTCATTTCACATTCATGTTGTTCATTCACTGAGTCACTGATTCTTAATACTACCTGTATTGAAATATTTAAAAGTAGATCGTTCCTTTACTTACAGGAAGGGCGATAGGTGCCAGGGAGGCACTCTATCGCTATAAATCTCTACCTCACTAACCTCATGTTACTTTTCATCGGAGATTCCGAGTAATTAGTAGGAAGATTTGAGTAACAGGTATGTCCTGTACGACTATACCATGTGTTTCCCTAAGTAAACATTACCAGGTGGTCTTGCAGCGCTGAAGACCGAACCAAGAACTCCTTGGCCTATACGAACTTGCGCACTTCCCTATTGCACCTTATTACTACGTTATAACAAATGAACCTAATTATTTACAAACAGAAGGAACCCATGGAGGCGTTGCTACAGTCGTATTCGCAGACACAAAAAACTGGAAAGTATCAAACCCCACTATTCTACGTCTCGTGTCACTACAAAATATCGATACATCTTGCAGCGAGAGACCTGTCTAGCGCATTGTGCTGCAGTTCACCGTTATGACTTCTGAGCCCTTAGTACGCCGTTGGTACTTCACAATATTCCTTAACAACTGATACATTCACCCAAACGCCATACCTTTAACTTGGACAAATATCTTATGTGGATTTTCTGCTGTCATTCTCACTATATGTCGAGTTGTATGATAGCGTCCCATTAACTACCATCTCGCGCCTCTGCTTTTCCTGCGCTGTGTGTGTGTGGTTAGTGCTGCATGACGCAGAAAGAAGAAACCCTACACATACAATACTGTTGCGACACATCATCCATGTTCGTCTTTGTCAGAACTGTACCTCTCTTAACACCTGCGTTATTAAGACTTTCTGGTATTCACTAACAATGATATTGATCTAGAGGTTGTCATACTATCAGATTATACTTTGCTTGTCAGCTAACAGTTATCCTATACCATGATGGAATTCACTCTACCTTGTACAGACATATCATATACTCTAGTACAGAATACTAAATTCCTTCAACAACTGGTGCATGTATTTGCCTATTACTTACAATGACCTAAATTTTCTCAACACATTCCTTAGCCAAGGGTTTACTCAGCAATGATTGGCCAAATGCCTTTTCTGTCGGCATACCCAGCATTCTATGTCGAGTAATTGATCGCACAGGGTTACAGGCCAGGTAATTTACATTGGGGACAGAAAACCTGTGTCGTTGATACATTGGGAGGAGAAAACCTATGTTTCTAGCTCATCCCTCGGATCCTTCCTACGTAGTATAAATATTCTGCTTGTGAGAGAACGGGAACAGAAGAGCGGGAAGGAGACAAACCCAAAGGTAAGGGAAGGTACAAATGGTGTAAGCCGTGCAGTGACAGCCACTTACACTAGCCGCTCTCACACACATTGAACCACCATTGCCGTGTCCATAAGCACTCTGTCTCCATCTGCGCCATATCAATTTTCACACCACTGTTCTGCTAAGGATGATTATGGAGGAGTGGTCCTCTCAAGGAGCTAGAAAGTAGGTGAAGAGCGTATAGGCAGCCAGTGGCCGGCAAAACAATTTCCTGATTTTCTAGTAAAGAGGCGTGAAACTACGTGTCCATGGGAGGCTTGCACCATGTGCTGTGTTATAAACTTCAGGCCAGGATGGGTTGGGTAGACTTGCCAGTTCCAGCGGTTCTGATGCAGCCTTTCCAGCGGTTGCCTCGTGACAGTGAGTCACCTGGCAGCTCCCAGATTCCATGGTTTCCGGTGCAGCGAGCATATATTTACCTTGGACGGCAGTCAGCAGTGTTTCACATGGTCAGACCGATCTGGAGAACGAGCCCAATGGCTTGCTGGTGGGATGCCTTGATTTCGTATCTCAGAGCACAAGGCAGCGACTGAAAATCTAGCAGACAGGCACATGCAGTTGCTGGCATAGCGTAGATGGCTAGATGGTGAAGACCCTCAGGCAGCAGTCGTTGATTCATGGATGACAGTTGTCAGAGTTAGTCAAATGAAAACAGAACAACCGCCACAACGATATCGGGGAATGGTTCCATTTAAAAGTAATCTCCACACGAAACAAGATATTCATACCACTGCTACTCCATACACTGTAAGACATTCATAGCACTGGGAAACGATCAGTTTCTGTTTCATAGAACGCTGTCAGCCGCTAACAGATTCACAGCTACACCCATTCTTGAACATCCCCGTCTGTCTGAAACTGACGTCTAAGCATGTCTTTCTTCAGATCGCCAAAGAAGCGAGAATCACACGGTTCAAAATGGTTCAAATGGCTCTGAGCACTATGGGACTTAACTTCGAAGGTCATCAGTCCCCTAGAACTTAGAACTACTTAAACCTAACTAACCTAATGACATCACACACATCCATGCCCAAGGCAGGATTCGAACCTGCGACCGTAGCGGCCGCGCGGTTCCAGACTGTAGCGCCTAGAGCCGCTCGGCCACCACGGCTGGTAGTATCATACGGTAAAACACCCTCTCTTTATGGAGGATGATGCAATGTTTTCGAACCACATTGCTGAAGAGTACCCTTCGTCCGATTGCCAGTGTGCGGGCGGGATTTGGCGTGCAACAGGATGCTTCCATCCGACAGCGTTCCTGGGTGTTCTGACTTAAATTGCGTGTTTCTGCAAAGTGTCTTCGTAGCGCTGCGCATTGATTGTGGTTAGCAGAGGGTCGCTGAAGTCAAAGTTGCAGGTCATAATGACCTTACTGGAATTTGTTTTAAAAGCTTTGGATATGTTTGGTGGAAGAGTTGTGGGAATTTTCCACTGCTCGCTTTGTCGTTTGCTGTAGGGCTGTAGGAATGCTGTCGGACGGGGTCATCCTGTTGCACGATAACGCCCTACCTCACACTGCCAATCGGACGAAGGTTACGCTTCAACGCCTTGTTTCAGAAACGTTGGCACATCCTTCGTGCAGGCCGGAACTTTCATCGTGTGCTTTCACATTTTTGGCGACTTAAAGAAAGACAAGCATGGACGTCGGTTTCAGTCCCACGACGAATTGCACAGTGGGGGTGATTGTGGATCCGTCAACGGCCAACCGCGTTCTACGAACCAGGAATTGATCGTCTCGTTTCCCATCAGAATAAATATCTTAACGTATGTGATGACTGCTTCCGAATGGAGCCATTGCTTGGTTCCGCAGAGTGGGTGTTTGGTTCGTATTTGGCAACTCCTCACACATCTTCGATCCCGCGATAAGGGCGGACACACGGCGGGTGACAGCGCAGAGCATGGATATGTCGATGAGCTGCTCGGCTGACCAAGGGTATACATCCAACGAAATTAGGCCTGTTAATGCGGGAGTCAAGTACCAATGCATATGTCAGGGTTGTCAAATTTCCTGAATCCTCACCATCCCAGAGGACTGGTCGATAATGAGGATGCCGTCGGTATTGCGAAACGCTGTGTCGGTTGCCTGCTACTCGCACACCGAATATGGCATCCGGCTCCTGTTTCGGCCTGTACCGTTACAACAACGTCATTTGCTGTTCACACTTTCCACACAAATTATCTAGCAAGTGATGGACAGCATAAATTAACAGTAAAAGCTTGATTATAGGATGTATTATAGTTATTTAGTGAACACAGTCGTGGTCGCGTATAAGTTGTTACTCTTTATTTTGGTATAACCAGTTTCCATATACTGTAGGGATCATCATCAGATCTATGCTCCTTGGTGGTAGTGGGAATCCCTGACGCGGAGTAGGCCCGTCCGTGCTGGCGTTGAGAAAATTTGCATCTATGTACGACACTACTATGTTCGCGTCGAGATTGACAGTATAGAACTAGTTTCTTACGTTAAGAAATAACCATTAATAAGGATGTCTAATCAAAGGTACATTGTACACTAGGGATAAACTGAATGAGCTTTAGTTGTCTTAAACATATTAGCCTTGGTATCCAGCCATACTGATTTAGATTTTCCTTGGTTCCACTAAATTACTTCGGGCAAATAACAAAATGGTTTCGACTCTAAGGGTACTGCATACTACCTGCCCGTCCATTAGACCCATCATCATCATCATCATCACCGTCATCACCATTTATTGCACATGCCATAAGGGCCCGTGACAGAAAGCAAAAGAAATATTGCAAACCAGAATAACACTCTACACAGAGATAAATAACACAATCAGTGACACTGGAAGGAGCATTGTCCTGATCACAGTTGCAGGTGTTTCCCGCAGATGTTGTTCCACTTTCTTCTGTTCATTGCATCTTCCAGGGATCCTATTGGTTCTACCTTCTGCAACGTTCTATCACTCTATCTTTCCACCTAGTCCGTGGACGACGTCTTGGACGTCCTGCAATCAGCTGGAAATTGAACACTCGGTTGGGGGGATCGATTATCCAGCTTTTAAGATATGTTCCAACCACTGGAGTCGTCGTCCTCTGAAGGACCTACCAACGTCAGCTTTTCCGAAACAGCCGGCTGGAGTGGCCGAGCGGTTCTAGGCGCTACAGTCTGGAACCGCGCAACCGCTACGGTCGCAGGTTCGAATTCTACCTCGGGCATGGATGTGTGTGATGGCCTTAGGTTGGTTAGGTTTGAGTAGTTCTAAGTTCTAGGGGACTGATGACCTCAGAAGTTAATTCCCATAGTGCTCAGAGCCATTTGAACCCTTTTTTTTTTTTTTTTTTTGCAAAGCTTTGGTACAAGTCCTCTTTTTGCCTCCTTTCCCAGCTTCCATCTTCTCTGTTGAATGTAGACCCATAGATCTTTCGTAGCACTTTCCTTTCAAATGAGTAAATGCGCTCTTGAAGTATTTGTGAAGTCCCCCATGTCTCGCAGGCATATAACAGAACCGGTTTTACCAGTGCCATGTAAAGTTTAATCTTGCTGTTTTGTGAGACCAAGCGTGACTTGAATAAGTTATTTAGACTGAAGACGGTACGATTAGCATTGATTATTCTCTTTCTCAACCTCGCTTTTATTAGATAGAATGTATCTCAGGTACTTAAACTTCTCTACTTGTTCAAAATTCTGTCTTTCTATATTGATAGCGGTAGGGAAATCCTGTCGGCGTCAGATGATCATATATTTGGTTTTCTCGTCGTTGACAGCTAATCCCACTTTGCTTGCCTCTTTCATGAACCCGGTGGTGTCACACCTATTAAAAAATAAACATTTGAATTAAAAACAGTGTTGGTTAGAATTTATTCTTTTATTAACTACTCGTTCCGCCTTCGGGTGGCATCTTCAGTTTATCCTTTTTTTCGTTTACAACCTTTTAAAAGCCATAAGAGTCTCTGTGCTAGACCGAAGCACGCGACGGATCAGATGATCCCTTAGAGACCTTAATGAAGTCGTACCAGCAGGCTAGAACGGCGCAGTGGTAGTATCACATTCACAAAGAAGTTAACACATTTGAAGCTAACACAGGGATGCCGCCGTAACTTCACGGCATGAGCGTTAAGTGGAAACATAGAACGTCAGTGGAATGACCTTTAAAATACCGTAAAAGAAAAAGACCTTTGCGGATTCATAAACCATTGCACATGGTTGCTAAATACGGAGCTATTACATCAGCGCTATCCTAACAGAACTTCATTGGTATACAGCATTGACCGGAAGACTTGCCCTTCTTAAGTGACTTCAATTGCTTCGTTACGCTTAGCTTATCTGCTTCCAAGTAACTCGTGTTCCCAGCTGTTCCTGATCCTAATTCTGGAATATTTACTGTATATTCTTTGGTGAAGGAATTTTGGGAAACCATGTTTGATTACTTCGCTTCAGTGCCTCTATCATCGGTAACATTTCCTGTACTATTGCGCAGTGAAGCTATTGATTGTGTCTACCCGCTAGTATAATTTAAAGACGAATGGAATATTTTCGTTTTTTCTTCCAGCTACGTAGTTTAGTTGTGGAAATTACTAAAAAATCTCGCCTTGAAGTCCGACCTAGATTTCGCCAATCTAAGAGATTTTGGGTTCTTTTAAGAGTGATATATTTCTGTGGCTTCTGCAATAGTGTCCTGAAGTGTTGTGCGGAGCACTGGTGATCTTTTCCATGTCTTATTAATTTATTTGGTCTGAAATTTCAACTGTCGTCAGTATTATTTATTTGAATTGAAGCTACATCGTGTTACATAGTTTGCTTAGAAGGAGTGGAGACCAAGTAAGGTGTTAAGCAGCTTCTGTCTTCTCCTTTCAATACACATATTTCACGTTTATTTTGGTGGCATTTTATCGGTTGCGCTTCAACGACCTTGTGGTCACTAATCACTGAGCCTGGTTGCTCCGGATTATTTTCTGCTAATAGATGGAAGTAGAAAGATGTTCAGAGAAATTCAGGAATACAGAAATATAAGTCACATAAGAATTAAACTAACAGATAGTGCAAGGAAGCTAAGGTGGAGCGGCTACATGAAAAATGTGAACAAATTAAAAATGAAAGATTGTCAGAAGGACTGACTCAGCTTACAGGAAAGTCAAAACAACCTTCGGTAAAATTTAAAAGACGCAAGGGCCGTAACATTAAGAATTCAATGGGAATTTCAATGTTAAATGCAGAGGAGACACCGGGTTGGTGGAAAGAATACACTGACTGCCTCTATAAGTGGAGTATTGCCTGTTGACGTGGTAGAAGAAGAATTAGAAGTCGACAGGGGTGAGTTGTGGATCCAGTATTAGCGTCAGGATTTAAGAGAGTTATAGATGACCTAAGATCAAACAAGGCAGAAGGGACAGATAACATTCCAACAGAATGTCTAGAATCATTGTTGAAAATGGGAAAAATCACGTTGGTGTGCAGAAAACGCGAAACTGGTGACATGCCATCAGACGTTCGGAAGAACATCATCACACAATTCCGAAGAATGCTGGAGTCGAGAAATGCGAGGTTCATCGCACAATCTGCTTAACAGCTCATGCAGCCCGGTTCCTGACAAGAATAACACACAGGACAATGGATAAGAAAATTAACGATCTGTTAAACGACGATCAGTCCGTCTTTAGGAAAGGTGAAGCCACCAGAGAGGTAATTCTGACGCTGCGAGTGATAAAGGAAACAACACTGAATAAAAAACAAGACACGTTCACTGAATTTTTCGACATGGAGCAAGCTTTCTACAGCGTCAAACGGTGCCAGATGTTCGAAACTCTGAGAAAAATCTACATCAAGCAAGAGTCACCAGTAAGACTGGAGAACCAAGAACAAAGGGATGCAGCCTGTCACTCCTAGTGTTCCATCTACACATCAAAGAGGCAGCGACGGCGGTAAATGAAATGGTCGGAAGTGGGATGAAAATTCAAGGTGAAAGGATATCAGTGAGAAGATTCGCCGATGACGTTGCTACCCTGAAGTAAGTGAAGAACTACAAGATGTACTCAGTGGAATGAACAGCCTAATGTGTACGGAATACGGATTTAGAGTAAATGGAAGTAATTCGAAATTAATGAGAAGTAGCAGAAAGGAGAACATCGAGGAACTTAAGGAATTCCGCTACCTAGGCAGCAAAATATCCGATGGCGGAAGAAGCGAGGAGGACGTAAAAATCAGCCCAGCACAGGCTAAGACGTCATTTCTGATCAAGAGAAGCGCACTAAAACCAAATGTAGGTCCTAAGCTGAGGAAGAAATTTCTCAGACTGTATGTTTGTAACACAGCATTTTATGATAGGGAAATAATGACTGTGGAAAACGCCAAGGAAGAGGATCGACGCATTCGAGATGTGATGCTACAGAACAATGAGGATTATTCGGTGCAGTTTTTAAGGTAATAAATGAGGAGGTTCTCCGCAGATTCGCCGAGGAATGGGATATATGGTAAACAGTGACAAGAAGAATGGGTAGGATGACTGGACATCTGTTAAGACATGACGGTATGACTTCCATGATACTAGAGAGAGCTGAAACTGTGAAGAGACTGTAGAGGAAAACATAGATTGGAATACATTCAGTAATTGAGGACGTATGTTGCAAGCGCCACTCAGAGATCTAAATGTTGGGAAGAATTTACACTTTGAGCGTACTCCTGACGTAAAGGCTCAAAATAATTTTTGGAGAAAGTGCATGGTACAATTTCAGACAATGCTTTACGAGTAACGTCGACTTTAAACGTACTTTCGCCAACATATCGAGAGTGTTACAGCCAGGGTTCCGGCTGTGAGATCATTGTTTCTCAGTCCATCGCCAAAGAAGGCATTATTTATGTTTCGTTTCAGCTTCAAGTTTGCGCCTTCTGGAACTCATGATCTACCCATTCTTTGCTTGCCCCTTCTACCAAGACTGTTTTCTGAGGTTTAAACTTTAGCAATGCTATGGATGATAATATAAAACAAAAACTGAACAGCATTACAAATTATTGTTTGCTTTCCTTAAGGGAAAAGGGTGAAAAGTGAAGGAGAAGAGAATCTTGAGCGTACACCTCATCGAGCGCAAAGCAAACACGAGCTCACCGCGCAAAGTGGCTGTGAAATAATTCAGACTGAGCGACGCAGCTTTGTTGATTTACTTAACGACGGCAATTCTTTCTTCTTTTTTTCCATTTCTCTTTTGTGTGTGTCTGTGTGTGTGTTTGCGTCTCCGGCTGACAGCGCAGCAGGGAGGACGCGCATTTAGGCAACAAGAGCCGCGTGTTCCCCCGCGCGTGCACTTTGCTGGCTGGCTGGCGGAGCACAAAAGAAGGCTGCGCGGCGGTCGTGGTCGTGTTCGTGGTCGTGGTCGTGCACTCACGGCTCGTTAGGGCTCCACCAAATGTTGCCCACGCAGCTAACGACCGGTCGCCCGCCGGCGCAGCGCGCAGCATCGACCCGCGGCCGCCGCTTTCTCCGGCAATTCCTCAAAGGAGCTATCTGGCTTTTTAGGCGGCTCTTTCTCTAAGTGAGTCCGCGACGCAAGAACTCGGCCCGCATTCAGTGCCCGCGCTGCGGCTTACAGACGGGATGGATAGTAAAACATTTTACGCGAAAGTACGGATGGAGGGAAAATGGGCAATTTATGCATAGTGACAGGAACATCTCCGGGGGGAGGAGGGGATGGGGTGCAGATTCTTGGTAAATTTTGTACCGTTAGCGGCACTTCTTCTTGCGTCGATATTTGCCGGAGGGGCTACTGTATTGTGAGTGGAAGATGGATAGTCAGCGGTGCGCCACCGACCTAGAAATAAAGTTTCGAAAGGAAAAGTTTCTGTAAGATGTCAAACTGACAAGTAAGGAAAAAAATACTGTTCGAAATGTTATCGAATAAGTGCAGTCCGTGTCTATATTAAATTCCGAAACTGATTATAAGTCAATCAGTTCGATACACTTTACGGCCATAAAATCTCAACAGTCTTTGCTATCCATGCCAAAGAAACAAACATGTAGATCATACGTATCATAAATGCGGAAGTAAGTCTGTTTTTGACATTGTCAATAGGGAGATATGCAATCTGTTGGTTTAAAACATGTGTGGATAAAATTCCTACGTAATTACAGCAAATTGTCTTTAATGATTTCGGCGATTAATGTTAGAAATGGTACCTTGCTTGCATCCACTCATGGACGATGCAGCTATCATTTCCGTCGATCATTTGTACATATTTGTGGCAAAATAGGCATTATAACAATGTTTAACTAGCCATTAACGTTGTCAACTTAAATAACCAACAACGATTTTTTACTTAATTGTGGTGACAGCTCTAAAAACTACGACGATGTGTAATAAGTGTCACACACTGAACATTTTAGACTGGTCTGAAAGCGGCTCAGTAATGAGCCGAAGCCGATAACCAATAAAGAAAAACTGTGGGCTTGATGTAAGATTTTTACGCAAACAGGCTTGAAAGTAACTCTGCCTGTTACGATTTGCGATTAAGTCGCTGAACCTATGTCGATGAAATCTGCAACGGAGATAGCTTGAACTCTGGGGAAGAACGTAGGCAAGTTGCTAATACGGAGTACTTACTTTTGATGCACGTGCAAATTTTTCTGTTAAGAACTGTGTTGTTTTAGGTTCTGATATATTAAGAATGGAATAAGCTTTTTTTTCTTAAGCACATTGAAAGTGTTTTCATTTTAATATCCTACTGCGCTTTACATGTCTATCCACATACATTTTTTTAATTTTTTGTAGTTAATTTCTAAAATTTTATTACAGATTTATGGACTGGTTTATGTTAGTAGGATACAAAATCTTTGGTATAATTACGTGGAGAACTAGACGTGCCATTGATGCGATGGGAAACACAAGCATTTCCGTAATTCATGAACTTCTATGTGCTTCTCTAGTGTGGCCACAAGATGGGTTCAAGGTTGAAGACCACGAGTATGTTTTATCAGGCCTGTGGTCACAGTTAACACTTTGCTATCCAAAAGATATCCGATGAGATCGGCTTTGAGCAGCCAAATTTAGAAAATATCTATACTTTTCCTAGGTAACGATGCTGTGGTCTGTTATTTGGGGGATCCTTCTCTCGGGTTTACCAAAAAGAGCCTTCGATTCAAATTACTGTTCCAGTGCGGGAAGTACATTATCGCTTGATCTATTTTCTCAATTTCCTGTTCTACCTTGACTTGTTCTATGATAGAACCCATTGACATGTAACAACTCTTCCTGCAGAAAGAATTGCAGAACAATACAAAGAAATTCTGGAAGAATGGTGGAAACGACTGACGAATGTTACGTTCACCTTTGTTTCGGACAAACAAACTACTAAAGTTCTGTGGGATGTTTAAAAGGTAGGGATCATAAACGCCGACATGCAGGACTGTGACCTATTCAAGGAGAAAGCAGGAGCGTAGTATTATTCCCATGAACATGGAAAGTATAAAATATAAAATATGGAGTGAAGAGAGAGCAAAAGCTCACAGAAAGCGAAAGAGATAGTACTGGATTTAAATTAATGCTTAATGAAAGAATCAGTTCAAAAACCTTGGTTCACCTCTTACCGAAACGAAAGAAGAAGAACCAGAAAAAGAAAAAAATTATGCTTGTCCCATTCTCCTGGCATTTGTAAGCTAGTGTTTGGCCGTACCCATGGCTTTACGGTGTGTGCAGTTGCTGGTCTTATTGGTGTTTCGCGGCAGACTATTGAAAGTGCCTACAAGCAGTGGCGTAACACACGCGGTCATGAAACACGACTTCATACTTCTAATCGGAAAAAGATCCTTACTGAGAGGGAACGGAGACGCGTTTCACGGCTTGTGAGTCAAAATGACTTCCAAACCCGAAAGGAATGAGTGCTGGCAGTGAATGGAGTTTCATCCCAATGTATTAGCGGGCGCATATTGCTTAGGGAATTGCATGTAAGGAATATTTCAAGTCACATGAATGTGACAACACATAAGTTGATCGGGCTGGGAGGAAACGTGAGTGGTTCACTGAACACTCCCCAACCCTGTAACAAGTCGCTTGGCCTACAGAATCACCTGATTTGAATCCCATAGAAAATCTGTAGGGTATGTGGAAACGGCGGGTAAAACACCGACAGCACCATCCAAGAAATTTGATGGAACTTCACGATTAAATCCTCAGCGAGTTTCTTAACCTGGATGTGACGTAGCTGTACAACCTTGTGGACTCGCTTTCTAAGGCTATCACGTACCAGGGGAGAATTACACGATATTAAATGATGCTTGTAATTATTTCTTTTGGGGTGGCTAATTTTTTGCCCGATGATCTTGTTGTAGATGTGATCTTCAGTCCCGAGACTGATTTGATGCAGCTACCCTATCCCGTGAAAGCTTCTTCATCTCCAAGCACCTACTGCAACCTACATCCTGCTGAATCTGCGCAGTGTATTCATCTCTTGGCCTCTCTCTACGATTTTTACCATCCACGATTCTATACAGTACTAAATTGGTGTTACCCTGATGCCTTATAACGTGCCCTACCAACCGATCCCTTCTTTTAGTCAGGTTTTGCCACAAATTCCTCTTCTCCCTAATTCTATTCAGTACCTCCTCATTAGTCACGTGATCTGACCATCTAATCTTCAACATTCTTCTGTAGCACAACATTTCGAAAACTTCTATTCTCTTCTTGTATAAACTAATTACCGTCCATGTTTCACTTCCATACATGGTTTCACTCCATACAAATACTTCAGGAAAGAGTTCCTGACACTTAAATGGCCGGCCGAAGTGGCCGTGCGGTTAAAGGCGCTGCAGTCTGGAACCGCAAGACCGCTACGGTCGCAGGTTCGAATCCTGCCTCGGGCATGGATGTTTGTGATGTCCTTAGGTTAGTTAGGTTTAACTAGTTCTAAGTTCTAGGGGACTAATCACCTCAGCAGTTGAGTCCCATAGTGCTCAGAGCCATTTTTTTTTACACTTAAATCTATACTCGATGATAACAAGTTTCTTTTCTTCAGAAACTTTTTCTTGCCATAGCTGGTCTACATTTTATATCTTCGCTACTCAACCATGATCGGCTATTTTGCTCCCCAAACAGCAAAATTCATCTACCACCTTAAGTGTCTAATTTCCCAATCTAATTCCCACAGCATCCCCTTATTTAATTCGACTTCATTCCATTATCTTCGTTTCGCTTTTGTTGATGTTCATCTTATATCCTCCTTTTAAGACTTAGTCCATTCCGCTCAACTGCTCTTCCAGGTCCTTTGCTGTCTCTGACAGAATTACAATATCACAGGCAAAATTCTAACTTTTTATCTCGTCTCCATAGATTTTAATTCCTACTCCATTTTCTTCTCTTGTTTCCTTTACTGCTTGCTCAATATACAGATGTTATAACATCGAGGATAGGCTACAACCCTGTCTCACTCCCTTTCCAACCACTGCGTCCCTTTCATGCCTCTCGACTGTAATAACTGCCATGTGGTTTCTGTACAAGTTGAAAATAGCCTTTCGCTTCCTGTATTTTACACCTGCCATCTTCAGAATTTAAAAGAGAGTATTCCAGACAACATTGTCAAAAGCATTCTCTAAATCTAAAAATGCTAGAAACGTAGGTTTGCCTTTCCTTAACCTATCTTCTAAGGTAAGTCATAGGTCAGTATTGTCTCGTATGCTATGACATTTCTACGGAATCCAAGATGATCTTCCCCGAGGTTTGATTCTACTAGTTTTTGCCATTTTGCTGGAAAGAATTCGTGTTGGTACTTTGTAGCCGTGACTTTTTAAACTGACAGTTCGGTAGGCACTTGCTTTCTTTGGGAGTGGAATTATTATTTTCTTCCTGAAATCTGATGGTATTTCGCATGTCTCAAGCATCTTGCTCACCAGATGGTAGAGTTTTGCCATGGCTGGACCCCCAAGGCTATCAATAGTTCTAACGGAGTGTTGTTTACTCTCGGGGCCTTTTTTTTTTTTACTTATGTCTTTCAGTATTCTGTAAGATTCGTCACGCAGTATCATATCTCCCATTTCGCCTTCATCTACGTCCTCTTCCATTAGCATAGTATTGTCCTCAAGTACATCGCCCTTGTATAGATGCTCAATATACTCCTTCCACCTTTCTGCTTTCCCTTCTTTGCTGGTTTTCCATCTGAGCTGTTGATATTCAATCAGGTTTTTGTCTTTTCCCCAAATGTGTCTTTAATTTTCCTGTACGCAGCATCTATCTTACCCTGAGTGATTATGGCTCTACATCCTTACATTTGTCCTCAAGCTATTCCTGCTTAGCCATTTTGCGCTTTCTGTCGATCTCATGTTTGAGACGTTTTTCCGCTTGCTTCATATGCTGCATTTTTAATATTTTCTCCTTTCATCAAATAAATTCAGTGTCCCTTCTACTATCCCTTGTCTTTTTACCTACTTGGTCCTCTCCTGCCTTCAGTATGTCATCTTTCAAAGCTATCCATTCTTCTTCTACTGTATTTCTTTCCCCTGTGCATGTCATTCCTTCCCTAATGCTATCTCCCAAACTCTCTACAACCTCTGGTTCTTTCAGTTTATGATCTTATGACAGACGTATTACATTATCTGCAGTTTCTTTTCTCGGACGCTTTTCAGCATAGAAAGTATCTTATCAAAATCTGTTTATCTAATAATGTGGTTTCCTTTTTGAGAAATATATACATGTAATTTTATAAACAGCAGCAACTCTAGGCATCCCGATATCCCAGTATACGCGATCCTTGCTGACTACTCTAAAGCATTCGACAGTATCAGCAGGAAGATCCTCATTCAGAAGCTAGAGAAAAGACTAGGTGTACCACGCTGCGAACTAGAAATAATCAAGTGGATTCCAGACGCAAACCGCGTAACAGTATACAATGGCATATTGATATCGCAGGGCGTCTTCCAAACAAGAAGAGTACTACAGAAAGTTCCGATGAAAAAAATGGTTCAAATGGCTCTGAGCACTATGGGACATAACTTCTGAGGTCATCAATCTCCTAGAACTTAGAAGTACTGAAACCTAACTAACCTAAGGACAACACACAAACCCATGCCCGAGGCAGGATTCAAACCTGCGGCAGTAGCGGTCGCGTGGTTCCAGACCGTAGCACCCAGAACCGCTCGGCCACTGTGGCCGGCCGAAGTTCCGATGAGTCCTGTGCTCTTTAACGTAATGATATCGGACATCGTGCAGGGTACAGACCCAAGAAATGTAAAACTGCTTATGTACGCAGATGGCATAGTCATCCCCACCAGGAGTTTAGAATTGTAAGCAACCATGGCGACCAACAGAAACTACATGCCGTAGTACTAGTCTTGTACTTAGTAAATAAAGTTGCGTTTTATTTAAATAAAATTAGCGCTCAATTGGTGATCAACCATCTGACAATCGGGTAAGTTTTCGAGTGGGTTATGGACTGACATGACGACTAAGCAGATTCTAACGATCTTGTTGAAAAGTACCGTAGGGCTAGTCATGTTCGCGGCATTTCAGACAGTTCTTTGAGTGGATGGATTCTGACCACGTTTACTGTTACTACAGTGGCCCAGCAGGCTGAAGAGTTTAATGCGGTATCACACACTACTTCGCTGCAACACGTTTTAATGCGAGGAATGCCAGAGTGCAGGGCGCCAATGCAGACTTTCAGAAGTTTATTGAGTGGTTTCAGTCCCACGATACTTTCTATGTTACTAATTTTCTTATGTCCATCTCCACAGAAGTCGTCTGAGACGATTGAATCAACTGCCACAGACTCTTTGAAATTGACAGTTCTTCAGTGCTCGCCCTGGTTGGTCAAACATTTGATGACATCGAATCTGACCGTAAACAAGGGTAAGAGTATACAAGGACTCAAATCTAAGGTGAAAACAGATGGGGAGGATGTGATAGCGAACCCTGAAACCATATTCCACCGAGCAGCACTCTCTAGAATACCGAAGAACGGCGCAAAAAATTCTTCCATAATGAGCTGGCCTCCTATAACCTGTCTCCGTCCGATGCAGTTGGAATGAAGACACAGAAGTCAGTTGTTATATACTCCTTCACACCACTGAATGAAGCAAACCTGTAAGGAGCAGCTTTCGATATCGACGGTGGCTTTCTTCTCCAGCAGGTTGTGTGGAAGAATGGTGAAACATTCCAATTAATTCTGACCAAATACGTTTGTTACCGAAAAAGATACTTCAGCGGCAAGTGTGGTTTGTGATGGCTACCCAGAAGACCTGCTCACCAAGAGCATCAAATATGCTGAGCGCCTCTGCCAAAGCAAAAGACACACTACTTCTCAGGTCACCATTACCGAGTATATGGTGGTAACCATGACTTCGGAGCAATTCCTTTTAACGACAGAAGTAAAGCGCGTCTCATTAGCTTGCTTTCTGGGGAGGGGGGGGGTTTGAAGGTGAAGGCGTCTCAGTATAGCAAGCTAATGAAGATTCGGACTACCTGATTGTTATGACGTCCGTTGTGGTATCACAGGAGCATGAGAAGGCTGTGGTAACTGATGAGGATACGGACCTTCTTGTCATGCTCAATGCCCTAGCCACATCATCGGCAAATATACATCTCTCAGACCATGGAAGAGGAACGACTTCATCAAAAATATTTCGTTCCAACAGGCTGACACTGGCAGACAATATCAGACAGCTATTCACATTTCTCCAAGCCGTAAGTGGATGTGACACAACTTCAGCATTCTTCAAGTAGGGTTAGAAGAAAGTGGTCCAGCTGTCGATGGAGAATAAATTTCTAGAAGAAATCAAACCATAGCATGGCACTCAAGCTGAAGCTATGCTTCAGATAAACGCCAATTCGGCCTTTTTGCCAAAGCCCTTGTGCAATCCAAATTCAATCTAAAATCGCTACCATCAACATCCAAAGCAGCCCGCCAACATTGCTTGAGATCTTGCCTGACAGTGCAGATGTGGTTACAACAGCAGGGGGACCCGCTCCTCTGGGTATGGCAGACTTCAAAGATTGGTCTTGACCCAATTCCTACCTCCACGGAACCAGCTCCACAGTCTCTTCTCTCCACAATTTTTGCAAAGGCAACAATGTCTGTACAGGTTGTTGTGGATGCCGGAAGGCTGGAATTAAGTGTCATTGTTTTGTGCCAGCCGTAAGGGAACTCCTGCACTAACTCTGTCCAACCAGATGAAACTGACGATCCAAATGTCGGCGAAGACCTGGACTGCATAAATAGGGCTACGGAAATTACGCACTTTGAGGAGCCGAGTGATGGGTCGACGGACTCGATGGCACTGATATTTGTGTACCTGTCTGCTTTTCTCCGCTTTTCATCTTAATATCTTTAGCTACAATAAATATAATGATCGCTAAGATTGATCTCAAGAACTGTGCGGCTTAGCCTGCCTCCATGTACATCAGCTGAATGGATCTCATGGTATTCCATATGAACCCAATTCCTGATATTATCTTTTCGTGTATTCTGCACTCTTAGTAGTTTATTGTATTACTATATTTCCTAAGTATTAGTACAGTGGAGTGCTATAGTACTATATTTAATATAGTGTAAATAACATTTGTTAAAGAATTGCTGTTTAAACAATCTGCATTGATGATGAGAAATTGTGAAACTTCAAGGTGGAGCTGTACGTATATGAAACGCCCAAAAATTCACTTTTGGTCTCATCGGAGGCAGAATTTATTCGTCTGTAACTTTTGTATGAACTACTTTATTGATAGATGAGTTAGGTTAAACGACATTGCCAAAAATGGGAACGTAAAACGAAAATTTTTTATAAACATCGAAAATTTGTCCAACTTTGTTGCAGACTAATACGGGAATGGGTGATCCAAAAATGTTTGTTGTCTCATTCAATGCGGAATTTGACGCCCTATATCCTTTAATGGGGCTATGCTTTCGATATTGTGAGTCCTTTACAGGATATAACCGTAAAACTGCAAAAATATCACTTTTGGGGGTACGTGCCTACAACTGCCCATGCCCCCACCCCTACCAATTTAGCAAAATTTCGCCGGGGAAGAAAATCTAGGACAGATATGTTGGACTGCAAAAGAAACTATTAAGCAATTATTTCCGTTTGGTTTCATTTTTTTGTTTTACACCAATGGCCTATTATGGACCGACATAACAATTCTTTGCAACGTTTGCAAAATGTCGAAATAATGTAATCCATTAACAACCATGTCATTCTCTGGGTTCTGGCAGAGGTTGAATCCGCAAGATGCACCCTTCCGGGCGGGGTCGGAGCAAGTGCACATTGTCGGGTCCTTGCTCTCGCAGCTGTAATCGGGTGGCAGGAGGGGAGGGCTCTTCGGAGTAGGGGGTTGAGGAGGGTGGGAGGGCTGAATGCACGGGCCGCAGCAGGTCATTAGACGCGACGGCGGCCGAAAGCCGCGCCATAATGCGATAGCGGTGTCGCTGGGCTGCCGCCCGTGGCCGTGGGGGCCGCTCCGCCCCCGCACATGTCTGAGGGCAGCGGCCGCGGGCTAGCCTGCGCTACCAAGTGCCCACCCGCTCTCTGCCCGGCAACTAAACACAGTCTTAGTCCAGAGCGATTTGAGAATTGCTGTTGATTACGTCTGTAACTGGTAGCTGTGTGAGTATAGCCCGTGAGTGTCCACGTGTAAGATAAAAGAAGAATTGAAATTCAATCACATCATACTGTAAATCAGTGGATGTGTAATAAGTAGCGCAACACTTTTTTTCCTGGTCAACTACGGTTGAAAAGGTGCGTAGCTCGTTGCGGGAGATCACGCAATATTCCCGCTTCTGCCTCTATAGTTTGGCTCAAATGGCTCTGACTACTACGGGACTTAACTTTTGAGGTCATCAGTCCCGTAGAACTTAGAAATACCTAAACCTAACTAACCTAAGGACAACACACACATCCATGCCCGAGGCAGGATTCGAAGCTGCGACCGTAGCGGTCGCGCAGCTCCAGACTGTAGCGCCTAGAACCGCTCGGCCACTCCGGCTGGCCCCTATAGTTTCATGAAGTTATGTTTCCTTCAAAATGGGCTCTGTAGCGGAGGTCGTTCCAAGCAGAGAGCTATCAATGAGTTTCTTTTGGTGGAAAACCAGAGCATCAAGGATATTCATAGGCCCTTGCAGGATGTCTGTGGAGAGCTGGCAGTCAACAAAACACGGTGAGTCACTGGGCGAGGCACCTGTCTTCATCACAAGATCTCACGAACCTGTCCCATCTCCCGCCTGCCGGCCGGATGCTCACAGCTTTGACTCCTGCAGTGTTTGAACGTGCGGACACTCTCATTGGAGATGATCAACCGACCGGAACCAGACCTGTAGGTGGTGAACTGGACGTTTCTGTTGACAGTTCTAACAAACTTGTTCACCAGCTGGGGTACTCAAAGGTGTGTGCACGCTGGGTTCCCCGCCGCCTAACGGAAGACTGTAAAGAGAAATGAAGAACCATCTCTGTGTAATTGCTTGCGCATTAGAAGGCTGACGGAGAGATTTCTTGTAGAACACCTTCACAGGCGGTGAAACATAGCCTCATCACTTCGAACCGGAAACTAGGAGGCCTCGCGCCACATCATATCTTCTCTGAAGAAAAAGTTCAAAGCCGCGCCCTTACTCGGTTAAGTCATGACGACCGGCTGATGGGTGTCTGAAGAGCTTATTCTGTTCGATTTACTCCTTAATATTACAACGATCAATTCGGTAGTGTATTGTGCTGTCCTCCCGAAATTGAAGAAACGATTTAGCGTGTTCGTCGCCACAAAAATGGAAACGAACTTCTGCTCCTCCGTGACAACGCTAGGGCTGGCACAAGTCTGCGCAACGCAGAGGGCCACAGAAAACATCATTGAACTGTTCTTCCTCATCCACACTACAGCCTAGATCTCGTATCTTCCGCCCAATGAAGTATTCATACCGCGAGGAGCAGTGCGTGGACGTTAGTGCGGCAGGAAGACTATGGCTCCGACGTCGACCAGTGGAACGGCACCGTGCGAGCATGGTGTGAGGTGGCGTAAGGGTGTCGCACTGAACGGAGGTTATGCTGAATAATAGGGTTTTGTAGCCAAAGCAATGCAATTCTCAATAAAACCAATCAGCTTCCAGAAACAAATACGTATTGAAATTAGAAATAATTACTTAATGAATGCTTCTCGTATTTCATATGAGGATAGCCCAGTGTCACTACTATTATGATTGAATCAGATTTCACTTCCAACTGCACCGATGCCGTATCCACTACATAACTTGAGACGTTAGCTAAAGGGATTATTTTAAGGAATTTTCATGTTTTTTTTTGGTGGTAAGTTCCTACGGGACCAAACTCCTGAGGTCATCAGTCCCTAGGCTGCTTTGTCTAACGAAAACTAACTTACTCTGAGGACAACACAGACACGCATGCCCGAGGTAAGACTCGAACCTCCGAAAGGGGGAGCTGCGCGAAGCGTGGCAAGGTGCCTGAGACCACGCGGCTACCCAGCGCGGCAATTTTCATATTATTGTAAACCTCAAGGCAGTGGCTACTAAGTTGCTTTATAGAAATGACAGTTATACTTACTTTGTTCTAACCTTTTGCTACCATTTTGGTGTATAATAGGCGACGATCAAGGTTCCAGAGCACAGATATTTCCGTCATATATCAATGCAAGACTAAAAATGTGTGACATCACTTCTTCCTCTGACTCTTAAAAAATTTATATACAAATACCTTATGACATCTCATAGGCCCAATAGAGAGTGCTTTAAAAAATAATTATACATTTACTTGCTTTTTCTCATTGTTGTATGACAACGTCCGCTGAATGCTGCTATGCACCGGTTTATTCATTGCTAGATAGGCTAGATTTTCTTCCTTAACCTTTTTAGCCTGTACAGTGATAGGTCGTCTTGGTTGTCCCGCATGTTTATACAGGTGTGCTTAAGTGAAATGAAAATGAAACGCGTAGATACGAGTACTCATACAAATCATTCTAAGGCGAGAGACTGAACTAATTATTTTCTTTCGTAATTATCTCAAGTACCTAACATTGTAGTGGTATTACGGAAATCTGTCAGTGGAACGAGTTTCGAAGAAACTATTACTTGTAAATATTTGAGTTTCCAGCACAAAGTATACGGTCATCTAGCGACTGCTTACATAGATGTATTTTCACCGAGAACTGGGACGAAACAGAAACGTTTTCACGTGACCAACTACCAACTGTTCCCGTGTGAACAGGATTGTCGAAAATCCCCCGTGCACGTTGTGCGGCAAGCCCCCGGGCTGACGTCACAGCGAAGCGAGCGTTGTCCGTGAGAAACCTCGTACTATGAAATTCAACTACAATGTAATGAAAAATGGTATATAAAAAAAGATATTCGGACAGAAAACTGAAACACAAGTGGTTTTAATAACAATACCACAATGCCAGTTACAATGATGTTACAGGAACGATAAAACTAAGTTCATCCAGCCGAACCTCAACTATTTTCATTCAGATTTATAACACAACGCTCTTCTCCGTAATGCAGTCTAATTTGCCAATTTGATTTTCAGTTTATTCCACCACACGGAGGACACATTTGTTCAATTTCTCTGCAGTTCCTGCTCTTAATGGTTGTTCTAATAGTACTTTAACTTCAGATATTTTGTGTATTCTGTTTTTTGCTGTAACTCAGCCATTGATTTGGCTCAAACTAACTCGATGGCGTTTTGAGCAGTTCATGTGCTGCGTATTCGTTGTGTGCTACTCTGTTCTTTTTCTGTTTTATTTACAAAAAGGACTGCAAGTAGTTCTTTCTTCAGCATAACGGCTTCAAAAGCGATATTTTTAGGATTTAGCCATTTTGATGTATCTTGCTTATTGGAATTGGCATCAGAAACTTTAATTTTTCGACGAGAACGGGACGCCGCTCTAACAAGAAGAATAACTGCTTTTTCCTGAAACCAAGAAAAAAATCTTGAAACCGCTAATCGAACGTACCAGTGCCCATCTGATATAATCTCCAATCTTCGTGGATTCGAAAATCCACAAACAGCTGTCGACAAAACCTGCTTTTCTCCCAGTGTGTGCGATATTCAGGCATTGTCCTTTACCCGGAGTGCCATTGTGCCCGGGGATAACCCGGGCAACAACGCTTATTTTGAGGATTTTATGCCTTCATGTACCCAGATATTACTTCGGGTATGTCCTGCCATCAACCATGTCTCTTACAAATGGTATTGAAGTATCCCCTCATCTCTCAACAATTTAATGGTTCGTAGGTTATTCCGCCTCCATAATTTCATGTTATCTAATAGCATGCTATCGCGTCCACGATGGACTTACTTAAATTCCTTTCTTTTAATAATTTGCAAGATGTAGTTTTACAAAAACTGCCCAAACCTGGACCTTCGTTCACGGCAGCACGCACTATGTCGTGAATTTCCTTTACTTCACGTCTATGGTCAAAATACTAGTATAATATTATTTACATATGTTTGACGAAGCTGGCGCTCATTGTGGGTTTAGCATTTGACGATGCCACTATGGCTCCAGTATATTACGACATGTTTCTATAAAACAGATCTGAAGATGATCATTATAGACCAAAATCGGTAGACCGATGACATAGAAATTTGCAACCATAGACGTGAAGTAAGGAAAATTTAGACTATTTTTGGGTGATTGTTCAATCCGCGACTATGTGGCAGCTTGTGAACGCTATGAGAATTGTTGGCAATTCATGAAGGGAAAAAGTTCTGGATGCAGCAGTTCCATTTTGAGCATATTACAAACCGTGTGTTTCTCTGCGGATCTTAATGATTTCTCCTTTGATCGCTTCTTGAGTGCACTAGAAACTGAAATCTAGAGCTCGCTCAGTGTATGGAAGAATGGGTCGGCGCAGAAACAACGAAAGTTGAATGTGATTACAAACACTAAAGCCACTATCTGTGGAGGGCAACCACAGCGCAGAGACAGCATGAATAAAAGTAACAACACCCAGCACTCAATAACCATTTCAATTATCATAAGAACCACAATAATTAAAACGTCAAGATTGATGAGGTGTTTACAAAAGCCACATAACTGTAGGAAGATGCTTTATCCGCAGCTACCTGTTTCACGTCAATATAGACGCATCTTCAGGTTTATAATGGTTACGTTTCCACAAGATGATATTTTCTGATTGATGGAAAAGCAGAGCAAAAATTATTACTAATTGGCAATAAACAGTCACTACACTTGACCTTGAACTTGAGAGAAGGTCCGTCTCGAATCCTAGGGATTCAGATCGGTTCATACAACCACAATGAAGGCTGAAAGCATCTATCATTAAAATCAACTTGGCACATATCATTACTTTGCACATAAATTTGTTTGAGCGTGTAGAGAGAGGAACATCGTGTGTGATATGGTGCAGCAATTTTATGGGGTGTCACATATTTATCGCTTCACATTCTGAAATTTTCTTGAATCCTGAGTGATACAATAATAATGTTTATCCAAAACATCAATACGAAAGGAAAAATTATCCTCTTAAAAGACTCGTCCGTCGTATAGGTACACACTTCTTTTGCGTTCAGAGGTTTCAAGCCCTATACCGTCTCATGCACAGTTGTTGAATTACTGCCTCAATAACACATAACTACAGTTCAACGCGTATATGTTACTTCTGCGTAATGTGTTAGAGGTTTCCATTTTTCTTTTTCTAAGTATATAACTTTCCAATACAGAACCAAATACTGAAATCAAAATTTCAAATTTGGTCATCTCACATTGCCTTCCAATTCTGACAATCCAGACAGAGATAGAAGTAGAACGTGTTGTTATACAAACCGAAGAACAACGAATAACTTGCAGAGCTTAAGATATTTAGTACATATTGAAGACATCTGACCTTTGCACCTTCAGTGTGTTTTCCGAAGTCTTACAGGCATTGTCTTCAAAAAGAATGAAAAGATAAGTTTTGTCTTGTCTAATACTGACGTATACAGCAAACACTTGTGAATACATGTGTGTATGTAGTTTCAACATTAAATTGCTGATGAAACAGCGCTTATACTTTTAATAATTCGGGATAGAAACACAGTACCTCTAAAAATAACCGACTGCGTGGCCTCTTGGATACGATGTGTGCTGAAGACGGACGAATATGTGTTCACATGAGTACGCCTCATTAGTCCACAACAAAATCGAGTTTTTTTCTTCTTTTTTTCAACCAATTACTCATCCTTCCTTCTCAGGATTAGTAAAATAATTTGATCAGCACGGGATATGAATTTCAGCTTAATGCTGCGGGTGATGTCCGTCCCATAAGTTCAGAATGGCTCTGAGCACTATGGGAATTAACATCTGAGGTCATCAGTCCCCTAGAACTTAGAACTACTTAAACCTAACTCTCCTAAGGACATCACACACATCCATGCCCGAGGCAGGATTCGAACCTGCGACCGTAGTGATGGCACGGTTCCTGACTGTAGCGCCTAGAACCGCTCGGCCACTCCGGCCGGCTCCCACAAGTAATACGGAATATTGTTTCTGTAGTGCTATAGACAACGAAAGCAATTAATGTAATCATGTTGCAGTTTCAGTCTCAACTAATATACTACATATTCGTTATCTATCTGCGTATGTAGATAAACTTTCGTTCAAAATACTTTTATGCACGTATGTTTTAACCTAATTAGCCTCGTGCCATTTTCCCAGCCATTCTTTCTTCTTCTTTTTTTTTTCATCAGTCTTGTGACTGGTTTCACGTGGCCCGCCAGATATACCTCTCCTGTGCCAACCTCTTTATCTCAGAGTAGCACTTGCAACCTACGCCCTCAGTTAGTTGCTGGATGTCTTCCTCTACAGTTTTTGTCATCTAAAGCTCCCTCTACTTCCATGGACGTTAGTCCCTTATGCCTTAACACATGTCCTGTCCCATCTTCTTATCAGTGTTTTCCATATATTCCATTCCTCTCCGATTCTGCGCTGAATCTCCTCGTTCCTTACCGTATCAGTCCACCAAATTTTCAACATTCGTCTGTAGCACAGAATCTCAAAGGAATCGCTTTCTAACAGTTCATCTTTCGCTACCATACAATTCTATTCTCCAAACGTACATTTTCAGAAATTTCTTGTTCAAACTGAGACCTATGTTTTTTAATAGTAGACTTCCCTTGGCCAGGAATGCCCTTTTTTGCCAATCTGATTTTAATGTCCTCCTTGCTCCTGTCCGCCATGGGCTATTTTACTGTCTAAGTAACAAAATGCCTTAACATCATCTGCTTTGTATCAGTCCTAATGCCAAGTTTGTTGCTGTTTTCGTTTCTCCTACTTCTCATTACTTCCGTCTTACTTTGATTTACACTCAGTCCATACTCTGTACTCATTATAATATCCATTCCTTTCAGAAGATCTTGTACTTCTTCTACTTCTTCTACTTCTTCTTCACTTTCACTGAGGATGGCAACGCCTTCAACGGAACTTATCACTGATATCCTTTCACATCGAATTTTAATTCTACCCTTGAAGCTTTCTTTTATTTCCATCACAGCTTCTTCGTTGTATAAATAGAGCAGTAGAGCCGAAATACTACATCCCTGTGTCTTACACCCTTTTTTATCTGTGCACTTCGTTCTTCATGTTGCACTCCTATTATTCCCTCATCGCTCTTGTACGTATCGTATATTGCCCATCTCTTTTGTTGTGTTGGCTGAAGAGCCAACACCGTGTTAATAGAGGGGGCCGAAATGCACGCGTTTTAGCCCACGCAGACTGGCGTGAGGAGGGAAGAACTATATTGACGTGAGGTCTGGAACATGACAAGGAATTAGAATTCAGAAAGCGGACGTAGCTAGTTGATACTTAACTTTAATCCGTTTATGATGAACGTCGCTCTTGACGGTACATGATTCACAATATTATCTGTTCAGAATAGTAACTTAATATGGCGTCTTGCTAGGTCGTAGCAAATGACGTAGCTGAAGGCTATGCTAAACTGTCGTCTCTGCAAATGAGAGCGTCTGCAGGCAGTGAACCATTGCTAGCAAAGTCGGCTGTACAACAGGGACGAGTGCTAGGAAGTCTCTCTAGACTAGACCTGCCGTGTGGCGGCGCTTAGTCTGAAATCACCGATATTGGTGACACGCGGGTCCGACGTATACTAACGGACCGCGGCCGATTTAAAGGCTACCACCTACCAAGTGTGGTGTCTGGCGGCGACACCACATCTTCCTTATCTCTATTCCCGTCAGATATTCGAATATCTTGCACTATTTGATATTATAGAACACCTTTTCCAGGTCAACGAACCCTATGAACGTATCTTGATTTTTATTTAGTCTTGCTTCCATTATCAACCGTAACGTCAGAACTGCCTCGTCGGTACGTTTGGCGAGTCATCTAACACATCCTCAATTTTGTTTTCCATTCTTCTGTAAGTAATTATCCGCCTCTGGTAGCTGAGTGTTCAGCGTGACGGAATGTCATACCTAACGACCCGGGTACGATTCCCGGCTGGGTCGGAGACTTCCTCCACTCAGGGATTGGGTGCTGTTTTGTCCTTATCATCATCATTTCATCCCCATCGACACGAAAGTCGCCGAAGTGGCGTCAAATTTAAAGACTTGAACCAGGCGAACGTCTACCGGATGGGAGGCCCTAGCCACACGGCATTTCTACCAGCAACTTGGATGCATGAGCTGTTAAACTGATTCTGCGATAATTCTCACAACTGACAGATTTTGCAGTCTTCGGAATTGTGTAGATGATATTATTCCGAAAGTCAGATGGTATATCACCAGACTCATACATTCTACCCACCAATGTGAATAGTAGTTTTGTTGCCACTTACCCCAATGAATATAGAAATTCTAGTGGAATGTTACCAACTCATATTTGCTTGTAATACATTGTCTGTGTCCTGAATATTCACTTCACAGTTCCACTGAACTCAAGAGGGACAGTGGATGGATGGAGAGACGTTGACGTATTAGTTTCGAAGACAGAATATAGATGAAATCTACATCGGTAGCTCAATAGACGGAAGTCTGGATTGTGTGACGTGTATAGCAATCTGAGTACAACAGCAAATTTCGTCCTGAGCTACAATACTTGGTCATTCACTTTTGTAATAAAAATCCGAGAGGCTTTAATGTAGAAAAGGGAGTCAATGTTTTCTTTTGTCTAACATGGAATTGTACTTAATTGCGTGATCATTTCAGGTCATTTCACGAGGTAGTACCTCTGGAAGACACAGTCCCAGCTAAACTACAAGGAGAAATATTATAGGTTGTATATAGTTTGCCCCCCCCCCCCCCCCCCAATGAACCATGGACCATGCCGTTGGTGGGGAGGCTTGCGTGCCTCAACGATACTGATAGCCGTACCGTAGGTGCAACCACAACGGTGGCATGTAAGTACATAGCTGGGCGCCTGGTGGTCGCAAAAGATTATGACTCTTTTGCCATATACATAGTAGTGAAATTTCTTAAAGGCCCAAATTACAGCAAGGGCCTCTAATTCAGTTGCAGACCGCTCACATGAATTTAACACTCGGCTGGCAAATCCTAGTATCTTTACTTCTGTTTTCTGGCCATTGTTGTCTACTTGGAATAAACAACATCCCAGCCCGCAAAAAGATGTGTCTGTTGCTAAATAGAAATCTCGTGACATGTCAGGATGGTGCTGGATTTCTGCATTCACTAATGCGGCTTTAATTTGATCGTAGGCTCTCTTGCAATCTTCCGTAAAATTCCACGGCTGATTCTTTCTAAGCAAACCTAGTAAGTCCTCACTGTTTAGCAACTGCATCGGTAAAAACAGCCCAAAAAAGGAGGCCATTCCATGGAATGATTTCAATTGCTTTTTCGTCTTGGGGTACGGCATCTTCTCTATCACTTTCAGCTTGTTCAGGTTAGGTAGAATCCCCATCGGAGAAATAGTACGTCCCAAGAACTTTATCCTCCCATGAACCATGGACCTTGCCATTGGTGGGGAGGCTTGCATGCCTCAGTGATACAGATAGCCGTACCGTGGGTGCAACCACAACGGAAGGGTACCTGTGGAGAGGCCAGACAAACGTGTGGTTTCTGAAGAGGGGCAGCAACCTTTTCTGTAGGTGCAGGGGCAACAGTCTGGATGATTGACTGATCTGGCCTTGTAGCACTAACCAAAACGGCCTTGCTGTGCTGGTACTGCGAACGGCTGAAAGCAAGGGGAAACTACAGCCGTAATTTTTCCCGAGGGCATGCAGCTTTACTGTATGGTTAAATGATGATGGCGTCCTCTTGGGTAAAATATTCCGGAGGTAAAATAGTCCCCCATTCGGATCTCCGGGCGGGGACTACCCAGGAGAACGTCGTTATCAGGAGAAAGAAAACTGGCGTTCTACGGATCGGAGCGTGGAATGTCAGATCCCTTAATCGGGCAGGTAGGTTAGAGATTTAAAAAGGGAAATGGATAGGTTAATGTTAGATATAGTGGGAATTAGTGAAGTTCGGTGGCTGGAGGAACAAGACTTCTGGCCAGGTGAATACGGGGTTATAAATACAAAATCAAATAGGGGTAATGCAGGAGTAGGTTTAATACTGAATAGGAAAATAGGAATGCGGGTAAGCTACTACAAACAACATAGTGAACGTATTATTGTGGCCAAGATAGACACGAAGCCCATGCCTACTACAGTAGAATTTAGCACAGAGCATATCTTAATCATAGCTAACACTTGGTTCAAGAATCATAAAAGAAGGATGTATACATGGAAGAATCCTGGAGATACTAAAAGGTATCAGATAGATTATATAATGGTGAGACAGAGATTTAGGAACCAGGTTTTAAATTGTAAGACATTTCCAGTGGCAGATGTGGACTCTGACTGCAATCTATTGGTTATGAACTGTAGATTAAAACTGAAGAAACTGCAAAAGGTGGAAATTTAAGGAGATGGGACATGGATAAACTGACTAAACCAGAGGTTGTACAGAGTTTCAGGGAGAGCATAAGGGAACAATTGACAGGAATGGGGCAAATAAATACAGTAGAAGAAGAATGGGTAGCTCTGAGGGATGAAGTAGTGAAGGCAGCAGAGGAAAAAGTAGGTAAAAAGACGAGGGCTAGTAGAAATCCTTGGGTAACAGAAGAAATATTGAATTTAATTGATGAAAGGAGAAAATATAAAAATGCAGTAAATGAAGGAGGCAAAAAGGAATACAAACGTTTCAAAAATGAAATCGACATGAAGTGCAAAATGGCTAAGCAGGCATGGCTAGAGGACAGATGTAAGGATGTAGAGGCTTATCTCACTGGGGGTAAGATAGATACTGCCTACAGGAAAATTAAAGAGACCTTTGGAGAAAAGAGAGCCACTTGTATGAATATCAAGAGCTCAGAAGGAAACCCAGTTCTAAGCAAAGAAGGGAAAGCAGAAAGGTGGAAGGAGTATATAGAGGGTCTATACAAGGGCGATATACTTGAGGACGATATTATGGAAATTGAAGAGGATGTAGATAAAGGAAACAAGAGAAAATTTTGGAGTAGGTATTTAAATCCAGGGAGAAGAAATAAAAACTTTGAGGTTCGCCGATGACATTGTAATTCTGTCAGAGACGGCAAAGGTCTTGGAGGAGCGGTTAAACGGAATTGACAGTGTCTTGAAAGGAGGATATAAGATGAACATCAACAAAAGCAAAACGAGGATAATGGAATGTAGTCGAATGAAGTCGGGTGATGCTGAGGGAATTAGATTAGGAAATGAGACACTTAAAGTAGTAAAGGAGTTTTGCTATTTGGGGAGCAAAATAACTGATGATGGTCGAAGTAGAGAGGATATAAAATGTAGACTGGCAATGGCAAGGAAAGCGTTTCTCAAGAAGAGAAATTTGTTAACATCGAATATAGATTTAAGTGTCATGAAGTCGTTTCTGAAAGTATTTGTATGGAGTGTAGCCGTGTATGGAAGTGAAACATGGACGATAAATAGTTTGCACAATAAGAGAATAGAAGCTTTTGAAATGTGGTGCTACAGAAGAATGTTGAAGATTAGGTGGGTAGATCGTGCAACTAATGAGGAGGTATTGAATAGAATTGGGGAGAAGAGACGTTTGTGGCACAACTTGACAAGAATAAGGGACCGGTTAGTAGGACATGTGTTGAGGCATCAAGGGATCACCAGTTTAGCATTGGAGGGCAGTGTGGAGGGAAAAAATCGTAGAGGGAGACCAAGAGATGGATACACTAAGCAGATTCAGAAGGATGTAGGTTGCAGTAAGTACTGGGAAATGAAGCAGCTTG
This sequence comes from Schistocerca americana, assembly GCF_021461395.2. NCBI lineage: Eukaryota > Metazoa > Arthropoda > Insecta > Orthoptera > Acrididae > Schistocerca > Schistocerca americana. Next base: position 583,408,905 of record NC_060125.1, on the reverse strand, counting down.
CACGGGATAGAGTAGCATGGAGAGCTGCATCAAACCAGTCTCAGGACTGCCGGCCGGTGTGGCCGAGCGGTTGTAGGCGCTTCAGTCTGGAACCGCGCGACCGCTCCGGTCGCAGGTTCGAATCCTGCCTCGGGCATGCATGTGTGATGTCCTTAGGTTAGTTAGGTTTAAGTAGTTCTAGGTTCTATGGGACTGATGTCCTCAGATGTTAAGTCCCATAGTGCTCAGAGCTATTTTTAGTCTCAGGACTGAAGACCACAGCCGGCCGGAGTGGCCGTGCGGTTAAAGGCGCTTCAGTCTGGAACCGCGTGACCGCTACGGTCGCAGGTTCGAATCCTGCCTCGGGCATGGATGTGTGTGATGTCCTTAGGTTAGTTAGGTTTAATTAGTTCTAAGTTCTAGGCGACTGATGACCTCAGAAGTTAAGTCACATAGTGCTCAGAGCCATTTGAACCATTTTTGAACTGAAGACCACAACAACAACAATAGTCTGTACCTCTGTTCCGGAAAGAAACATAGTGGCCGGGTTCGTTTTCTGTGGGAAAACAATGACAACAACGTACGAAGAAATCATATAACTGCTAAAGTTTAAAAATAAATTTTGTGAACTGTTAATTATCATCACTCATTCCACAGAAATGTCAAAAAATTTTATAATTAAAAACATGGCGTCTTAATAGAATGTAATTTTCGTTTTGCTTTGGAAAGCGCTGATACGAGACTTTCTGAGGGGTTAAGACTACGTGCCGGAGCGAGACTGAAACTCGGTTACCGTGCCTTCCGTGGATAAATGCTTACGACCTCACCTCGGAGCTGTACTTTCAACCAGTACCTCATCTTCTACCCCCAAAAATTTCACAAAAGTTCTCCTGATAAACTTGCAGGGTTTCGCAGAAGTAGGGTTTCGCAGAAGACTTTCTGTGAAGTTAGCGTGACAGGAGATGGGGCGCTAGCTGAAGTAAATCTGTAAGGTAAGGTCGTTAGTCGTGCTGAGTTGTGCTCAGTTCGTAGAGCACTCACCCGCGAAAGACGAAGGTCCCGATTTCGAGTCTTGTTCCAGCAGACAGTTTTAATCTGCCAAAAAGCTTGATGACTCTCAGCGATCCAAAACGAGTACTGGTAATTGCATGGCAATAATGCAGCACAAAACGGAATGCATTTTGCATCATAAGGTGGCTTGCACAATAGGTCGAAACCGGTCCTGTAAGTTGAAAAATAATGAGTGATCCTGAGAGTGCTTTTTAATTAAAAAAATTATAGTTGAAAAGTAACTATATCGTCAGGAATAAATTCACGTGTCGCATCCACAAATCTAGAATATGTTTACATATCCAATGGAAATTTTAATGGCCATCTACAGGTAACAGAGAGTAATGATGAGCGTTAGCGAACTACGTTCGAAAGTCCTCTAGTAAATTCACGGCAGCAGTACGCAGTGAAACGATACAGAACGTACTGAAAATCATTTACGTGTAAAACAATTCCAGGGTCAGCTACTGGAGAACCTGAAGACCATAACCGAACGATAATCGTTCACAATAAATTCTTCTAGAACACAGGGAAAAGAATATTCCCTTTTATCGATTAATTATCGTTCCATTATATATAGTCAATATATCCATGAAGAGCTACTTTAACTAACCTAACAACGAAATTTAGCTTACTTACCTCTGGAAGGCGATATGTGCTTGCTTCAACACACTTCAAAAACATATTTCTATGACGTTATCAGATGGCATCGTCAAGCACTTGTCTGTATTTCAAATATTTACAGTCCTGATCCCAAAATTTGATAAATTGTATATATGTCAGTAAGGGAAGGCACCTCCTGGTGTTACGAGTGTATCACAAGAAGTGTGACGCAGTCGAAAGGCTGGGAACTCTTGGTTGATTATTTTTATAGTAAACCGAGGTGATAAATGATAATGCTTTGTTTGAGGTAAGTGAGATAAGTGTTGGAAGATTGTAAGTGTCTTTAGAATACGGAGCGCTAGTAGAAAAGCTTCATATAGTCGTAACAAACCCATGGAATCACTTCCGTGGGTAGGATACCTGCGTGGAGTGATTGTCCAACCAGGACGCGGATTGTAGCACTGTTATCTTCTATTTACTGTCCTTGCTACCTATATCCTGAAAGTTTCTAATCCGTCATATGGATTTTGTCTCTTTGAACTGTGAGCGGCCTGTTTATCACTTAATCAATATTTCGGAAACGTTGAAGAGCATTAGGTTTGGTAGTGAATAACATGACAGTTAAGAAAATCATTTCAGTTTAATTTGCATAACTGCTAACTCGAACACGCAATACGATTAGGGTCATCAATCGAGTACCAATAAATTCTCAAACTTCGACCAATATGAAACATCTACCTTCGCCCTGAAAAGGACCTAATCAGTATCAGAATTCATTCTACACCTACCTTAATTACCTTCTATCTCTCTAATGACTCGAATTCCGCCAATACTGAATTACAGACGAATCGAACGTACGTTTCTTTTTCACTTCTTCCCTCTTCCTCCGAACCCTGTCACATGATATAGCATATAGCTCTTATGTCTCGTTAATAACTCCTGATGAGGCGCACACTCGTCCTCACCAGTCAATGGAAAATTCATTATTTGTTAGGGACGTCTTTTTACGTGGCTTTCCCTCGTTCAAAACGTGGACGTATCAGGGCTGCATAAGATTCTCTGAATATTATTTGTAATAGTATACTACGAAACACGTGCAGCCAAGTGTACCTGTTTGGTCACAGAAATACTTCGTTTCATTTTCAAATAAGATAATTTGCAATTACAAAAATTTAAATGTCGAACAAGCGGCCAACCACTGTGGTTTCGTAACCGGCCCATAACGTGTAATTACGAATGCGAATTGACACATATTCAGTTTCGGCACGAAAGCAAATTGCGCTGGTGAGAAATATTGCATTCATGAATGTGGAGGGTTAAAAGCTGCATGTAAGGGAATTAATGACTGAATTACAAGTATAATTAATTATTCATTTAAACACTGGCTCTGCATATAAATTTCTGTCCATCGTATTTATCTTTTCATGTTTAAACTGAACTCCAGTTACAGCACACACAGGTATCTATAAGTTTAAATACGCGCTATTAATTGCTTTTTTGTACTCCCTGTGGTAATAAATTACAGCAGACACTGTAAACTGAACATTCAGCGCAAGTTTTAATTAAAATGTATTAATTTATTGGTTGTGATAATGAGTTTACCGCCGTGCAGCATGTGTTCGTAGCTCGGGCGTTGTGTGTCACGTTCTTAGATAACATTGATTCTTAGGGAGCATTTCCCTTAGTAGCACTGTATATGAGTACAGTAACACATATGTAAAAATTGAAAAATTGTCCGTTTGGACTCTATATGATCTTCTGTGGGAAAACCGGAACAGAAGAGAATCGAAGCATTTGAGATGTGGTGCTATAGACGAATGTTGAAAATTAGGTGGACTGATAAGGTAAGGAATGAGGAGGTTCTACGCAGAATCGGAGAGGAAAGGAATATGTGGAAAACACTGATAAGGAGAAGGGACAGGATGATAGGACATCTACTAAGACCTGAGGGAATGACTTCCACGGTACTAGAGGGAGCTGTAGAGGGCAAAAACTGTAGGGGAAGACAGAGATTGGAATACGTCAAGCAAATAATTGAGGACGTTGGTTGCAAGTGCTACTCTGAGATGAAGAGGTTAGCACAGGAAAGGAATTCGTGGCGGGCCGCATCAAACCAGTCAGTAGACTGATGACCAAAAAAAAAAAAAAAAAAAAAAAGATCTTCAAGGTACATACAGGGCTTCCATCTCACTGGACGGCGAAAGTTTGACAGAAACAAATTTAACATTTGACAGTCCTGAAGGGAACTTAATAAGAGCTATATTAAAAATATCTAAGCGTATGTCAACGACATATCCGATAGTGGTAGCAGCGCCATCTAATTGTCCACGGATAATACAAATGCCATCAGTTCTAAAGAACAAATCAGCAATAAATTCAAAGCCGATATAACAGCAATATTTCATGATACCCTTTCCTCAACCTACTTTCTTTTCAACAGTGAATATTTCGAGCAAATTGATGGTGTTACCATTGGTAGTCCTCTATCTTCTGTTATCAAACTTTTTTCGGAAGTCTTCGATAAGAGCATACTCAATTCGGCAGAATTTGTACCAGGCATTCTGGGCATATGTTAATGACGCTTTTCTAAAAAATGGCTCTGAGCACTATGTGACTTAACTTCTGAGGTCATGAGTCGCCTAGAACTTAGAACTAATTAAACCTAACTAACCTAAGGACGTCACACACATCCATGCCCGAGGCAGGATTCGAACCTGAGACCTTAGCGGTCGCTCGGCTCCAGACTGTAGGGCCTAGAACCGCACGGCCACTCCGGCCGGCACGCTTTTCTAGTGTGGCTCCATGGAGAAGAGGAACAGTCATGATTTTTACAGCATATGAATTCAATCCACGAGAATATCCTATTTCCGGTGTAAGTGAGGAATGGCGGCCGTCTGCGTTTTCTTGACGTCTTGGTTGGTCTGAGAGTGAGACGGGCCACTGGATTATTGCGCTTACAGTCCCACTGGATTATTCCGCTTACCGTACGCCCATACATACGGACCTGTATTAACCAACAACTAGCTGTCTCCACCATTACCAAACGTTGGACGTCCATTGAACGTTGGTGCGTCTGGCATTTGTTGTGTCTGTTAGAGACATCCTTGCAAAGGAGATCAACAACATTTGTTAAAAGATAATGAATATCATCCACATCATATCGTCATACCTTTAAGCAGGAAGAAACGTGACGACTCACAAGATCACGAGGCGAAGAAGCTGTTCAAATGCAGAGCATTCCTCCTCAACGGAGGTTGAGCCTTTATAACTTCAGCACATCAACAGAGACTGAATAATAATAAAAATATTTCAATTCGCAATCTTGACCACAAATGTTCTTATACACTACTGGCCATTAAAATTGCTACACCACGAAGATGACGTGCTACAGACGCGAATTTTAACCGACAGGAAGAAGGTGATGTGATATGAAAATGATTAGCTTTTCAGAGCATTCACGCAAGGTTGGCGCCAGTGGCGACACCTGCAACGTGCTGACATGAGGGAGGTTTCAACCGATTTCTCATACACAAACAGCAGTTGACCGGCGTTGCCTGGTGAAACGTTGTTGTGATGCCTCGTGTAAGGAGCAGAAATGCGTACTATCACGTTTCCGACTTTGAGAAAGCTCGGATTGTAGCCTGTCGCGATTGCGGTTTATCGTATCGCGACAATGCTGCTCACGCTGGTCAAGACCCAATGACTTAGCAGAATTTGGAATCGGTGGTTTCAGGAGGGTAATACGGAACGCCATGGTGGATCCCAACGGCCTCGTGTCATTAGCAGTCGAGATGACAGGCATCTTATCCTCATGGCCGTAACGGATCGTGCAGCCACGCCTCGATCCCTGAGTCAACAGATGGGGACGTTTACAAGACAACAACCATCTGCACGAACAGTTCGACGACGTCTGCAGCAGCATGGACTATCAGCTCGGAGACCATGGCTGCGGTTACCCTTGACGCTGCAGCACAGACAGGAGGAGCGCCTGCGATGGTGTACTCAACGACGAACCTGGGCGCACGAATCGGATGAATCCAGGTTCTGTTTACAGCATCATGATGGTCGCATCCGTGTTTGGCGACATCACGGTGAACGCACATTGGAAGCGTGTATTCGTCATCGTCATACTGGCTTATCACCCGGCGTGATGGTATGGGGTGCCATTCTTTACAAGCCTCGGACACGTCGTTTTCGCATTGACGGCACTGTGAACAATCGACGTTACATTTCAGACGTGTTACGACCCGCGGCTCTACCCTTAATTCGATCCCTGCGAAACCCCACATTTCAGCAGGATAATACACGACCATGTGTTGCAGGTCCTTTACATGCCTTCCTGGATACAGAAAATGTTCGACTGCTGCACTGGCCAGCACATTCTCCAGATCTCTCACCAACTGAAAACGTCTGGTCAATGGTGGCCGAGGAACTGGCTTCTCACAATACGTCAGTCACTACTAGTGATGAACTGTGGTATCGTGTTGAATCTGCATGGGCAACTGTACCTGTACACGCCATCCAAGCTCTGTTTGACTCAATGCCCAGGCGTATCAAGGCCGTTATTACGGCCAGAGATGGTTGTTCTGTGTACTGATTTCTCAGGATCTATGCACCCAAATTGCGTGAAAATGTAATCACATGTCAGTTCTAGTATAATATATTTGTCCAATGAATACCCGTTTATCATCTGCATTTCTTCTTGGTGTAGCATTATCAACAGGGGCAGCTTGCGGAAAATGTCAAATATATGTGAAATACCTTTTACATGTGTATACGAGGGGAAAGCCGTGCTATAAAAAGATCTTCCTAAGCTCCTGGAATTATTTCGATCAAATCTGGTACCCATATTAGTTACAGTCTGGAAAGACTGTGGGGGTACGAACCTCCAAACTCCTATTGCAATGGGTGTGAAAACGTGGATAGCGGAGGAGGATGGATGGGATGGGCAGACAGAGAGGTGAAGGAGGAGATGGACATATAGCGGGGGGGGAGGGGGGGTAGGGGATGACATTAGGGGGAGTGAGAAGGAGATGGACTGAGATGGAAAGAGGGGATGACAGAGGGGGAAGGAGCAGGTGGACAGGGAGTGAAGAGGTGAAGAAAGTGGACAGGTAGACGTCCACACACATGACAATGTTGTACCCCACTGTGATTACGCTGCAAAGGATGCGAAGCAGGTGAGCTGAAGAAGCGTAAACATACTTTGCTGCTTCGAATAATGTTCAGATATCGTCGGATGGTATTTAATATTCCCTAGTGGTTCAACCAAGTACATCAGAGCAAGAACTGCAGTCGCACTACCAAAGGGGTCAAAGCACGTTCAGTGTGGTTGGATGTCCGCGATATCCTTAGAGTTGGGTTCAATCGTTCGAGGGTTGTCAGCAGCGACGATTGTAGTCAACAACGTCGTTCTGCTGCTGTTCTCACAGTGGGTAGTCGTTTCCGTCGGTGAAATGTATGGGAACCAACGTCCCAAGGAAAAGTGAGGTTTCGTTGACGGCCTTTATGCCACCTCCTGAGGCTTTTTCCTGTCGATTCTGAGCGTCGGGGTGTCTGAATTGTTTCAAGTGACCACCTATAAGATAACGGGTGATTTCAGCTCTGGCCGTGTCGGTTCTGACCTCAATGGCTGAGGTGCCGAAGGAACGGGTGAAATCGGGGTGGAACACGTCCACTGTGGCGTTGGGTAGGTTTTTGGTGAAACTTGGTACCAATGCGGCATCACTGACCCACCTCATCCTCACTTGATTTTCAGAGCTTTTTCCTTGCATGTGTTCAGACATTGGTGCATAAAGAATGGTCGGGCCTGAGGGTAACGTCACAGGACGCCGCGGTTTTGCACCGTTACAGACGAAGTTGGTAGGAGTGTTTCTGAGCACATTTCGAACATCTGCGTCGGAAAGGGAAACAGCTGCGGGCTTTCAAAAATTTGTCCCTTTAATTGTGTTGCGCAGAGTATTTATTTTCACAATTGCATTTTCAGCCTTAAAGCCTTTACCAAGTGGTGTATTGCAAACGAATCTGTTTTAGCACATGTAAAACATAAAAAATCCTGTAGGGTGCGCAGATGTCATTGCCATGTGTGAAAGACCTAAAACAATGTTAACATCTTTTACACAAATCCCATAAAACACTGTTCTTATACACTGTTTGCATATAATATTTAAGTAGGAAAAGTGAAGAGCACCTCAATGTTGGATTCCGTGTCACCTACAGTCCCATTTTTATTGATCGCGATTCGCCATGAAAGAAGACAATACTGCACCTCCTTGGATACTCCTTCCTTCAGCGTCTGTAGCTACTCGTCTAACCGTCCCGTATATCAAAACCAAGAAACTTTGTTCTACGATTACACAAGCACGTGTGTAGAAAACACATTAATCAGCAATGTACATCAAGAGCTCCTCCACAGTTCTTGTGTGGGCCATTACTGTGCATTGACTTAATAAATAAAAGGGTTAAGTTTGTTCTATGAAGATAAAGGCGGTTTCGTTTCGAATTACACCTCAATAAAAAGTAATTAATGGACGAGGAAAAGTTGCAAGTTGCTGGAATTCAGAAGTTACGTTTCCTTTTGGAAATACGAGAAATACCACTACTTAATAATTTTATTCGTGGCTTTAGTTTTCAGCAAATATAGTATTACCTTACACCGAAAAATATTTTATAAGGAAAGCTATGTACTAGTCTTACCTATATTTGAGACTGAGTCGTATCTCATACTGAAATTGCCATTTCGAATAACTTACCTGGGTAAGCGATCAACTGTGAGTCGCTGCTGTAGAACATGTTCATTTTATAAAAAAATTATTCAAGTGGTGTTAATTTGGTTAAAGATGGGATGTAATATAAATTGTTTATATGTGGTCTAGTAGTATTTAGGTGAGAATATATGAAAAATAATGATATAAAACCTGACTGGTATAGATACAAATAATACATTAAAAAAAGTGTGACATAGTTTTTCTTAGCGTTGATTTTTACTATGAAATTTATCAACGGAGATTATGTGATGGAAAGCATTGTCATTCCCCACTTCGTTCTTTACCATTAGTTACTTCTTAATTTGGAAGCAAGGAAATACAGCTAAGCACATAAATTTACTTCTGTTGATTTAAAATTTGTTAGAAAGCAATAGCTAAATAGAATTACTAAAGTAAATTGACGGTTACTGTATATTGCCAATTTTGACCCATGTACTGAAACAGGAAACCACTGACTGAATACTGTTCAGAAACTTTGAACTGATCAGTTAGTGACGGAGGGTGAGAATTACAAACTAGTTAATGGATCAGCGCCAGCCTGAAGTTTAAGACGTTTTATGACTGTTATGAAAATGGAACGGAGGTGCCCAGGACATACAATTCAGATGAAAACGCGGTTGCTGGACCTATGAGGTAAGGTGTTTGACCCTAATAGAAAAGGAAAGATCGAAAAGACAACCTGATGAGAAATTGTCAGACAGAATCAGGAAACAACCAGGAGCAGCACAGCTGAAAAATGTAGTTCGTGAATAAATTTGATGAAGATTTTTCGAGAAGTTGATATCAGTTGGCGGATAATCTGTTAAATAAAAAATATGATCTAAATTATTAACTTACTGATGGAACTACATTACATAACATAGCGTTGGCAACTAGTGATGCAGTTCGTGAAGTGCCACGAAATTACATTACACGTTTCCTATTCGCTGTGACGTTTACACTAGCTTTTTCCCTATCTACTTGTAGCGTCTTTACTTCATATTGACATTTAACTGTTCAATGTAACTTGTAAATTGCGAAATTAAAATATTTCCTAGTGACTTTAAAACATCAGTTTAAAATATTCGAAACCTTTAGCTTGTTCTTTACTTTTTAATATAATTTTGTTGCAAACGCAATAAGCGACTTGCATTAATTTTCTGTTTCAAATAAAACTTATCAAAGACATTGAAAAAACATAATTTACCGAAACAGTGTCCGATTTTCTAATATTTGTTAGTAGATTCTGGAGGAGACTCGTGAGAGAAGCAGAGTTCCACAGAGCATGCTGCTGCATTATGGAATAGATTTCGCTGCATGTATGTTTATTATATGAGCTTAATAAATTAAAATTACAGACGTTTGAAGTATGTATGTCATTACTTAACGAAAATTATCATCACGCACCCGCAATACGTATAATCAATGACGTTTGAAAAATCTGTATAAACATAACGTCCATGAGGACGGGGACTCTCTGACTCAAGTCATAACAGATATACGATACAATACAGCTGCTGCAGTTCCGTTTGAATATCACGATACGTGCATATCAACGAATGGACTCGTATGCAACATCGTGTACCACACGAATTTCAGGAGGCGTGAATATATGTTAGTCTTCATTTGCCTCTAGAGAAAATTTCTTCCAATCCTTACTCACTTCTACTCTTCCTTCCCTTCGCGATAATGAGGCAGAAAATCTGTCACGGATTCTCTGCTCTAACACGGCCGACAGATTCTCGATAATTGGGTGGGCCGGGAGAGATGTCGAAGTTGATGCATCGAAAAACGCCTTAACGGGACTAACAGTGTTAATTTAGGCACTGGCACCTTGGAAATTATTTTCCTTTCTATGGGAAAAATGAGACTAACGCTCTTTAAAATTAAGTTTGCTTTATTATCTAGAATATCAGTACAAAACTTCCCAGTTATTCGTCACCTGAGAATAGTGTAGTTTCTTTCTTCTTTTGCTAACGATGGTTGGTTGTTTTAATGCAACATCCTGTTCTTCCGGTGCTCTGTTAATCTACTATAGTTTTGCACACTGCAATTTTTGTAAATGCCAAGATTTTTCCGTAGCACCGTTCCTAGAGTTATCCACCTGTCTCTTCGTAAGAGACTTAGTTGATGCCACTCAAAGCTCTACATTCGTCTGTTGCCTATAGGGGAAGGTGAGGCAAAGTGGCCACTCTAAGACAAATTTAATTTTCATAAAACCATAGCTGTTAACAGAAGCTTAGCTTGTGACATATACATTTCGAATCTACATACTGTAAGATATCACACCAAATATTTATAGATAAGGTAAAAGTATATTTTATGAGATACATAAACATTTTTTCTGAACGCTTACGTGCGACCACTTTGCCCTACACAATGGAGTACAGTTTCGAGTCTTTGTCAGCTTTTCCAAATAAACTGTTCAGTTTAAAAACAAGGGTAGGCTTATAATTTTTATTTCGCCATTGATTATTATTATGAAAATAATACAAATGAGAAAGAAACGTGATGAAATACATTGTTATCACACAAAGGTCAACAAATGATAAATATTAATCATTCTTAATGATTTAAGTAGATAAATCAACGATTAAGTATTGGTTACTATTCCAGTCTAATTCATTCACTATTTTTCCATTCATAAACAATATTAAGATATGTACAAACTTCTTAGGTATAGTTATCATTGCCCTCATCACATCCAGCGCTCATTTAATGAGCCCAGTGTTTACAGCTCCGACATCTTATCCATCCATCGTTTTCTTTAGCACTAGGAAATGATTCCTTTCAGGAAAGGCAGTCTGCGTTATGTTATCATGAATTGGCTTTTCTTCTTTCGCTTCTTCTCGAAAATGTTACCTTTTAGCAGAAACTCTCTTAGCTCTTGGTCTCACTTTTAGCTTCCTACCCTTCTTTTGTGTTTTCTTACATTGTAGAATATTGGCCTTACCCCTTTGTTTTTCTTCGAACTTCGTTTTTCTATTAAAATCTCTCTTCATATTCCTTTCTTTTAGCTTCGTCGAACACATTTTTATAAGGACTTTAAGTGATTATGGCAGGCTTTCCTTTTTCACTCCTAGTTTCTCTTTGATTCACACTTTGTCTCTTAGGCAAAGGTTTTACATCCTTTGGGCTTATGTGGAACCCAACTGTTGGATACCTAGAGGGAAGTTCTTCAAATCCGGACGCTGAAGGGAACCTTCTGTTGCAGAAAGATTATCACTTATAATCTGAAGGCAGCATTCACTTGAAGATACCTGTAAAGTTGGTTCCGAAAAGGCCTCTTTGAAAGCAGTTAGGCGTCCAGAAGGAATAGATCTTGCACAGCAGTTTTGTAATGAGGAGAATCAATATTTGAACATGGAACGATATTACTGTCCCTATCCAAAAGGAATATCAGTAACCTCACCTGCAGTATAGTCTTCATCGGTAAACACGTTAGGATTCAGAGGAAAAATTACACAATTCCTAAGGCCATTGATTGCTGTCATTGGAACAGGTGAACGAACAAATGCTTCACCCAAGAGCGCACATACTTGAAACTGTGTAATAGTTATTCCTGTGTTGTTGCGAAGAAATTTTTCACAATCTTGTGTGTAGAAGGTTTTAAAAGCAGACATGAATGGCACATGCAAGGGTTGGTGTTTGTGACTACAGTGTGAGAGCAAAGACACAATAATTGTATGATTTTCTCCGGCCTTATCAATGCAACCTGTGTTCTTAGTATGGGTAGAGTTTCCACCTAAGATTTGTAGAGCTGGATCTAGGGCAGATAGTCTTGTATTTTTATTTTTTTAATGTTCAAACCAATACAAAGAACATTCACTCTGCATCCACCCGCCTGGGTGGCACGCAAATTCAGTTCCTCGCGGAGTCCCATTCTTAAGTCCAATTTTTATTCTCCGCCTGGTGAAGATTACAAAAGAGATAATAAAACTTCCTCCTGTAGACATGCGCACTACAGACGTCGACAGCGAACCTCTATCAGCTGAAGTAGCGGCTCTGACTTTTCGTCTTCCTTTGAGTGCAAACACCTTGCTATTCTTGTACTTGTTTCATCTACATCTAAATTACAGATACGATGAGCAGAATGAAATCTTTTATGTTGCAATGGTTTAAGAACATCATAAAATTTGTCGACGTTCATTTTGTTAAACGTTTCTGCTGTAGCCGTAGAGGTAGATTCTGTATTCCTGAGACTAATATTAGGACGGCTTTCTCTAAAGCATGCCACCCAGTCTTTGCCTACCATTTCAGACACTGTTTCGAACGACGTGGTATTTTGTTACTTTCTGCCAACTGGAATGCCAGTAATTCCATAAAATGGTTAATGAAGTATTTATTTGTCTTGTTCTTCACTGCCCTTAAGCTGTCCATAACCTTTCTACTGCCAACTGCATCTCTATTTTTCTCTAGAACTGTTCATTTCACCGTATTACCTGGAATACTAAATTCTTTTGCTGCTGCTGAAAAAGGCATGTAATCATTCTTTACTGCTTCAGTTACCTTTTTCATCGTAACATTGTCCCATTCTTGTTGCTCTCTTTTCCGGATATATGTTCTTGGCGTTTAGAAGCCCTTGCAAACCCTTCCGGAAGAGCAGGATAACGAATATTAGTTTTGCGTGTAAAAAGATTTGTTTTAATTTTAATTGTTATGCTATTCGTAAAGTATGGAACTAGGTGATTCCCATTGGGATAAACAGACTTAAAATGAACTGTCGGGAATAGTGCCCATCCGTTGGGAAAAGTGGTCACCTTGGTCACTTTTTCCCAAGGTGTAGCCTGACCAGTTTCCCCGATCGAATGACATGTTCCTATTAGTGGTTCACATGCGAAACAATACAACCGAGGGAAACGACAGCGACTTACATTTTCAAGCGGAAAAGCATTGGTGAAACACGATATTGCCTATTACTCTACATAAAAGTGGAGCAACTTAAGTAATGTGGGTGACTTACATTTCATCAAATGATCTAAAAACCTAAATGTATCCACAGAAAGATGTCATAGCAAGCTTCCTTTGTCAACGTCTCTGACAACATTAATGATGTCAATTACACCTAAAATAGCCACTTATTGGTACGAAGCACTACTGCTGAAGACATCAAATAAGTAATGGTCCCTTTTCCCAACCTGGCCACATTACCCTTCTTTCCCCAACTGCATCATTTCTAGCACCTTCTCGTACAGAGCTCTACTTGTCTACTTAGCTTCGAACATCCCTCTGCACTAATACCTTAAAACGATTTCAATGTAGTCTTGAGCTCTCACACTACATATTCTTCATTTGGATACAGTATATCTTGTTTTAAAAACATCTTCCTCAGTTTCATGTAAAAGCGAGTAGCTTTCTTTTCTGAAGCAGTGCCAATCGACTCCAGATGATTCCCGTGTTTCTAACACCTTGACTAATATTTCCGTCTCAGTAAATGTAGAGTTTCACTTCCTCACTACATATTATTTTGACTTTGACATTGTTATTAATATCTTCATTCGCTTTCTTTTCTGTGAATTACGTCATGTTGACGCTGTGTAGTTCAGCATCATTTTACAGGATCTATAAAGAAATTGTTGGAATCTCTACAATCATAGGCGACTTTCAAAATATTGAATCATGACGCCCTCATTTTACTTGCACGAGCAGAAAAACTTGTGGATCTCAGATTTCTGTACTCATTCAGAGAGACTTGAAGGCTCTGGAACGGACTTTGACTTTTCCGCGAGACTTTAATTGTATACGGCTACAAACTAAATATTCGATGTCGTTACTGAGAATCTCCTAAAATTAATACGAAAGTAACTGAAGAATGGAAAAAGAACAGTTCATGGATGTTGCAGTCTCGTACATTTCTGTCTTGGAAGAAACATAGAACTTGATCAGTGCGGGATTAAAGTATTTAAGAAATATAAATCCCTAATGTGTGGAGATTTAAATGCTAGAGTAGACACCATAGCCATCTCAGGAGTAGCGGGCTCATTTGGAGAAAAAAAGAACAACATAAGAAAGTGATTATGAACTTACACAGTGGGCAACCTAACACACTTTGCAGGAACAAAGAGAGACATAAGATTATATGGGCTGCTAAAGATTATAAATCTTTAACAGATTACGTTATTGCTAACGACGTGATATGTAATCAGCTTTCAGATACAAACGTACACCAACGAATCAATATCTATTCTGATCAACATTCAATCATCATAACAGTTTCAATGATAGCTAAATGGAAGGAAGTTATGCAAAGAAGACAACAAAACTTAAGATGACATCAGGAACAAAAAAGTAATAGAAAATTTTATCAAAATCGGCTACAGAAAGATATACTGTGCACTCTGCCTGTTCAGGAGGTGGAGAAGAAGTGGCAAAAATACTAAGCAATAGACTTGCGGAGTGGCATGTTACACATCGGGAGAAAAGATGAAAGGATTAACGGTGCCAATTTCGTTAAGGACCTGATGTAGAAAATGGTGGCATCTGCATTTTACACTTGGAATTGAGTTTTTCTTTTCGTTCTCTACTCTGGATAAAGGGGTTACTTTGAAGTCTCGTCCTACCACTATAGAACCTCGGTTCTTTTCAACAAAATACCAGCTCTGTTGATAATAATATAAAACGACTTTCCGCTTACGGATGATTGTGAAAAATTTGGTTTAAAATCAAGGGAAGCCTTCAACAGAACCGGATGATAAGAGCTATTTTTAAACTGATTCCGGGACGGTAAACTACTGCAAAAAATAAAGATGCACAGTGTACATAAATGTACAGTACTGGCCATTAAAATTGCTACACCAAGAAGAAATGCGGATGATAAACGGGTATTGATTGGACAAATATATTATACTAGAATTGACATGTGATTACATTTTCACTCAATTTGAGTGCATAGTTCCTGAGAAATCAGTACCTAGAACAACCACCTCTGGCCGTAATAACGGCCTTGATACGCCTGGGTATTGAGTCAAACAGAGCTTGGATGGCGTGTACAGGTACAGCTGCCCACGCAGCTTCAACACGATACCACAGTTCATCAAGAGTAGTGACTGGCGTATTGTGACGAGCCAGTTGCTCGGCCACTATTGACCAGACGTTTTCAGTTGGTGACAGATCTGGAGAATGTGCTGGCCAGTGCAGTAGTCGAACATTTTCTGTATACAGAAAGGCCCGTACAGGACCTGCAACATGCGGTCGTGCAATAGGTGACCGAGACGTGTAACCATTGGCTCCCCATGCCATCACGCCAGTATGGCGATGACGAATGCGTACTTCCAATCAGCGTTCACCGCGATGTCGCCAAACACGGATGCGACGATCGTGATGCTGTAAACAGAACCTGGATTCATCCGGAAAAATGACGTTTTGCCATTCGTGCACCCAGGTTCGTCGTTGAGTACACCATCGCAGGCGCTCCTGTCTGTGATGCAGCGTTAAGGCTAACCGCAGACATGGTCTCCGAGCTGATAGTCCATGCTGCTGCAAACGTTGTCGAACTGTTCGTGCAGATGGTTGTTGTCTTGCAAAAGTCCCCATCCTTTGATTCAGGGATCGAGACGTGGTTGCACGATCCGTTACAGCCATGCGGATAAGATGCCTGTCATCTCGACTGCTAATGATACGAGGCCCTTGGGATCCAGCACGGCGTTCCGTATTACCCTCCTGAACCCACCGATTCCATATTCTGCTAACAGTCATTTGATCTCGACCAACAAGAGCAGCAATGTCTCGATACGTTAAACCGCAATCGCGATAGGCTACAATCCGACTTTTATCAAAGTCGGAAACGTGATGATGCGCATTTCTCCACCTTACACGAGGCATCACAACAACGTTTCACCAGGCAACGCCGGTCAACTGCTGTTTGTGTATGAGAAATCGGTTGGAAACTTTCCTCATGTCAGCACGTTGTAGGTGTCGCCATCGGCGCCAATCTTGTGTGAATGCTCTGAAAGGCTAATCATTGGCTTATCACAGCATCTTCTTCCTGTCGGTTAAATTTCGCGTCTGTAGCACGTCATCTTCATGGAGTAGAAATTTTAATGGCCAGTAGTGTATATTTGCTTACTCTTGTCCTGAGTAAAGTCTACAAGAGGAAGCACAGGATAGAACATATTAGGTGGAGCGAAAAGTACTGCCGTTTGTGGATATTTTGATATTCGTCTGTCACTTAGCAGGTCATTGTGTACTCAAAGTCGTGCCAAAGAGATTTTGAGGTTAGACTGATTTGTTTACTCGTAAATAATTAAATCTTAAGTTTTTTAGAAATTCCGGTGAAAAGGCAAGCCAAAAATCAGATTCAATGTGGTTCAAATGGCTCTGAGCACTATGGGACTCAACTTCTGAGGTCATTAGTCCCCTAGAACTTAGAACTAGTTAAACCTAACTAACCTAAGGACATCACAAACATCCATACCCGAGGCAGGATTCGCACCTGCCACCGTAGCGGTCTTGCGGTTCCACACTGCAGCGTCTTTAACCGCACGGCCATTTCGGCCGGCCAAAAATCAGAACAAATATATATCGGGCATCGTATGCTTTCTCAGATTTGCGAGGGTAACAGTGCAAGAGTTGCTACCAAGGACATTTGCGATGTTTATACAAATGTATTGGACGTTGTTAAACGCTAAAGGGGATTTCTAAGTTCAAATCCGGTAGTTTTGATCTTTCGTTCAGGAAGACCAACAACGTACGACAATAACGTTTTAAGAGCGGGTGTGGAAGCATGTCCACCTCAGACAATCGAGAAACATTAAACGCTCATACTTAATCTTAGTCAACCATCGAAGAACATTTGCAGCGGTTTGGTAAAGGCAAAAAGCTAACCGATTCACCACCTGTAAACTGTCGCTTGAGCAGTGCCGTGACAAAGAGTTTCTTGATCGCTTGATCACTAGAATGAGATGATAATTGTGAACGCAAAAGGGAGTGTCTCTTTCCGAATGAATCTCCAAGAAGTACAGCTATGCATGGTTAAACCCCAAAAAGACGCTTTTGTGTGCTTGATTGTACATTCGCTAGGTTGCTCACTTTGGAGAGCTCTGAAACCGGAAAAAACTGTGATTGCAGACCTTTACTGTGAACAACTGGATCCAGTAATCAACACGTAATTGAAAAGTTCCCAGCGATTGTCAACAAAAACAGCTTTATTCTGCAACATGATAATGCATTATTGCTCTGTGCAAGTCGAAGCCTGAAAAAAATTAATGGAAAGGGATTGGAGATACTGCTTCATCCAGCATACTCGCCCGACAGCGGGGCATCGGACCTCTGTTTTCTCCTATCAATACAACATTTTGAAAGTGGCAAAAAATTTCTAAAATGCCATCTGCAGATACTATGCCAAAAAACCAATTGAGTTTTATCGAGCCAGCACTGAAAATTTGCACACTAGATTTAATGTAAACTAGCCAGCCCAGCAATGTTTCGCGATTTCTAAATATGTAGGGGAATTGCATACACATTCTAAATTCCAGGCCCACCGCGCTCTGTTCTCATCCTGCCTTCTCTCTCCGGACATCTCCTCCCCTCCCACATACCTCTTTGTGCAGAACCTCCTCTCCCCTCTCTTTCTCCATCTCCTCCTCTGCCCTCTCTGTGTCCATTTCCATCTGAACGTTTAGTAGCTCCGTACGTCTCCTATTCCCTCCGCCATTTCTCCGGGCACGATCTGCTGCCTCTCTCCGTATCCAGTTCCTGCTTCCCCCTCCCTACGTCCATTTCTGTCTGAATGTTCATTAGAGTATCGTGTAATAACTTGAAGTAAATACATTGACATCTTCTCAGATATTTGATAACAGCTTTTACCCTTTCTATATTACATATATGCTTATATATATATATATATATATATATATATATATATATATATATATATATATATATATATGTGTCATATATAAGTATATATGTAACATATTACAAAAACATACAGCCCATGTCAGTCCGAATGTTCATTAAAGTATCATTTAAAAATTGAAATCAAATCGGTAAGAACAATTCGAGATTTGTGTTCACCCTTTATATGTAAGATATGTACTATATATATGCCTACGGCCTTGCCGCAGTAGTAACACCGGTTGCCGTCAGATCACCGAAGTTAAGCGCTGTTGGGCTGGGCTAGCGCTTGGATAGGTGACCATCCGGTCTGTCGAGCGCTGTTGGCAAGCGGGGTCCACTCAACCCTTGTGAGGCAAACTGAGGAGCTACTTGATTGAGAAGTAGCGGCCCCGGTTCCGTAAAACTGACATACGGCCGGGAGAGCGGTGCGCTGACAATACTGTGTCCAGACTAAGCGCCTGCAACTCTCGCTTCCCGCGAAGCAGACCGGTACAACGGGCCCCGGAACGAGTAGGGGTCAGTCTGGCTGGTCGTCCCGGAAACACAGACGCTTCCCAGAGACCACCAGGAGGGGTCCACGGCTCCGCAAGAGGTCGCTACAGCCGCAGACCTCTTTCCTTCCGCTCGACACGTGACTGCAAATAGAGCCAGCCATATCCATGCGCCAAGCAGTATTTAGGCTGGGGCAGGAGGCTGGAGATGCAGTTCACGCCGAGCGAGCCCACTGGTGTCATCGTAGCCGTCGCGTTATCGTCCACCGCCGTCAGCGTACCGGAGCCATCATCGCAGGGCCTCTACTCCTCTTCGGACTCAGGTGACGGCAACGTGGACTACGCGCCGCTCTTCACGACACGCCCGGGGCTTGGTTTGGTGAAGTTGTATGGCTACTACAGACAGTTTATGCTTGGAAGAATCTCTGATTTAGTTATTGGTAGGCTTGGAGGATCAGTCCTACCTCACAAATATTGTTTTGTAAATTTTGAAGAAATACTTTAGTTTAAATAAAAACGCTATAACTCACACTCTGAGATTTTCCTATCCGCGGACGGCGGATATATTAGACAACATACCCCCTCCATATCCGCATCCACTGACGTCTGTGAGTGAGAATGACACGGCGGTCGATCGGTACCGGTGGGCCTTCCAACGCCTGTTCGGAAGGAGTTTTAGTTTATATATGCTGCATATATTACAAAAAAATAAGCTGTGTCCGTATCCATCCGAGCGTCAATAAGCGTGTCCTGTAAAAATTTCTAGGAAATCGGTTAAAAACTTTTCGAGACTTTGGGTAACTACGTTTCCTCCATACATCAAACACATTTTTCGTAATGAAACATGTAAGAGCATAACTGTCATACAGAATACAACTTATTTTCTTTGCGTAGCAAAAATACCATTACCATCAACAATTGCAACACACACATGCACAAATAAGAATTTGAACCATATCGGTCAACGCGTTCTCAAGTGATGAGTTTTTATAACTGATTTTAATTTCTAATTATTTCGGTGGACTTTCGAAAAATTTCCTTTCATACAAACCTTCTCCTGACAATAACAAAACCCGCAAAGACAAAATTCAAGCAAATCACTCGAGCCGTTCAAATTGATGTTTCATACTTTCGAGGACTGACGTTAATTTCCGTCTTCCCAGTTGGATTTTCAAAACGTTTTTGTCCTTGAAAGCCATGTCCTGACAATACCAATCACAAGAGTAAAATATCCACGAAGTACGTCAAGCCGTTCTCAGTAGATGTCCTTTCACACACGCGGCAACTGATTTTTATTTGTATACATAAAGGACATTACTTTGTGGTCGCCCTGAGAGCGCTTCGTACGATGTAGTTACACTGTACACAGGACCAGTAAGTCCGAAGCGCCATGTGTATGTGTTTAATTTATGTTGTTGTTGTCTTCGGTCCTGAGACTGGTTTGCTGCAGCTCTCCATGCTACTCTATCCTGCGCAAACTGCTTCATCTCCCAGTACTTATTGCAACCTATATCCTTCTGAATCTGCTTAGTGTATTCATCTCTTGGTCTCCCTCTACGATGTTTACCCTCCACGCTGCCCTCCAATGCTAAATTTGTGATCCCTTGATGCCCCAGAACAAGTCCTACCAACCGGTCCCTTCTTCTTGTCAAGTTGTGCCACAAACTCCTCTTCTCCCCAATTCTATTCAATACCTCCTCATTAGTTACGCGATCTACCCATCTAATCTTCAGCATTCTTCTGTAGCACCACATTTCGAAAGCTTCTATTCTCTTCTTGTGCAAACTATTTATCGTCCATGTTTCACTTCCATACATGGCTACGCTCCATACAAATACTTTCTGAAACGACTTCCTGACACTTAACTCTATACTCGATTTTAACAAATTTCTCTTCTTCAAAAACGCTTTCCCTGCCATTGCCAGTCTACATTTTAATCCTCTCTACTTCGACCATCATCAGTTACTTTGCTCCCCAAATAGGAAAACTGCTTTACTACTGTAAGTGTCTCATTTCCTAATCTAATTCCCTCAGCATCACCCGACTTAATTCGACTACATTCCATTATCCTCGTTTTGCTTTTGTTGATGTTCATCTTATATCCTCCTTTCGAGACACTGTCCATTCCGTTCAACTGCTGTTCCTAGTCCTTTGCTGTCTGACAGAATTATGTCATCGGCGAACTTCAAAGTTTTTATTTCTTCTCCATGGACTTTAATACCTACTCCGAATTTTTCTTTTGTTTCCTTAACTGCTAGCTCAGTATACAGATTGAATAACATCGGGGAGAGGTTACAACCCTGTCTCACTCCCTTTCCAACCGCTGCTTCTCTTTCATGCCCCTCCACTCTCATAACTGCCATCTGGTCTCTGTACAAATGGTAAATAGCCTTTCGCTCCCTGTATTTTACCCCTGCCACCTTTACAATTTGAAAGAGAGTATTCCAGTCAACATTGTCAAAAGCTTTCTCTAAGTCTACAAATGCTAGAAATGTAGGTTTGCCTTTCCTTAATCTATTTTATAAGATGAGTCATAGGGTCAGTATTGCCTCACGTGTTCCAACATTTCGGCGGAATCCAAATTGTTCTTCGCCGAGGTCAGCTTCTACCAGTTTTTCCTTTCGTCTGTAAAGAATTCGCGTTAGTATTTTGCAGATGTGACTTATTAAACTGATAGTTCGGTAATTTTCACATCTGTCAACAAGGGTAAGTCACAAAATAAGGAATTCCCCGTACTACAGCAAAGATGACGTAGGCTGCTTGTCGGCCGGTCCGTCGCTGCCTCTGGAGCCCTGTCCAGCCAGCAGCCGGCAGGCGGCTGTAAAACCAGCGCCGCCTCGCCTCCATCAGCGCCAGTCAATTACCTCGCCAGATCCTCACACACGCGGCCACTTCCTGCACCTCCTCCGCCGCCGCCGCCTCCGCCGCCGCAGGGCTTTTAATTAGTAAACGCGCTTCATCATCATCGTAATTAATATTCGCCCATTAATTAAACTGGCCGCGCACGCTTCGCGGACACGCCGACTCCCTTCCGTTGCGCCGGCCACTTGGCCATATGAGCAGTGGCGGAGGGAGCGAGGCGAGAGGTGGCGCAGTGGGAGTTGGCGGACTAGCCCCGCTTTCAGCCTTACAACGCCGGCCTCTCGCAGCCGCCTGCAAAACTGTGTGTGTGTGTATCCAAAAGTCGTGTTCTGGGTTGAAAACATTTGGTTACACAGCTTTTAGACATTATTTACCATAGCAGTGTAGTTGTCACTTTCAAATCGTAGACATTTTACCGACCGTAAGTTATATGTTCGTTACTAAGGAGAAGAGAGATTCGTAAACTCTTAAGTGTGCCAAATATTCTAAGTTCACGCGTGTACAAACAGAAGCTGCTTTCTAATCCTCCAGGCTGTTTCATCATTCAATACCGGGGTCCGCAACTCGTGGTCTAGTGGCTAGCGTTGCACCCTCTGGTTCACGGCGTCCCCGGTTCGATTCCTAGCCGGGTTCGGGATTTTCTCTGTCCGGGGACTTGGTGTTTGTCTTGACATCACCATTTCATCATCATCATCGTCATCATCATTCGCGGCAGTGCCTAGATTGGACTGTGTAGACAAACTCGACTGTATAAAAATAGTTCACATTTAATGTTAAGAATTTGCACTTTGTACAGGCGCTAATCAACGCGCAGTTGAGCGCCCCACAAACCAAACATCGTCATTATCATCATCATTCAATATCTGGAATTAACCAAATCCAGCATTCTATTGTACTAGAAGCTCTGTCAATAATCTTGCCTAGCCCAGCTTTCTGTGGCTTCAAGATGTAGTTTCTTGTAATTTTCTCTTCATGGCGGAAAAGTAATTTAATTAATATTTTGTCTCGTGTGAAATTTTTCTCTGTGTATTTACTGTGACGCAGAACAACCTGATACTCACTGTAAATATTGGTTCACCCCATCTTGGACACATCTCATTAGATTGTTTGGTACGATACCACCACCATTTTCCATGCAGAATGCAGTATTTTTACCTATGATACAAAAGTTATTTACAAACGCCTTCCTTATACCCATAGGCTATGCCTGCCCTATATTGATAAATTACTTCATTTCGAACAACTGATACCCTAAGGGCTAGCTGGCAGTTCCAGGAACTCTGATGAACACTCTGAAGCCGACAAGCAGATAGCGAAGTCAGACTGTGTTTTACATCTACACCTGCACGGATCCTCTGCAAATCACATTTAAGTGCCCGGCATGGGATTCATCGAACCACCTTCACTATTCTCTATTATTCCAGTTTCGTATACCGCGCGGAAAGAACGATAACCTATAACTTTCCGTATGGGATCTGATTTCCCTTATTTCGTCATGTTGATCGTTTCTGCCTATGTAGGTCGGCGTCAATAAAATATTTTTGCATTCTTGTAGAGTAAAGACACTTCAGGTGTCAACATTTAATCAGTAAACAGTCGAAGTAACAAAGCTCCCTTAACTCACTCCTCCACAGTAAATTTGATGCACTCAAATTATTCCTGGATCCAAGAGGCGGCCGAAATTCGGAGCAAAATGCTCTGATACATCTAGCGAGTCATGGAAAGTAACTTGAGAAAACACATTAGATGCCATAAGCGGAGGAGCGTTTGTTGCAGTCGACAAAATATTGTCCCTATTTAGATCGAATTTAAGTCAGATTCCAAGAAGACTCGCAGCTGTATTACGGGCAAGTAGGGGTCCAACCCCTTATTAATAAACAATTGCCAGATAAGTACAGATGTTCACGTTATCTTTCCTATCTCCTGTATGTAGGGGAACTGCATATACATTTTAAAACTATGATAAAAATGCGCACAATATTCAGATTAGTGTATCCTGTAAATTTGAATAAATTCTGGCTAGAAGTAGTGCACTTGACTCTTCGAAAAATACAACTTACGGGGAACAGTAATTAAAGTTGTCATTGCATTTCAGCTGCGTAAGATAAACTGTCTGCATCTTTTTCCATCTCATCTTGCCGTGTCATTTTTCCTGTTCCTGCCTTGTTCTTGTTTCAAGGTCTCTAATAGCTCTCTCTGACGCCATAGCTCCACCATTATCTAAATTTAACGTGTTTTTTTTTTTTTTTCATTTTGAAGCTAACAACAGTTTGTAGCAGTTTTTCTCAAGACTTCACACTTTGCAATGTTTCCTTCACTGAAAGTTCCCACTGCCTCAAAGAAACAAAAGTGAACTTTATACTAGTGCAGTGTACTAATTGAAACAAACCCTGTCTGGGAATTCTGGCCCACATTACGCTGCTGATGAACTCGTTAGGATTCACGGAGGCATTTCTTTAACACTCTTAAATCTAACAAATCTCCGGAACTTTCTTTCAAGATCTCTAGGTGGCAAAAGGTACAGCTGTTTTGTGAATAAATTCTCACCATTTTTCTGCGGTCTGTTGTATTTGCAACACGAATCGCTTCCTGTAGAGCATAGGCCGTGAATGGGTTTATCGTCAGCTGAAGAAAGCCTAAACAAAACTGCCCTTATAGCTTTTCTCATATCTCCTACGCTACTAACATTTTGCTTGTTGGCCATGCCACAATAATTTTGAGTTTTGTCTATGACAGATTCTGAGAGTCTATGGTTACCATCTATTCCTTTGCCATCTTCCAGAGTCTTTCCCTTGTATGTAGTTTTCAGTCATAGCAGCCTCACACCTATTCTCTTTTGCTTAGTGATAGCTAGATTTTTCTCTATATAGCTCCCTTTCGTCAACTGCTTTGAAAGCTTTCACATCTTCATCCCCTAAATAAATGACGACTCTTACGTTCTTCAACTGTTGAGATTCTTGGAAAACCTTGAGCACCTGCCACCTCTATGACTCCACTGTTGCTACTGTAGTTTGCAATACGATCCTCTGAACGTTCATTTTCAATTTTATTTTCATATATGTAGTGTTTAGACATGACACCATTACGTAAAACTTTTCCTGTGTCGACACTTGTATATTTTACTACGTCGTCCACGGATATGTCACCTTTGCCAGGATCCATCGGATATTGCTGAAATATGTCTGCTGCTGTTATTTTATGTAGCATCCTCTTTTGTAGCATGATGCCTAGACTCTATGGAAACATATTCAACAATAGCATCAATCTGTTCAACATATTTTGCTAATCTATGAGGATGAATGCCAAATCCGTTAGGCTACAGGTCACTGTATCAACCGACGCGTGTTTACTACTTGTCCTCAACACCTTTGGGCTTGGGTTATAATACTTCTGAGAAACAGCTAAATTACAGAACGTGGAACTAAAATATTATTTTTCATGTTTTAGCTTGAATGCAGTAGCCCTCCTTTCAGTGTTGCAAGACCACAATACCCAATCTATTTACAAACTGTGTTTTGTAAAGATTACGCAGCACAATATATCCATATTATTTATTTTCAATCATCTCTTCTTCTACATCTACATCTACATCTATACTCCGCGAGCCACCTTACGGTGTGTGGCGGAGGGTACTTATTGTACCACTATCTGATCCCCCCTTCCCTGTTCCATTCACGAATTGTGCGTGGGAAGAACGACTGCTTGTAAGTCTCCGTATTTGCTCTAATTTCTCGGATCTTTTCGTTGTGATCATTACGCGAGATATATGTGGGCGGTAGTAATATGTTGCCCTTCTCTTCCCGGAATGTGCTCTCTCGTAATTTCGATAATAAACCTCTCCGTATTGCGTAACGCCTTTCTTGAAGTGTCCGCCACTGGAGCTTGTTCAGCATCTCCGTAACGCTCTCGCGCTGACTAAATGTCCCCATGACGAATCGCGCTGCTTTTCGCTGGATCATGTCTATCTCTTCTATTAATCCAACCTGGTAAGGGTCCCATACTGATGAGCAATACTCAAGAATCGGACGAACAAGCGTTTTGTAAGCTACTTCTTTCGTCGATGAGTCACATTTTCTTAGAATTCTTCCTATGAATCTCAACCTGGCGCCTGCTTTTCCCACTATTTGTTTTATGTGATCATTCCACTTCAGATCGCTCCGGATAGTAACTCCTAAGTATTTTACGGTCGTTACCGCTTCCAATGATTTACCACCTATGGCATAATCGTACTGGAATGGATTTCTGCCCCTATGTATGCGCATTATATTACATTTATCTACGTTTAGGGAAAGCTGCCAGCTGTCGCACCATGCATTAATCCTCTGCAGGTCCTCCTGGAGTACGTACGAGTCTTCTGATGTTGCTACTTTCTTGTAGACAACCGTGTCATCTGCAAATAGCCTCACGGAGCTACCGATGTTGTCAACTAAGTCATTTATGTATATTGTAAACAATAAAGGTCCTATCACGCTTCCCTGCGGTACTCCCGAAATTACCTCTACATCTGCAGATTTTGAACCGTTAAGAATGACATGTTGTGTTCTTTCTTCTAGGAAATCCTGAATCCAATCACAAACCTGGTCCGATATTCCGTAAGCTCGTATTTTTTTCACTAAACGTAAGTGCGGAACCGTATCAAATGCCTTCCTGAAGTCCAGGAATACGGCATCAATCTGCTCGCCAGTGTCTACGGCACTGTGAATTTCTTGGGCAAATAGGGCGAGCTGAGTTTCACATGATCTCTGTTTGCGGAATCCATGTTGGTTATGATGAAGGAGATTTGTATTATCTAAGAACGTCATAATACGAGAACACAAAACATGTTCCATTATTCTACAACAGATTGACGTAAGCGAAATAGGCCTATAATTATTCGCATCTGATTTATGACCCTTCTTGAAAATGGGAACGACCTGCGCTTTCTTCCAGTCGCTAGGTACTTTACGTTCTTCCAGCGATCTACGATAAATTGCTGATAGAAAGGGGGCAAGTTCTTTAGCATAATCACTGTAGAATCTTAAGGTTATCTCGTCTGGTCCGGATGCTTTTCCGCTACTAAGTGATAGCAGTTGTTTTTCAATTCCGATATCGTTTATTTCAATATTTTCCATTTTGGCGTCCGTGCGACGGCTGAAGTCAGGGACCGTGTTACGATTTTCCGCAGTGAAACAGTTTCGGAACACTGAATTCAGTATTTCTGCCTTTCTTCGGTCGTCCTCTGTTTCGGTGCCATCGTGGTCAACGAGTGACTGAATAGGGGATTTAGATCCGCTTACCGATTTTACATATGACCAAAACTTTTTAGGGTTCTTCTTTAGATTGTTTGCCAATGTTTTATGTTCGAGTTCGTTGAATGCTTCTCTCATTGCTCTCTTTACGCTCTTTTTCGCTTCGTTCAGCTTTTCCTTATCAGCTATGATTCGACTACTCTTAAACCTATGATGAAGCTTTCTTTGTTTCCGTAGTACCTTTCGTACATGATTGTTATACCACGGTGGATCTTTCCCCTCGCTTTGGACCTTAGTCGGTACGAACTTATCTAAGGCGTACTGGACGATGTTCCTGAATTTTTTCCATTTTTGTTCCACATCCTCTTCCTCAGAAATGAATGTTTGATGGTGGTCACTCAGATATTCTGCGATTTGTGCCCTATCACTCTTGTTAAGCAAATATATTTTCCTTCCTTTCTTGGCATTTCTTATTACACTTGTAGTCATTGATGCAACCACTGACTTATGATCACTGATACCCTCTTCTACATTCACGGAGTCGAAAAGTTCCGGTCTATTTGTTGCTATGAGGTCTAAAACGTTAGCTTCACGAGTTGGTTCTCTAACTATCTGCTCGAAGTAATTCTCGGACAAGGCAGTCAGGATAATGTCACAAGAGTCTCTGTCCCTGGCTCCAGTTCTGATTGTGTGACTATCCCATTCTATACCTGGTAGATTGAAGTCTCCCCCTATTACAATAGTATGATCACGAAACTTCTTCACGACGTTCTGCAGGTTCTCTCTGAGGCGCTCAACTACTACGGTTGCTAATGCAGGTGGTCTATAGAAGCATCCGACTATCATATCTGACCCACCTTTGATACTTAACTTAACCCAGATTATTTCACATTCGCATTCGCTAATAACTTCACTGGATATTATTGAATTCTTTACTGCTATAAATACTCCTCCACCATTGGCGTTTATCCTATCCTTGCGGTATATATTCCATTCTGTGTCTAGGATTTCGTTACTGTTCACTTCCGGTTTTAACCAACTTTCCGTTCCTAATACTATATGCGCACTATTTCCTTCAATAAGAGATACTAATTCAGGAACCTTGCCCTGGATACTCCTGCAGTTTACCAATATTACGTTAACTTTTCCTGCTTTTGGTCTCTGAGGACGGACGTTCTTTATCAACGATGATAATGTCCTCTCTGGTAAGCCGTCAGGTATTTTATCGTTTCGCCCAAGGGGGGGTCCCTCTAACCTAAAAAACCCCCGTGTGCACGCCACACGTACTCTGCTACCCTAGTAGCTGCTTCCGGTGTGTAGTGCACGCCTGACCTGTCTAGGGGGGCCCTACAGTTCTCCACCCAATAACGGAGGTCGATGAATTTGCAACCATTATAGTCGCAGAGTCGTCTGAGCCTCTGGTTTAGACCCTCCACACGGCTCCAAACCAGAGGACCGCGATCGACTCTGGGCACTATGCTGCAGATATTAAGCTCAGCTTGCACTCCGCGTGCGATGCTGGTTGTCTTCACCAAATCAGCCAGCCGCCGGAAGGAACCAAGGATGGCCTCAGAACCCAAGCGGCAGGCGTCATTCGTTCCGACATGTGCTACTATCTGCAGCCGGTCACACCCAGTGCGTTCTTCAAATGTACTGTATTGCTGTGAGATCTTTAATTTTTCCGAGAACCTCTACGTTTCGACTATCGTTAAATGTGTGAGTTCCCCATGTTCGTTCGTTTTTTAAAAACTTTCAAGTCATTCGTACCCATACCTTTCATATTCGTAATGAATTAATTACATATTAACAACACTAACAATTTCACTGTATACCGAAGAAAACCGAAAAATACACAAAACAACTAATACTTACAAGCTGACTCAAACAAAACTATAAACAAAACGAAAACAAAGTAAACAAATGACGATCAAAAAGCGACCTTGTGGCTACAGAGACGTCTACGCAGTGCACCTAAGGCAGTAATGTCTCAGGTGTGCAAGGAATGTGCCCCACGCGGCTGATAAACCAAAGAATTACACTGCTGGCCATTAAAATTGCTACACCAAGGAGAAATGCAGATGATAAAGGGGGATTCATTGGACAAATATATTATACTAGAACTGATATGTGATTTCATTTTCACGTAATTTGGGTGCATAGATCCTGAGAAATCAGTACCCAGAACAATCACCTCTGACCGTAATAACGGCCTTAGGTACAGCTGCCAATGCAGCTTCAACACGATACCACAGTTCGTCAAGAGTAGTGACTGGCGTATTGGGACAAGACAATTGCTCGGCCCCCATTGACCAGACGTATTTAATTGGTGAGAGATCCGGAGGATGAGCTGGCCAGGGCAGCAGTCGAACATTTTCTGTATCGAGAAAGGGCCGTACAGGACCCGCAGCAAGCGCTCGTGCATTATCCTGCTGAAATGTAGGGTTTCGCAGGGATCGAATGAAGGGTAGAGCCACGGGTCGTAACCCATCTGAAATGTAACGCCCACTGTTCAAAGTGCCGTCAGTGCGAACAAGAGGTGACCGAGACGTGTAACCAATGGCATCCCATACCATCACGCCGGGTGATACGCCAGCGTGGCGATGACGAATACAGGCTTCCAATGTGCATTCACCGCGATGTCTACTAACCGGATGCGACCATCATAATGCTGTAAACGGAATCTGGATTCGTCCGAAAAAATGACGCTTTGCCATTCGTGCACCCAAGTTCGTCGCTGAGTACACCATCGCAGGCGCTCCTGTCTGTGATGCAGCGTTAAGGGTAACCGGAGCCATGGTCTCCGAGCTGATAGTCCATGCTGCTGCAAACGTTGTCGAACTGTTCGTGCACATGGTTATTGTCTTGCAAACGTCCCCATCTGTTGACTCAGGGATCGAGACGTGGCTGCGCGATCCGTTACAGCCATGCGGATAAGGTGCCTGTCATGTCGACTGCTAGTGATACGAGACCGTTGGGATCCAGCACAGCGTTCCTTATTACCCTCGAGAACCCACCGATTCCATATTCTGCTAACAGTCATTGGATGTCGACCAACGCGGGCAGCAGTGTCGCGATACGATAAACCGCAATCGTGATAGGCTACAATCTGACCTTTATCAAAGTCGGAAAACTGATGGTACGCATTTCTCCTCCTTACACGAGACAGCACAACGTTTCACCAGGCAACGCCGGTCAACTGCTGTTTGTGTATGAGAAAGCGGTAGGAAACTTTCCTCATGTCAGCACGTTGTAGGTGTCGCCACCGGCGCCAATGTCGTGTGAATGCTCTGCAAAGCTAATCATTTGCATATCACAGCATCTTTATGTCGGTTAAATTTCGCGTCTGTAGCACGTCATCTTCGTGGTGTAGCAATTTTAATGGCAAGTAGTGTAATTTTAATCTGATAACTTTCAAATTTATGTCACGCCAACACAGTGTTTTGTTTAAATGAATGGATAAACCGGAAACGAGACAGTAATACTCAGGTGTTATAGATCATTGGAAAGGGCAATTTCCTGAATTAAAATCAATGAAAGAATGGGAAATTTCGCCCTTTCAACAGGTTCTTTTCTAAAGGATGTACCTCTTTTATGGCAAGTAAGAGCTCGCCTTCCAATAATATGTGTCTTTCTTATTGCAAACTGAGCAATGTCCTTACAGTAGCACATGTTGTAGCGTTGCTCTTGGGGGACGAATTAAAAAGAATTGTTACTTTTTTTTTTAAACGTCGAAAAAGTAAATACTTTGGTGGGCCACTTGGCAACAGAATCAGGGATTTATTACGCCATTATAATAACATACGTTGACCATTAATTACCTGAATAAGAGCTGCATATTGATATATATATTTGAGATCGCTCGGAAGAAACATTATCATTTCTGTACATTCTTATAGTCGCGATACAGTCATAACCGGAACAACACTAAGGGACCAGAAGATTTATAGACTTTAAAAGAAATGCAACACTACACAATTAAAAAAAAAGTTGGTTCAGAAATAATAGGAAAACGATAATGTTCCTTCTGCCTCATGCTGCGTTCGGCCCATCAGCGTGATCGTAATTTCTGATGATGAAGTAACACAAAATAATTAACAGTTAAGTAAATAAGGAGATGGACTCATCAAGGTTAATTTACGAAAATAAGCACACTTATCTTTAACACACGTTTTTTTTTTTTAATGCTACGTGCCTTTTCATATTAAATTACAATAGATGACCATAGTGGTTAAATACTTTATACATAACAGTCAAAATGTCCTCTTGATGCTGTCTGTTCGATATCAGTTACAAGAATCTACATCTTTTCTGATTGGAAAAAATAACAATTAGCATATTCACTCAATATTTTCACATCAAATATAAAATACAGTTGTGGAACGCAGCAAGTCCGCGTCCGCCTCTCATGGAATACAAAAAGTAAAAGGTGAGGCGCCAAAACCCTCATTTGTCTTGAAACAACAGAATTCTTTTTTATACCATTAATCGATACATGTACATAGAGATTTACTGGCACCGCGCAAGAACGGCAAAGATAAAGAATAATAGATTCTGTCGCTGCTATGCGATGATTCGTTTCTTTTACTTTACAATTGTTCGATAACTTTAGGCCATCAGGTGTTTACTATTGAGCGTATATTAATGTTTGTGAGGCGAAAATTACTAATATTACAATGTTCCCATTATGGCAGATACCCATAAGAGCCGCATGTTCCACTGGAAAGGCAAATACGTATTTGCAGTAAGAGAGACAAGTTCCGCTGGGAGGAAAATTCACAGTCATTGACTTACTGCAGCATATGGAGGGAAGACCAGGATATTTAAAGAACCGACATTTGAGGCCGACTGCCGCAAAGGTACATTTCGCGTAACAACCGCAAAGAAAAGATGATAAATATTAGGGATCTTACGGGAGCTGGTATGCAGTCATTCTTCTCTTGCTGTATTTGCTAGTGGAACAGGAAAGGATATGAAACTTCCTGGCACATTAAAACAGTGTGCCGGATCGAGACTCGAACTCGGGACCTTTGCCTTTCACGGGCACGTGCTCTACCAACTGAGCTACCCAAGTACGACTCACGCCCTGTCCTCACAGCTTTACTTCTGCCAGTACCTCGTCTCCTACCTTCCAAACTCAGCAGAAGGTCTCCTGCCAACCTTGCAGAACTAGCACTCCTGAAAGAAAGATATTGCGGAGACCTGGCTTAGCTACAGCCTGGGGGATGTGGAAGTTTCATATCAGCGCAGACTCCACTGCAGAGTGAAAATCTCATTCAGGAAAGGATATGTCTACCAGCGCTAAAAGAAACCTTTCGCCATGTGCCATACGTTGGCTTGCGGAGTATATACACTGATCAACAAGAACATTGGGACCACCGACCGACTATCGATACAAACCCTTCGAGATGATAGTAGCGTCACATGACGAGGAATGACTGCTAGTCAGACACACGCATGGTGCGTGCAGTATATGTGAGCGTGCCGTCCTTGTGTACAATCGGGAAGGCGCGATCTACTCAGTTTGACTGAGGGCAGAATGTGATGGACCGGAGGCTTGGCACGAGCACTTAGGAAACTGCACAGCTTGTCGGCTGTTCAAGGACTGCTGCGGTGAGCGTCTTTAACACATGGTGAAACCAAAGTAAAACCACGACCAGACATCAGAAGGTTGGGCGGCCATCTCTCGTTACAGACGTCGGACTTAGTAAGCTGGGCAGTCTGGTAAGATAGGACAGGCTGGGGAGAGTACGAGTGTGTCTGAACGCACGGTGCGCCAAATACTCCTAAGGATGGGGCTCTACAGCCCAAGACGCACGCATGTGCCAATGTTAACACCACGACGTCCGCAACTACGACTGAAATGGGCAAATAGTCATCGGCACTCGTCGTTGGCGCAGTTGCAGGGCTTTGCATGGTCCGATGAATCTCCGATACCTTTTTCATCAAGGTGATGGGATGTTTTCCAGGAGAACAGCTCCTTAACGCCTGTACTGTAGGATGGGTACAAGCTGGCGACGCCTACATTATGCTCTAGGGAACGTTCACGTGGGCATGCATGGTTCCAGTGGAGCACGTGCAAAGCAGCCTGACGGCCGAGATGTATCGTACAATGGTTGCAGACCACCTACAACCCTTCACATCGATCAGGTCTTCCGAAGTCAATGACATTTATCAACAAGACAATGCTCCATGTCACAAAGACAGGAGTGTGATGGAATGGTTCGGGGAGCACAGTGGCGAGTTCTAATTAAGGTCCTGGCCTCCCAGCTCCACAGATCCACATTTATCAACAAGACAATGCTCCATGTCACAAAGACAGGAGTGTGATGGAATGGTTCGGTGAACACAGTGGCGAGTTCTAATTAAGGTCCTGGCCTCCCAGCTCTACGGATATGAATTCGACTCAACACTTTTTGGGTGTGATTGAACATGGCGTCAGAGCTCGTCGCTCACCACTCTAGAGGTTACGGGAATTAGGTGACCTGTGTTTGCGGATGTGGTGCCAACTCTCTCCTGCGATCTACCAAGGTTTGTGTTTCCATACCACAATGTGTAGCCGCGGTTGCCAGTGCCAAAGACGGACATACCGGCTATTAGGTAGGTGATCATAATGTGGCTGATCGGTATAAGTAAATGTAGATGTACTGCAAACCAGTCATATATTTTTCCAGTTGGTCATACGGCCCTTGTGGGTTTCTGAGGGTACTTCCTTCCAGAAAATATGTCTCGGTTAATTCCAGAATTATGTTATCTCCTACTGCAGAACGGTGGTATTTTATTTCCTGCAGGGTATTATTCTCTAGCTCTAAACCAATAACGCTTATTTCCAGGACAACATATCATTCATCATTGTTTATTATATTTACACATCTAATCTTCAGCATTGTTATGTGACAATATTTCCAAAGCTTCTATACTCTTCTTGTCTCTACTGTTTTCGCTCTTGTTTCACTCCCATACAAGGCTACACTCATAATTACTTCCAGTAGGAGCTTCTTAAGGCTTCATTTAATGTATTTTTCTTTTTCAGTAAGTTTTTCTTGCTGCTACCTAACTAAATTTTATATTCCCATTACTTCTGCCATCGTTAGTCATTTTGCTGCTCAAATCTACTACTTTTGGTGCCTCATTTCCTACCTTAAATGCCTCAGCACCGTCTGTAACACCTGAGAAACCAATATTGCTTTTTTCTGTTCTGGTCTTAAGATTAACATACGTAAATAAAAATGTTTGTGATTCTGTTTACACCTGAAATTTAAACTAAGCAGAATACGTACATTTCATAGACACAAGGCATTGAAAATTATAAGAGAACATGAACACGTCTATTTGTAAATATACAGAAACTTGTTATTAGTAACACTGTGTAATTTAAATGGAGTCCAGATAGAAAGAGTTACGTCCTGTTCAGAGACTCCAGAAGAAGTTATTTTTCATGGTTCTGTGGGCTTGGTATAGATATATTTATATATTCATAGATTCTTTCACATTATACCCTGTACCTTAATGAAGTACATTGTAATGTAGCTACATATCGGGTGTAATGGTGTTGTGTGTCGATATTTCTGTTGGTGACTGAGGCAGGCGTACCAAACAACATTACATCAGAATTTCCGTCGTTTGCCGACTAAAAATTATACCTAATAAGAATAGTATATCTGTAGATTTGTTAGTAACTCCTAGTACATGTGGCAAGAGCAGGGCAATAATGTTTATTTTCGCCTGGGCACCAGGTCAGGTGTTGGTGTGTAGATCTGTGGATGCAAAACCGTCTGTCTATACTGAAAGGCGTAGTGCATGTAATGGTGCAATTGCGGGTGTGAAGAATGTAGCAAGTACTAAAGGTTGTGACGTGTAAATGGGAAAATTGTTCTGCAGAGAGCAAAATCAGCCAACACCCTCATGTGTGTAAGTACAAAGGTACCGCATATAAAAATATCTGCACTCACAACATTCACGACCTGTACGCAGAAATAACTGGAGTGAACGTGAATACTGTGTACTCATTAACAAACGAAGCAACACCTTTATACACGTTGATCTAATCTCTTTATAGGTTACTGAGCAACAACGTTCGTCACACAGGTTTTCTTGTCAGGGCCTGTGATCTCTATTGTTATATTAATGAGGTTCCAAAAGCGTTTTCAAATTCATGAAAAACATGTATCGACTGTAGTGAAAACACATCGCGGTTTATATAGACTTTTCATTATTGGACAACGTGATAAGTAGACTGCTTTTCGTTTGCTTCTGTGTAGTTACCTGTGGCATGAGTGTCAAGTAATGAAACACAGCATTGAGACACCTTCAGACCGTTATGGCACACACGTTCAGGTTCTGCATTGGGAAAATGAAATTTATATTTTCTTTAGGGCACTTTGTGTCGACAGACTATCATAAACTGAAAGTTTCTAGGCACTGTAAGTGTAACACATATCTATAAAGGTTGCAAAGACGTAAGTACAGCCCTTGCTAACATCATTGTTATCAGTTGGAGTTTCCATCTGAAAATAGATATGACAGTAAGAATTTGCAAATTACTAATAGTCCATTACGTACTGTTTCTATTAAAAGAGAAATTATTAAAGTAAAGATAAATAAATAAAACAGCCAATTTGATATGAAGTGTTACTGCAGTCATATTATATAAATATAATAGTATACATTAGAACTAAAATAAATGATATCGGATAGATGTACATAAATAAATATTGCAACTATTGACATATTGTGCAAATATAATGGCATACACTGAAAACAAATTAAATGATATGGATTGGATTACATAAACAAATATTACAACAGTGGACTTTACATTAATTTTTTATATGCAGATAGTTGAAGGTGCTGTACAACAAAGTGGACTGTTGTATTTAATGTACTGTTTCATGATTGGGTAGAGTCTGCATGTTATTACTTCTAAAGGAAGTATTGTTTATTTTAAACTCAAAACGAGGTAAAAGAAATTTTGAAGAAGGGCTGCATTGGCTAACACTTGAGAACTGTAGTTTCCTCCTAACCAAATGGGAGGTGTGTGACTGCATTTCCATAAACCCCACTACATTTCAGCGCCAATCACAGCCTAATATCCACAAAGAATCCGGTCCTATCAGCTCTACTAAGGCTGCATGTGATTCTGCAAATTTAAATTCCAGGAAAATCAACGCTTTATCTTTCAAAGCAAGTAAAATATAACACAACATCCCAAAAACAACAGTTCACACAGGAACTGTGTCCTAAACGATCTGAATTATTTCAACTCCAAACATTCTAATGGTAAAGCTTCAATAGTCAACGCTGATAAAAGTAACTGTACAGTCATGATGTGTGAAAATGGCTATCCGGACAAAAACATGGAATTCTTCAATAGTAACAACATAACGAAAGTAGATTTTGATCTAACTTCTAAGTTCCAGGCCTAATTTAGAAAAAATTAAGAATTGTAATTTCCTCCTAACTAAATGGGAAGTGTGTGACTACATTTCCATGAACACCACTCCGCAGCTTAAGACCCATACAGAAATCTAACTGTCCTATGAGAACGATGTTTTCCTCTAGGAACAGTCCTTCATATAGGTTAAATAACAAACTGTTTGCGATGTGTAACGACCACTACACTTTTGAAAACAAATTTTCCATTAAGAATACACATGAACTTACTGACAAAATTAAACATGTTTACATTCCATCAACAACCAAATTTGTATTGTTTCACATGTTTTTGTTGTAGCTGTTGTTGTTGTTGTTGTTGTGGTTGTGGTCTTCAATCCTGAGACTGGCTTCATGCAGCTCTCCATGCTACTCTATCCTGTGCAAGCCTCTTCATCTCCCAGTATCTGCTGCAGCCTACATCCTTCTGAATCTGTTCAGTGTATTCATCTCTTGGTCTCCCTCTACGATTTTTACCCTCCATGCTGCCCTCCAGTACTAAATTGGTGATCCCTTGATGCATCAGAACACGTCCTACCGACCGATCCCTTCTTCTAGTCTAGTTGTGCCACAAACTCCGCTTCTCCCCAATTCTATTCAGTAACTCCTCATTAGTTATGTGATCTACCCATCTAATCTTCAGCATTCTTCTGCAGCACCACATTTCGAAAGCTTCTATTCTCTTCTTGTGAAAACTATTTATCGTCCATGTTTCACTTCCATACATGGCTACACTCCATACAAATGCCTTCAGAGGCAACTTCCTGACACTTAAATCAATACTAGATATTAACAAATTTCTCTTCTTCAGAAACGCTTTCCTTGCCATTGCCAGTCTACATTCTATATCCTCTCTACTTCGACCATAATCAGTTATTTTGCTCCCCAAATAGCAAAACTCCTTTACTACTTTAAGTGTCTCATTTCCTAATCTAATTCCCTCAGCATCACCCGACTTAATTCCATTATCCTCGTTTTGCTTTTGTTGATGTTCGTCTTATATCCTCCATTCAAGACACTGTCCATTCAGTTCAACTGGTCTTCCAAGTCCCTTGCTGTCTCTGACAGAATTACAATGTCATCGGCGAACTGCAAAGCTTGTATATCTTCTCCATGGATTTTAATACCTACTCCGAACTTCTCTTTCGTTTTCTTTACTGCTTGCTCAATATACAGATTGAATAACATCAGGGAGAGGCTACAAAACTGTCTCACTCCCTTCCCAACCACTGCTTCCCTTTCATGTCCCTCGACTCTCATAACTGCCATCTGATTTCTGTACAAATTGCAAATAGCCTTCCGCTTCCCTGTATTTTACCCCTGCCACCTTAAGAAACTGAAAGAGAATATTCCAGTCATCATTGTCAAAAGCTTTCTCTAAGTCTACAAATGCTACAAACGTAGGTTTGCCCTTCCTTAATCTATTTTCTAAGATAAGTCGTAGGGTCAGTATTGGCTCACGTGTTCCAATATTTCTGCGGAATCCAAACTGATCTTCGCCAAGGTCGCCTTTTACCAGTTTTTCCATTCGTCTGTAAAGAATGCGCGTTAGTATTTTGCAGATGTGACTTATTAAACTGATAGTTCGGTAATTTTAACATCTGTCAGCACCTGCGTTCTTTGGGATTGTAATTATTATATTCTTCTTGAAGTCTGAGGGAATTTCGCCTGTCTCATACATCTTGCTCACCAGAAGGTAGAGTTTTGTCAGGACTGGCTCTCCCAAGGCTATCAGTAGTTCTAATGGAACGTTGTCTACTCCTGGGGCCTTCTTTCGACTTAGGTCTTTCAGTGCTCCGTCAAACTTTTCACGCAGTATCTTATCTCCCATCTCATCTTCATCTACCTACTCTTCCATTTCCATAATATCGTCCTCAGGAACATCGCCCCTGTATAGACCCTCTATATCCTCCTTCCACCTTTCTGGTTTCCCTTCTTTGCTTAGAGCTGGGTTTCCATCTGAGCTCTTGATATTCATGCAAGTGGTTCTCTTTTCTCCAAAGGTCTTTTTAATTTTCCTGTAGGCAGTATCTATCTTACCCCTCATGAGATGGACCTCTACATCCTTACATTTGTCCTCTAGCCATGCCTGCTTAGCCATTTTGCCATTTCTGTCGGTCTCAGTTTTGAGACGTTTGTATTCCTTTTTGCCTGCTTCACTTGCTGCATTTTTGTATTTGTTCCTTGCATCAATTGAATTCAGTATCTCTTCTTAAACCCAAGGATTTATACTAGTCCTCGTCTTTTCACCTACTTGATCCTCTGCTGCCTTCACTACTTCATCCCTCAGAGCTACCCATTCTTCTTCTACTGTATTTCTTTCCCCCATTCCTGTCAATTGTTCCCTTATGCTCTTCCTGAAAGTCTGTATAACTTCTGGTTCTTTCAGTTTATCCCGGTCTCATCTCTATTAATTTCCCACCTTTTTGCAGTTTCTTCAATTTTAATCTACAGTTCATAACCAATAGATTGTGGTCAGAGTCCACATCTGCCCCTGGAAATGACTTACAATTTAAAACCTGATTCCTAAATCTCCGTCTTACCATTATATAATCTATCTGATATATTCCAGTATCTCCAGGATTCTACCATATATACAGCCTACTCTTATGATTCTTGACCCAAGTGTTAGGTATGATTATGTTATGCTCTGTGCAAAATTCTACCGGACGGCTTCCTCTTTCATTTCTTCCCTCCAATCCATATTCACCTACTATGTTTCCTTTTCTCTTTTCCTACTCTTGAATTCCAGTCACCCTTGACTATTAAATTTTCGTCTCCCTTCACTACCTGAATAATTTATTTTATCTCATCATACATTTCATCAGATTCTTCATTATCTGCAGAGCTAGTTGGTACATGAACTTGTACTACTGTAATAGGCATGGGCTTCGTGTCTATCTTGGCCACAATAATGCATTCACTATGCTGTTTGTAGTAGCTTACCCGCACTCCTATTTTTTTTATTCATTATTAAACCTACTCCTGCATTGCCCCTATTTGATTTTGTATTAATAACCCTGTATTCACCTGACCAAAAGTCTTGTTCCTCCTGCCACTGAACTTCACTAATTCCCACTATATCTAACTTTAACCTAGCCATTTCCCTTTTCAAACTTTCTAACCTACCTGCCTGGTTA
This sequence comes from Schistocerca americana, assembly GCF_021461395.2. Taxonomy (NCBI): domain Eukaryota; kingdom Metazoa; phylum Arthropoda; class Insecta; order Orthoptera; family Acrididae; genus Schistocerca; species Schistocerca americana. The sequence goes on along the minus strand of NC_060125.1, from coordinate 583,369,540 downwards.
AGGGATCTGACATTTCACACTCCGATCCATAGAACGCCAGTTTTCTTTCTCCTGATAATGACGTCCTCTTGAGTAGTCCCTGCCCGGAGATCCTAATGGGGGACTGTTTTACCCCCGGAATATCTTACCCAAGAGGACGCCATCATCATTTAATAATACAGTATAGCTGCATGCCCTAGGGAAAAAATTATGGGTGTAGTTTCCCCTTGCTTTCAGCCGTTCGCAGTACCAAAACAGCAGGGCCATTTTGGTAAGTGTTACATGGCCAGATTAGTCAATCATCCACACTGTTGCCCCTGCAACTACTGAAAAGGTTGCTGCCCCTCTTCAGGAACCACACGTTTGTCTGACCTCTCAACAGATACCCCACGATTGTGATTGCACCTACGGTATGGCTATCGGTATCGTTGAGGCACGGCAAGGTCCATGGTCTATGGGGGGATCACATAGTAAACCTTTATACTAACATCCCTATATGAGACACAATGATTGTTGTTAGAGACTATCTACTCAAACATAAGAAAGTAAGTGTATAATATATCTACGATATCATTGACTTTTTTACCTTGGTAACATCTTACAACTACTTCAGTTTTAATAACAAAATGTACAAGTATAAAGGTAGGCTGGCAGTTGGTAGCAGCCTAGCTGGCATTATAGCAGATATTACTTACAGCAGACATTTTTCTAAGCTAACAAACATAAACACAAAAATTATCTACTACAAAACATATGCCGATGATACAATTACACTTTTTGATGGCACCAATTAGGAAGTAGGCACATTAGAAACAAATCTAACCAGCATGCACAAAAACATTAACTATTAAAAATGAGACCAACAACAGCGTCCACTACCTGAACTTAAAAATCTCCAATTTCTGTGAACACAATTTTGAGATTTATAGAAAACTGTTATCCACTGATGTATGTATCAACAGCCCATATTGTCATCCAAACCAGAACAAGATAACATATTTTAGATCCACATTGAATCGGCTACAAAAAATTGCACTTTAACAAGTTCAAAAAGGAAAAGAAATCAATATCCTTAATGCCATAGCCTCAATTAGTGGATACAGCCCTCTCATGGAAGACAAAAAGTCCTAAACATATCAGACAACGAAGCTGCATACGAAACAGTCAAGCAGTTAAATCAAGATACAGTAGAAAACGGCAGCAAATATGTAGCACTGCCTTTGTTAGGGAGCATAACCTATAAAATAAGCGATCTATTTAAAAACTCAAACAATAAGTTAAACTTTCATACAAACAACAAACATCAGCAAACAGCAGTTCACAACTTAAAGAATAATAACCCCCCCACATAAAAAAATCTGAACTGTACAAACTCTGCCATCAGGTTTGCCCCTTCTGCTATACAGGACAAACTGGGAGAAATGTTGACACTCAGTTTGGAGAGAAGATGCCATACATTTTAACAGCATATCACAATCCATATTTTTCATGCACACAACTACAAACAGTTATGTAATAGAGGGCATTGAGCACAACATCCACATATTACATCTTGATGACAAAGGTAGCTTTATGAATTAGCTTGAAGAGATTGAACTATGTTTACATTAAATAAATCACGACAAAATTTCTCCAGTGAACAGATTGAGTCATCCAATGCAACATGATGTGTCTGTTGTTGTACATTTATCCCTTATCGTTTACCTTGGCTACAGTGTATACTATTATATTTACATAATATCATTGCAGTAACATTTTAAAACAAACTGCCTGTTTCTTTGTTTATCTTAATTTTACTCAGTTCTCTTTTCATAGATGCAGTAAGTAGGCGTAATCGGAAGTTAGCAATTTGCAAATTCAAAGTACACATCTATGTGTAGATCGCAATATGCCTGTGAGTGAAAGTCTTTGGCATGGTTATTGCTGTGGTATCGCCGTCTTTGTATACGTAATTCCACGTGGGGAAACTTTTTGGTGTGTGGTTGGTGCTACATATTACGTGCATACACATACATAAATGAAGTGCTTCATACAGACTTAGCTGCTGCGTGATTAGAAGCAGTCAGCATAATTGCTCATATTTTTCAACGGTAGTAACCAAACCATCATCACTTCAACAATTAGTTTATATCGTTTAAAATCGTTGTGAGGCACAATTACAGTTAAGAAGACATTGTCTCATATCTTGTTTTACTTGTAGAGCACCATCACTCGAAGGAAATTTCATCATTTCGGAAAACGAAAAGTGAAATCTAATGTAAAATGTATCTTAACGTGAACGAACCGTTTGAAGATGCAGTTGTCGGTTCGAAACCGGTAACGGCGCTGTTTAAATATATAAACAGCATTATGAAACGTTTCTTGTTGCTGTTATCTTCTCTGTAAGACGAACTGATATTGTATACACAGCCACGGGCTCAGAATTTCAATTTTCGAGCAAATAGCATCTTCCTCATGGGCCGAAACCAGGTATAGCGAAGTTACGACACCACTGCCGGGGGCGTGCTACATTGCTACAGTACTGCACCTCTCTCAACACGTTCCTGTGGTTTATTATTTAAGGATTAAGGACCTTATTATTAGCAGACCACGAACCGTATGGTTTATTCGAGAAAGCACTACTCACAGCAAACACTTTTAACTACACACGGTTTAACATAATTGCACATGCCACTATACGACATCGACCTTTTCACAAGGAAACTCCCAAGTGAACAAATGCGACGCAGATACTCATATTAAATGCGCTAAGCTCTGACCCTCAGACTGTACTCTGCTAGACTGTCACACTAAGTGCTCGCGCTCAGTAACAACAATGAGACACTATTCACGACATTGTTACCGGGTAGTAAACACTTTGGATTTCTGCCTCGGCTAAACCGGAGGTAGCTGCAATAGAATCACAATCATGAAGCAAATCGATAAATTTTGTCTCGAATACTAGACGTAGTGAGAAATAGCTTGACATGTGACGACATAGGATCCTCACAAACCCTGCTATATCTCACTCAGTGAGATTCCCGAGAAACAACACGTTCCAGATCAACAAGTTAAAAAATTATTGCATCACAACAGGATACTAGGTAAACAATAATACCAAACTCTAATAGACTTCTGTCAGGATTTGGCCTGGAAAATAACGAAGTTAACGGAGATGAAGGGACGTAAAGACTAGTTCAACCAAATTTCCCACACAGGAAGAAGAGTGTACTCGGTAGTAGATGGCCGAAGATACTTCTCGGAGGCGACAATGGAGACGGCGGTGACTCCAAGCGGGTTCTGACTGAACGGGTTTTATTAGCTGGCACATGAGTTCATCCATAGCGTCGGCGGAGAACTGCCGATGAGTGGATTTGCAGCGCTATAAATATCCGGAAGAGAAATTTGTGGCACAACTTGACTAGAAGAAGCGATCGGTTGGCAGGACATGTTCTGAGGTATCAAGGGATCACCAATTTAGTGTTGGAGTAGAGCGTGGAGGGCAAAAATCATAGAGGGAGACCAAGAGATGAATACTCTAAGCAGATCCAGAGGGATGTGGGTTGCGGTATGTACTCGGAGATGAATAAGCTTTCACAGGATAGAGTACCATGGAGAGCTGCAGCAAACCAGTTCCTGTACTGAAGACCACAACAACATAAATAACCGATGCGCGGAGGTATACTTCTGGATCTGTTTCCGCGACCGTTACTCAGCGGAGGGAAGTAGGTACCCAGCGAGGAGGACCTGTGGTTGCGCTTTCCCTGTCGTCTATCGGTTCCCATACGACACCCACCGGTGGTCGAAATTCTGGGAGGCTACGCCTTTCAGTTATGCATAGGCACGGTGCAGCTCCATCTGCAGAGTTGCCGGTACGTCAGGCGTACTGCCGGTATATGACAAAATCGAGATCGTAACTCATTCAAATGGCGTTGAGCTGGATACGGGTCGGAATTACGAGCAGGCCAAGGCATTTCCGGAATATTATTATCCACAAACCACTTCGCCACAGATACTGATGTACGACAGGGTGCTTTACCATGTCGATCATCGAACTGTTCCTCTACTGCACACAGGAAGCAATGCAGTAAAATTTAGCCGTATCATGCAGCATTTAGCATTTTTCTTGGCTCAATAAGGGACCACACTCTAACAAGAAAAACACCCGCATACCATAACACCCGCTACGGTACTTCAATGTTGGCACTACACGTGATGAAAGGCAACGATCGCCAAGCAGTCGCCAAAACTATGCTCTTAAGACTACAGAAACATGTGGCTTACGACATACTGCTCGATCATTATACCCCCATCTTTTTAATACCTCAGCACACTCATCGTGCTAGCACTTTGGAAGTCAGGAGTGATGCTTCAACTGATTTAATGTCATTCTCGAGAGTCCCAGTGCGTTAGCAGGCCAACAAGAGATTTACCTGTTCTTTGTTTAGCTGTGGTTGCTTCTCATTATTTGGAGGTATCCCGATAATTTTGACCAGACATGTTTTATACGCGTTAAATTAAAAATATAGTAGGGCAGAACTAAAGCTAAAATGTCGAAACGGAAGGAAAACTGCAGTCCACGCCACAAACGGGATACACGGCAGAATTTAGTTCCTGATTTTAAAGAACGAGATTCTTTTCAGCCTACTGTTAGTTTATATGTGTACTTTACTAAGGAGTTATAGTTAGTCTCCAGGCTGTGCTCGTTCTCAGGAGCACACGATCTAATCTAATTAGTACTGCTTAATAAGGTATTCTTTAAACTAACAGCATGGTGGAAACGATTTCCCATTTTAAAATTGCACAGGTTGTAGCATCTGCTGTTTCAAGCGATGAAGAAGAAAACATGCTTAAGAAAAAATATGTCTGCTTCTCTGTATTCCCTATCTTGCAATCCTTTGTGACTTAATGAATATCTTTAACTCATTTTCAGCAAAAATCACAATTTCCTGGTTTTAAAACCTTGGAAGAAGTCTCCTGATAATTATGGCACAGCATTTATAAAAAAAAAAAGGGAAGTGAGGATTTCATTGACAAAAAGTTACTAATTACGAACAGATTCTGAAATATTACCTGTTATTCTGCCACGTGGCGCGGTCCATATGGTGCGATATTTCACCAAGTTGACTTGTTGCCATCTTCAGGGATGTGACCACATGAAGATGGAAACACGTGAGTTTGGAGAAATAACACTCTTTTTACGACACCTCCCGGTGGAATACCAGAAAACTCCTCCTCCCGCACAGCCCATGAAGGCCCAAAGGTACCGAATGGCCGTCGTATCATCCTCAGCTCACAGGCGTTACTTGATGCGGATATGGAGGGGCATGTGTTCAGCACACCGCTCTCCTGGCCGTAAGTCAGTTTCCGAGACCGGTGCCGCTACTCCTCAATCAAGTAGCTCCTCAGTTGGCCTCACAAGATCTGAGTGTATCCCGCTTGCTAACAGCGCACGGCAGACGGGGTAGTCACCTATCCAAGTGCTAGCCCAGACCGACAGCGCTTAACTTCGGTGATCTGACGCGATCTGGTGTTACCACTGTGGCAAGGCCGTTTGTCTGAATACCAGAAAATAAAGCAAAATCATCACGCAGCGGGAAAATGCAAAATCTAGAAGAACGGTTCACCGAGCATTCACCTTTGTAAAGCCGTAACGAAACGTGAAAGGTACAATGAATGTAAAACACTTGTAAGAAGACATAAAATATCAGTGGTATAAATAAATTAGGGAAGGATCGCCACATGTTATATGCGTGGCTCGACGACTCAGCGGACGAGTGCCAGACTGCAGACACCAAGGTCCGAGCTTGTCCTTTGTCCTACGAATTTTCTTATCACTGATCGCTTCTTCGAACTCTGGAAATCCTCTCTTCTCCATCTGCACTACATGGATTAGACAACGAGGCCTGTGTCGGCTCCAAAACACGTGTGACGATCGTTTCCTTTGTCTTCCTGTCTGTCTTGTTCCCTTAGGCCTATACTACAACTCTCTTCTTTGATCCTCCCCTTCGGCAATGTATGAACATGCTTTCTGCAGTCATTTCTATCGTTTCGAATTTTTCCATTCCAAATAGTTTTTCGTAGTTATTCACTTTTTTTATCTGAAAGGTTCTTAAGAAGCTCATTTAAACATCTTATGCCAGCTTTTGTCAACGTCCTTGATTCAGATCCGTAGAGATAACCAGGAATACCAGTTATCTTGTAGGTCTTCATTCGTTTTCCTCTTCTGGTTCTACTTTTTAGTCTTCAATTGTTGTAACATGTTTGCTGGAACATGGGTACTTTCTTTCTGAGATCGTTTCCGTATTTATAACTGACATAACTAACTAATTAAAACCTCTGACTTCTTCTAATAATGTGTCACTGATTACAATTTTGATTCTAACAGTATAGTTAAAGCCGTTTCTTTCTTGTCTTATTTACGGAAATTTTGAAATTGTATTTCTCACATAACTTCTGTAACACGTACACTGCCTACTCTTTGTATCTCGTCTGTAATTTTACCTATAATAATCTAAACATCAGAAAATAGCGTAAAATTTGATTCAATTCAAATGCCACCGTTAATTGCATACATCTGTTCCGTGAAAAATCGTTTGTATAAATTGTAAACAAAATAAGAGACAGAATGAAACGCTGTCTAACTCCTTACGTTATATGTATCTTTTGCGATACTTTCCGTTTCCGACATGTAACTCTGTTTATTGCGTCTTTATATATACATCTTAATCATTTAATTAGGTGATTCGGATGTCATGTTTGAATCATGATTCCCCACAATTTTTCTCTACGTACTCGGTCTAATGCTTTTCCGTAATCAACAACAGCAAACTCAATTTAAAGGTTAAAATATTGCAGCGTTAGTTATACAAGTTTGCTGTGTTACCTATAGAAGGGTCGTAATATTATGTAATGCAAAAGAGTGATTGCTGCTACTGCCGCTAGCTCGCGTACTTTGGGAGAACGTGCTCGCTTAAAGATTTCGTCTACACTGAACAGGCTTGGTACTGGATTGGTATTTAGAGCTGTGCACTTAAGAATGTAAAATCCAATCTATCCAACTTTGGGTTGATTTAAGTAATTCATAATTCATGAAAAAGAATGGCCTGTAGTTAATTATTGCACCAGCAAATGCTGTAGGATGCCCCCGGAATCAGAGATGGATGGGGCGTGGGATGAATTTCAGTTATGGAAAGACGGAATACTATTATTGGTAAAAATTAACATTTATTGGCTTCAGTGACTTAAGTAAAAATACTTGTGAACATAATAAATACTGACGATTGCTTGTGCCTGATACACATTAAGTGCTACTCATGCTAAATCATAAAATTTGTTTCTGCGTTCGCTGCTAAATTAATGGTGTATGGAATGGGAATAATTAAAGGATGGGTAAACTATACATGCATTTACACCCACATTCTTTTGATGAGATTTACGCAGAGGAGAAAATACCATGATCACACGTGACTAGCAAAGAGATGCTGCTCCCCCGATTTTAAGGCGCAAAAATACACGGTTTAAATACACGAACGGAGATCAAAACATTTCATTCAAACGCACAGTGTAAGAGGAACATTGCGGAAACTGCAGCATAAAATGCTCCTAAAGCAGAACACAAGCACTTCCTGGCAACGAAACGAAATTAAGTACCGAAAAAATAGGAAATTCTGGATAAACGGATTAGAATTGCACTGAATTTATCTCAAAAAGATGTGAAAGATGAAAGCTCTTAAACGTGAACATTAACCCTCGGTGGTAATAAACAAAGCAAGTACCGAACAGTGGAAGTTACGGAATAAAGCGGGTCGAAAAATCAGTACCAAAATCACTGTGAGATGTATAATGCACATGCACTCCCGGTTAGAAAAATGATGAGCTGGCTGAACGGGATCGTTACCCACTCAATACACCTCCACGTGTTCACGTGACTAATTGAAAAGAAAAAACTCTACGAAATCATTTAAATTTCAAAGTATTCAACACACGCGATATTAAAATAAAATTACTCATCATACAAACTGGTAGACTGTAAAGCTATAAGAGAAAATCATTACGGCTTCAGTTAGACTGAGAACTTCCACAAATTCAGTTATTAACTAAATTGTCTAGGAGAAGCTCTCACGACCAACTGATCTTACCAAGCTCATAGTGAACAGTGATGAGCTTCACAAACGAAACTGGGGTTTATACATCCAACGACAGTGACCAGAGAACGAACCTACTGTATTGTAGCACCCTACACAAAAGGTTCTACCACGGAAACCAAAATCCTGTTTGCTTCCCATGAAGAATCCACTGATGTTGGCCATACTGTCAAAGTAGCACACTACGCTATTCCAAAGGTTACAGAATTCGTAAGTGCACACACATGTTCATTGTTTTTATTATTTGAAGAGGGGAAGTACAGGACAGGTAAAGAGGAAAATGACACTGAGGCTTTCTAAAGATGAATGTGGGATTCAGATAAGTAACAAAACTTAATTAACCTTGTACAAGTGCATCTGAATCACACAATTACCAGACAAGTTTAGTATAAAGAAATATGAAAAATATGTAAACTGTGACTGACATGAACGCACTCAGATGATCACTCTTCTTATACGGAGGAAATTTACTAATTTCGTCGTAAACTGAACTGCTACAGATAGTGCGATGAGGTTAGTATAAATAAAATCTTACGAGAAGCTTCTCATAGACCTTTCTTCCTCTACTATCTGCTTAACGGTGAATGTAGCGTCTGTACAGGATTGTCCCTTTCTAAAACAGATTTTTTTCTTCTACTAATAAAGCATCAGTAATGGGTCGTACTCTTTTACTTAGCATTCTTGGATGTCTTTTACATCCTATGTTAGAAATGCTTATTGTTATGTACTTATTTCATTTTTTCGTGTCAGAAACTGACAACTTTTCGGCCCAATACTGGGCTAAGTGGGAAGTTTCAGGGTTGCTTGGCCAGAGATCATTTAGGGAGCAGTGTGCAGGGCAATTTCGGCATGATAGGAAATGTTCCATGCTTTTTATTCCTCCAGTGTCACTTATTGTCACCAGTTTCTGATAGGCTCCACTTTATCAGATTGATTTTTACAAGGCCGGCCGCGGTGGTCTAGCGGTTCAGGCGCCCAGTCCGGCACCGCGCGACTGCTACGGTCGCAGGTTCGAATCCTGCCTCGGGCATGGATGTGTGTGATGTCCTTAGGTTAGTTAGGTTTAAGTAGTTCTAAGTTCTAGTGGACTGATGACCACAGATGTTAAGTCCCATAGTGCTCAGAACCATTTGAACCACCATTTACAAGGTTTCACCAGTTCTGATACGGTTTAACACAGGGGACTGATTCAAAGTTTAACTTGGGTACTGACACCTTGATTTTAGTCTTTTTAATCCACAAATGCTAACGTGTAGTGTATGACGCTCATCAGGTATCTTTCTGAACTGTTCGTTATGTTGATGAGCTGCCTACGAGTCTTGGTAATGCTAAAAACTGAAGCGTGGGACGGATTTTCCAATGAAGTGGTCTTCATGCGTTCTGTGACTAGCCCCCAGGTTTCGTTAACCTTCATCTTCGTTCTCCACCATCTTTGCATGCGCCGATCTAGCCCAGACACGGCAGCTGCGGAAAAGAAAGGTACTAAAGCAAAATCAGGTAAAAGGCACATGTCGAAACCATTTGTCTGTTCTATTCTCCTGTAATTTTCACACCTGTTTCTAGCGTCGTTTGCAAATTCAATGAAGCATTAAGGATCAGAGTCCGCATTAAAGCCTAGATCACGCTTTATAAAAAGCTGGATGTATCAGCTGAAGGTCAAATAAAATCAAGGATATGGCACGACCTATAGGACCCTGTCTCGCAAGACAGTTCGATATCAAAACTTAGCACTAAGGATAGTGCGTAACGTAAATAAGTCATTTTAAGCTTTCCGATATACCACTACCATCAGCCCTTGTCTCAGATTTCAAACGTTGCCGATTACACGTTTTTACACGCGTACGACGCACTCATTTAGAGGCAGACACGAAATGAGGCCTGGCGCAGGGAGATGGGGACAAGTTGGCAGCCACGCCCGCTGCCGCCGGTGGCGGAGTATTTTATAGGAGGAGGACGCGCGATAAACGCTTCTTGCGAACTCCCCTGTTGGCCGGCGTCCAGCTCAGCGGCCCCTGTCGGTTAGGGGCGGCTGGGGTGTGAGGGAGGGAGGCTGAGGTGGGGTTGGGGTGAGACGCCGCCGGACAACTTCACGCGGCCCGCTCTGCCCTGCAGGTCCCGCTCTATTCGATTTCGGAAGTTGGACAAAGAAAACGTTTGCCGTCGGACAGGACGAGTGCCCCAATAGCTCTGCCGGCGGGCAAGTTGGGAACGCTCGTTTGGTTGCCGCGCTCGTAGGCGTCATAGCGTCCCGTCCCGTCCCATCCCATTCCATCCAGTCTCCTCCACAGAGTCTCCGGGAAAACGCGACAGTCCAACGGAAGGAACAGCGCCACAGTAAAAGAACTATTTCCATGCCATGCCTGCCTCACACTTTTCAAAATCGCTGTGAAGTACCTGACACAAGGTCTCTTCCATAGGACCCAACACTGAACTATCAGCCAGGTCACGGCCGGTTTCAGGTCGTGCGGAGCGGGTAACATTGACATTTGTAATATATTTTTTTTTACTTCTATATAATATGCGAAGACAATGTCTTATAACATTAAATCCAAGAACGAAGTGCTCGACTTAAAAAGGCTGCAAGACATCAATGAAGCCTTTTGCCCCTACTGTTCAATTTATACACTGAAGAAGGAATGATGTCAATAAAAGAAAGTTTCAGAGTTGAATCAAAGTTAAGATTGAAAGGATAGCAACGAATAGATTCGCTGACGATCTTGCTCTCCTGAGACAAAGTGAGGAACAACTGCAGGACCTATTCAATGGAATTAACAGTCTAATGTGCACACCCTATAGATAAACAATCATCAGAAAATAGAACCAACGAAGAATGGAACAAATGAGTGTGTTGATAAACTATACTTTAAAGTAGAGGAGTACGGAACTGTGCTTCCTTGGAAGCAAAATTATGCACGACGGACGAAGCAAGGAGATTACTTTTGTATCCCGCCTGGAAGGCGGCGCGTGGGTTGGATAAGGAAAAGGAAAAACACGTCGGTACTGCTGTATGAATTTAAATCTCCTTTACTCAAGCTATAAGAACACACAACTTGGAATGAGGTGCGAAGCTGAAGCAAAGTGTCCTGGCTGGCTGCACCTGATGAAGTGGGGTGAATCTGTAGCGGAGCTCGTAGTGCTGCACAGCACCAGCTAGAGGGCGCTCCGTCGGTGTCTCGTGGTAGTGCCAACCTTTGAAACTATGTGGCATCATTACTGTCGATACCACAATTACAATAAGCATATTAGCACACGCAAAGAGAACATTCCTCGTAAAAACACGATATCTATTGGTATTAAACAGAAGCCGTGATTTAAGCAAGAAATTTATGAGAATGTGCGTTTAGAGCTCAGCATTGTATGGTATTGAATCTTTGGCTGTGACTAAACTGGTGAAGAAGAGAATCGAAGTGTGCAAGGTGTCATGCTATAGAATTATGCTGAAAATAGGGGGACTGACAAAATACAAAGTGAAGAGGTTCTTCGTAGAATCAGCAAGGAGAGGAGCTTGTGGAAAACTTTGACAACATGAAGAAAATGAATGATAGGACATGTGTTTGGAGATCAAGAAACTATTTCTATAGTACTTGAGGCAAGCATAGGAGGTAAAATATTTAGGGGATGTCGGAAGACTGTAATATTTCTTACAAATAATTGGGACTTTGGCTATGGGTGGTACTCTGAGCCATGAGATGAGTAGTTTGGCGCAGGAGAGGAGATCGAGGCAGGCAGCATCAGACCAGAAAATAGACTCATCTCTCCCTCCCCCCGCCCCTCTCAGAAAAAAATAACAATTTCACTAATTCCAGCACTAATGAATTCCAGCAGCTCTAATGAATATGAGATTAAATTTGTCCTGTTGAACACTTAACAATTACAGTGAGTGATAGATTGCGAAGTTTGACATTAGCGAGAAATGGCATGATGTCCATAAATCTATAAGTTGCGATGCTATGTTCAGCTTTGGTTCTCTGGTTGTTACCCGTACGTGTCGGTCCTCTTCGTGTCGACTGTCTTACGTTTGTGACTGCCGCCAACCCTAGTAATCTCACAGCTGTAACATTATAGTAGAGCGGCGAACTCGTGTTACGTGTCATCTGAAAAACAAATAGCGTAGCAAGTGCGTTTGAACATGAACAACTGTATGGAATGCTTTCACTTAACATTGTTAGTTCCATGTGTCATTTATACCACAACTTATGATTATTCTGTGTACGCAAGCACAACAGACAGGTAACATTCCCCCTTATAGGTCCCTCCTCATCGTGGGGACGAAGTGGAACTTCCTGCTTTCTTCGCACCTCACACTCCAATGTGATCGAAGTAACAAAGCACAGAGATCTTAAATTGACCTCTATAGATATTTATGGAGCAGAGTCTAAGGTCACTAAATCTTGAAGTAAAAGAAACATGACTTAAGCAAGACGATACCTACCAGAAAATTTGACACTTTTAGTGCTATAGACTTTTAGAGTGACTTTTGTAGTGATATAACAGCAGAATATCCGTAGATACCACTAAGGGGAGGCCATATGGTGTATTTGCCACCGGGAATCGGAAATACAGAGATTTTATTCGTATACTGAATGAATAACCATCAGTTCTCCGTGATATTACCTGTTTATTTCTGTCACATATTCGGTTTAGTTGTTATTGCATGACATGTCTTGAAACTGACCAACTCATTTACGTAAAAAATCTGAAGTCCTTCCTCTCCCACTAGTGGAAAAGTTTCTGCAAACGCCGAGGAGTGCTTCTAATACATACAGGGCGACAGTTATTGAACAATATGAAAAAAACGTGAATTACTGACAAACTATGACGTGCGCACACTTTATTCAACATGTAGACATCTCTTCAGATGTTCGGATTTAGGTTACGACACGTTCGATATGCCTGCCATAATTGGCGATGATGTGACGCAGACGAATAGCGAATGTAGTCGATGAGCTCCTGAATGACTGCTTTCACCTCAGAAATTGTTTTTGGTTTACTGATGTACACCTGGTCTTTAATACAACCCCACAAAAAGGAGTGGCATATGTCCAGATCCGGAGAATATGGCGGCCAATTCGAGGTCCATTGCAGTGGCCTCTCGGTACCACAGAGCCAGAGTGCGGTCCCTAAACTGCTCTTCCAGGACGTAAAACACTCCTCTGCTTCGATGGGGTCGAGCTCTGTCTTGCATGAATCACGTCTTGAACAAATCAGGGTCACGTTGGATAATGGGGTTTAAATCAACTTGCATAACCTTCACGTACCATTCGGTAGTCACAATGCCATTAAGGAATATCGCACCGATTATTCCGTGACTATACATTGCACATGGCACAAAACAGAGTCACCCGTTGAGAGTGAAGAGACAAGTCGATTGCGAAATGCGGATTCTCATTCAACAAAATGCGCCAATTTTGGTTATTTACAAGTGCATATGAGCTACAACAACAAGGCGTGTGCACATGTACATACTATGTCTCAAGATGCCCCGCGATCAACCGTGCAGTTTGAACGTCCTAACGTAAACGGTTCAGAAGTTTTGACGACATTATTTCATGTGATTAAATTATTGTCACCCTGTAAGTTAGACTCGCCGCCGCTGAAATTTTGATTAATAATCGGCACTGGTGGCCGAAGACATAGGCATGGAAGACACCCCCATTCTGTCAACGGCCTTGTCAAAGTGGGTGGAGCGGTTGACAGAGGTTCAGGGCACTCTCTTGTCCTTGGGGTGGAAAATGCCCCTAAAGGCAGAAGAATCAGCAATGATCAACGGCGTGAGGATGCAGAGGGCAATGGTAGCCATAGCATTAAAGACATATAACCTGTATCCACATGACATGTGGCCTGTAATCGAAAATATGTCATGATTATCCCTCCAGTGGCTAAATATTCCGTAATGGTCCGCCATTCAGATCTCCATGAGGGGACTGCCAAGGCGGAGGTGACCAGGAGAAAAAGATTCACTAACTAATGAAAGGATAACGTTCTACGAGTCGGGGCGTGGAATGTCAGAAGCTTGAACGTGGCAGGAAAGCTAGAGAATCTGAAAAGGGAAATTCAGAGGCTTAATCTGTATATAGCAGGAGTCAATGAAGTGAAATCGAAAGGAAACAATGATTTCTCCTCAGACTGAGTATAGGATAACATCAACAGCAGCAAAGAATTGTTTAACGGGAGTAGGATACGCTATGAGTAAGAAGGTAGGCCAGAGAGTGTGTTACTGTGAACAGTTCAGTGTTAGGGTTGTTCTTGTCAGAATCGACAGCAGACCAACACCGACAACGATAGTTCATGTATACATGCCGACGTCGCGACCTCGAGATGAAATGATTGACGAAGAATATGAAGATATTGAAATGGAAATGCAGTACCTAAAGGGAGAGAAATACTAAGTCATGGAGGGCTGGAATGCAGTTGTAGGGGAAGGAGTGGAAGAAAAGGTTACAGGAAAATATGACCTTGGGACAAGGAATCAGAGAGGAGAAAGACTAGTTACGTTCCGTAATACATTTCAGCTGGTAACTGAAAATACTCTGTTCAAAAATCACAAGAGGAGGAGGTATACTTGGAAAAGGCCGGGTGATACGGGAAGATTTCAGTTACATTACATTTTTGGAAATTTGTGGTAATGTCTTATGGGACATAAATGCTGAGGTCATCGGTCGCTAAGCGTACACACTACTTAATCTAACTTAAGCTAACTTGTTCTAAAGACGACACACACACACACACACACATACACACACACACACACACACACATGCCCTATCGAAGACTCGAACCTCCGACGGGGGAAGCCGCGCGGACCGTGACAACACGCCTCGGACCGCTCGGCCACCCCACGCGTCCCAGTTAGATTACATCATGATCAGACAGAGATTCTGAAATCAGACACTCGGTTGTAAGGCGTAACCAGGAGCAGATACAGACTCAGATCACAATGTAGTAGTGATGAGGAGCAGGCTGAAGTTCAAGTCAGGAAGGATCAGTACGCAATGACGTGGGATACGGAAGTACTAAGGATTGATACGCTTAAAGTTCTCTAAGACTATGGATACGGCAATAAGGAATTGCTCAATAGGCAGTTCAGCCGAAAAGGAATGGACATCTCTAAAAAGGCTATTCCAGAGGGTGGAAAGAAACACATAGGTACTAAGAAGGTATCTGCGAAAAAACAGAAGAAATACTTGAGTTATTCGTTGAAAGAAGAAAGTACAAAAATGTTCAGGTAAATTTGGGAACACAGGAATACAAGTCGCTGAGGAATGAAATGAATAAGAAGCTAAGACGAAATGGCTGCATGAAAAATGTGCAGAAATCGAAAAAAAATAATTGGCGGAAAGATTGACTCAGCAAACAGGAAAGTCAATACAACCTTCGATGAAATTAAAAGCAAGCGTGATAACGTTAAGAGCGTAATGGGAATTCCACTGCTAAATGCAGAGGAGAGAGTGGATAGGTGGAAACAGTACACTGAAGTCCTCTATGAGGAGGAAGATTTGTCTGATGTCATAGAAGAAGAAACAGGAGTCGATTAAGAAGACATGGGAATCCAGAATTATTTAAAAGAGCCTAATCTGAGTTAAGCTTAAATAAGACAGAAGGGATAGATAACACTCCATCAGAATTTCTAAGATCATTGGGGAAAGTGGCATGAAAACAACTATTAACGTACGTGTGTAGTATGTATGAGTCTGGTGACATACAATCTGACTTTCAGAAAACTATCATCCACAAAATTCCGAAGACTGCAGTAGCTGACAATAGCGAGAATCATCCCACAATCAGCTTAACAGCTCATGTACCCATGCTGCTGATAAGAATAATATACAGAAGAATGGCAAAGGAAATTGAGGATATGTTAGCTGATGATCAGTTTGGCTTTAGGAAAGATAAAGGCAACAGAGAGCCAATTCTGGCGATGCAGTTGATAATTGAAGCAAGGCTAAAGAAAAATCAAGACGCGTTCATGGGATTTGTAGACCTGGAAAAAGCATTCGACAATGTAAAATGGAGCAAGATGTTCGAAATTCTGAGAAAAAATAGGGGTAAGCTATAGGGAGAGACGGATAATATACAGTATGTACAAGGGCCGAGAGGGAATAATAAGAATGGACGACAAAAAACGAGGTGCTCGGATTAAAAGGGTGTAAGACAAGGATGTAGTCTTTCGCCACTGCTGTTCAATCTATACATCGAAGACGCTATGATGCAAATAAAAGAAAGGTTCAGCAGTGGAATTAAAATTCGAGGTGAAAGGTTACCAGTGATATGATTCGCTGATGACATTACTATCCTGAGTGTAAGTGAGAAAGAATAAAAGGATCTGCTGAATGGAATGAACGGTCTAATGCGTACAGAGTAAGGATTGATAGTAAACCGAAGAAAGACGAAGGTAATGAGAATCGGTAGAAATGAGAACAGCAGGAAACTTTATATAAGGATCAATGGTGAAGAGGTAGATGAATTCAAGGAATTCTGGTACCTAGGCAGTAAAATAACGTGTGACGGACGGAGCAAGGAGGACATCAAAAGCAGACTAGCAGTGGCAAAAAGTGCATTCCTGGCCAAGAGATATCAACTAATATCAAATATCGACCTTAATTTGAGGAATAAATTTCTGAGAATGTACGTGTGGAGTACGGCAATGTATGGTAGTGAAACATGGACTGTGGGTAAACCAGAACAGAAGAGAATCGAAGCAGTTGAGATGTGGTGCTGCAGACGAATGTTGAAAATTTGTTAGACTCTTAAGGTATGGAATGAGAAGGTTCTGTGCTGAATCGGAGAGGGAAGGAGTATATGGAAAACACTGATAAGGAAAAGGGACAGGATGTTAGAACATCTGTTAAGATATTAGGGATTGACTGCCATTGTACTAGAGAGGGAACTGCAGAAGGCAAAAACTGTAGAGAAGGCAGAGACTGGAACACATCCAGCGGATAAGTGAGGGCGTAGGTTACAAGTGGTACTCTGACATAAAGAAGTTGGCACAGGAGAGGAATTCGTGGAGGCCTGCATCAAACCAGTCAGAAGACTAACGACTCAAAAAAACAAAGAAACAAAAAAACATGAATCACTTGGAGGCCGTGTCCTAGGGTCACTAGTCAATCACCGAGCACATGTTTGGTTATTTGTGGGTTAAAGGACGAAAGAAGTCTGTGGAAATTTTAAAACGTTTCATCACACTGACAGAAAAAATTAAACTGCAGTACTTAGCATGATTGAGATCGTGTTGTTTGTCCAGCTCACTTGAAGTGATTTCCCAACGGATTTTTTTAAAAATTTGTGTTTTGGTTGAGCGGAGTTTTATTATATAATTTTGTTAATTTAGTCGCATTAACCGCACATGAAAATAGTTCTAATTTTTGTTTCATCCATTCAATATTAAAACCAGTGTGCGGTCAGAAACAGTCTGAAAAGCTTGTAAGGTTATTGCAGGAAGGTAATGGTGAGAAATAAATGTTAAGAAATAAATTCGATACGGTGCCCCTGTTCCGAGTTATTTAGCATTGAGGTTAACCAAATAGGTCGTTGTGCGCGCAAATCTAATCACTTGCGTGCACTAAAATTCGGTAGCGCCAAGACTTCTGTGTGTCTGTCAGTTACCACTTGTTCAAATGCTCATTACCAGTGAAAATGTGCTTTCTTGGGGAGTGATAATGTTGATCTAGATGGGCAAAAGCTACGTTTCTTCCTATTGAGGAAACCAAAGGAAAACACGCTTGGCGACACTGTCTCTGCCTGGGAGTCTGATTGTATGTGCGCCACGAACTGACTGGCTAACTTCAGTGCTAGATAACTCGAAGACGGCACAACGTATTCAATTTATTTTCTTATCAATTACTTCTCAGCACAACCTCATATATAACGCCCTTAAAAGCTTTCCAAGCTGTTTATGACCACCCTTGATGAACCAAAAAAATAGTTTGTTTCTAGTGGCCTTTTGTATTATTAAAAATTAGCATAATGCTGCAGGAGACATGCCCGATGGAGAAAAACAAGCTTTCAGAGCGGAATTGTGGCTTTATCTGTACTATAATGTAAAGAATAATGTTCGTAAGCGAACAGAAAATGTTTCATTGCTTACTTAATTGCAGAAATGCAGTTACCAGTACCATAGGGCGTGCTGTACGAGGGAATGGAGAGGCTACAAAAAAGTCATCCAATAGTTTTAAATACCTAAATATATAATTTTGCTTACGATTCATGGTTCATTTAGATAGCAGTTCCAAAGGACTACTGATCCTTTCCATGAATGGCACACTTAAAAATTATGCCTTGAAACAAGCAGTTTTGAGAGTATTTTCAAATTATGTTAATCTAGAAAACTGATAACATAATGAAAGAAACTAAAGACTACTGAATGCGATGAAATTACGTAAATCCATTTTCTCTCGATCATAAGCCAGTAGCAGTATAGATTGTTCAATGTAATGTTTGGGGGAGAGGGAAATCTCCCGCACAGCTGACGATATCGGCAGTTCAACTTACGATGTGACCACTTACTGTGTAGGGAATGGCGCAAGGAAGTAACAAGGTCTTGTGAAAGCGAGTTACAGCTTCTTTCACGTTAACATGAATATGAAATGCAATTAAATTAATGCCACAGCTCAAGGTCAAGAGGTTCACTGCAAAAAGGCGAGTGGGGTGCCGTTTAGTATCAGCTCGTACACATTTTCAAGCACTGTGGCAAGTGTCACGAAACCTTCCAGACTCTGACGACGAATTCTGAGCAATACTGCGGACACCGCCTCAGGAAAAACTGGACAAGCTTTATAGTTGGGTCACGCTACGTTAATGCCCAAGAGTAAAAAGTAAGAAACTACAAGGTACTTGACGCAAACATTTAAGTATGATGCAGGTCAGATTCTTGGATTGCCGCTACGTGAGTATGAAAGAAAAGTGAATAGTATATTGCATATCCACTACTTTCACATAGATATGGAAGCTTTCCGATTTTAAATTTGAAAAAAAGAAAAACTTGAACATTTAAACCCAAAAACTACAAATTAGAAGTGTAAGTCATAGATACAAAACTCACCACACCTCAGATAACTGTATTTATTAATTAAGCTTCTATACTTTCCAAAACTAAAAATAAGATATGGTCATTACTGATTGCTCACAGAACATAAAAAATATATGATAGGTACGAATGTGAGAAAATCTGGCCCAGAACAAAAGGAAGCCCTTCAAATTTGTTATGAAAATTTGTGTATTATTACTCGGAAATTTTTTAGTTCGGAAAGGTCCCTATTGAAAATGGAGAAGCAGAATATGGCACAGTTCTCTGTAGAATAAATCAATTTTCCGTTGAGTGAAGACAGCAGTTGGTTGCAAATGAATTCTTGTTATTATCCATAAATTGAACGTTGGTATGTATCGACTGAAACGCCATTCTTTGGTCGGCGTTAATGGAACAGGGACGCCATTCTTTGGTAAACGGGTGTCAGATACCTTCTTGAACAGATTCAAGTCGTTTGGTACACTTTACACTGCTCTCACGACATCTGTCTTGAGGAACGCATACTTGACTACACTATGTTTTCTGACTGCAAGCTGGCAGCAGTGGAATATTTGAAGAGGTGGTCTAACCTCACGTGAATTAACCTTCATTTTGGAGCGACATATGAGCTGGATACCGTTTAAAATGTCGCAGAAACTGTTTTACCAGTAAGCTTTGTCTACGTCTACAATGATTTTCAGCGTAAAATTCGCAAGTATTTGGTTCTTGAGTAACAGTGGGGTCGACATCAGGCTTTATTAATATCAGTTTGATAATTAGTAATTTAAGTCACTGCAGCAACTGGGAACATTTCAGTAAAACACAACCCCATCCACATAACGTATCACACATTCTCTGTCTTTTGCTGTGTCACTGTCTTTCCCTGTTGCTTTATCCATATCTTCCTACCTCGCTCTCTCTCTCTTTCTCTCTCTCAATCACACACACCACACACACACACACACACACACACACACAGAGAGAGAGAGAGAGAGAGAGAGAGAGAGAGAGAGAGAGAGAGAGAGACAAACAGGCAGACTGAGAAAAAGAGAGAGAAAGACGCTCATACACATATATAGACAAATACATACTGTACCCAAGTAACTTATTTTCTTTTTGAAATTAGTAAATAAAATATGTCACAATACGAGAACAGGCATAAATGCCGAGTCCTACTCGAGCACATCGGTAGAAAGTACTACATTTATACGATACGAACTGATCAGTTTTATGGACTATATGTATATAAGAACATTTTAATACGTTGTAATGGAAACGTTCACCATGAGAACGTAACGATATTAGCTCCTCGTAGGCTTCTGTGCTCGCTCGAGGCTGCAGAAGCACAAGAGTGGAGCAAACTTCTCAGAGCTGAGAAGAAACTTCGTGGCCCGCGGTCTTAACTAAGTCATCCTTCGCCGAAGAAGGAGGCAGTCGTGGCTTGTAAAATTAAGTTGATAATGAGACCCGTGTTCCTAAATCTTTCTACACTAAGAGTGATGAACTTCCACACACACAAGCCAAGCAAGCTGCTCTCCCTGTCGTTTAAAATTTTCCTTGACATTATAATTCTACTTTCAGTTCTTACGTTTCACATTTTCTGTCTAAGAATTGTGTGCAAAATGTAAATAACAGAGCTCTGGGAAGTTTCACGTTAAAAATTTCAATGAAAGAAATATTTTATTAACAGCGTGAGTGTTGCCTGCGTACATTCGACGAAAATACAAATATTACGTAACGTAACAAATTTGAATAAGATAAACACTTAAAAAGCCGCAATTTTTGTGTAAAACTTACTTCATTACATTTCTTAGCGAACATACACTTAAGAGAAATATTTTGTATTTGTAAAACAGCTTGATTCATGTGTCCCTCATACTAAATAGACCAGACGGGAGGAAACTTCAAAAGGAGTTAAAACGAACACTTAAAGGCTTCAAAACCTTCTTCCTCATGAATTAGGAAAGCTCCTCCCATGCTGATGGATGTGTCCATTATTTCAACGATAGAAACACAGGGCTTAAGATACTTTCTACAGATACTACAGAGAATGAACCTGGACAGAGAACTAGAAATATACTACAACAGTTTACGAAAGTGACAAAAAAGGAGAATGTTTTACCCTGAGTTACTTCAAAAATAGTACGCCGCTGAATTAGTACATCTATGAGGGGAGTTAGATAAGTAGCGTAACACATTATCTTTCTGAAAGAAAGCTGGTTTTTATTCATGATTCCAATATACCATATTATTCCCCACTCCTTTGGCTACAAAAATCCTATTTTACAAATCTCCCTTCAATGAGACGGCATTACGCCACCTTACTGGGAGGGCCCGTATGAACGCAGTACAACTTCACTGCTCGATGTCGCAGCCAACGTCTTGTGCATCAGTTACCTTCTCATCGCCCATGTATTGATTCCCACGGAGTGCATTCTGCATTGGATCAAACAGATGGCAGTCAGAAGCTGTGTGGTCTTCCGTTAGGTGCCGACCTCTATGACCGAGTGGTTCTAGGCGCTTCAGTCCGGAACCGCGAGACCGCTACGGTCGCAGGTTCGAATCCTGCCTCGGGCATGGATGTGTGTGATGTTCTTAGGTTAGTTAGGTTTAAGTAGTTCTAAGTCTAGGGGACTGATGACCTTAGATATTAAGTTCCATAGTGTTCAGAGCCACTTGAACCATTTTTCTTCCGTTAGGTATTGAGGGACCCAGCGGTCATACACCTTTGAGTACGCTAACTGGTTCAAAATGGTTCAAATGGCTCTAAGCACTGTGGGACTTAACATCTTAGGTCATCAGTCCCCCAGAACTTAGAACTACTTAAACCTAACTAACCTAAGGACATCACACACATCCATGTCCGATGCAGTATTCGAACCTGCGACCGCAGCAGCAGCGCGGTTCCCGACTGAAGCGCCTAGAAGCGCACGGCCACAACGGACGGCCCGATGACTGGTGCGCGAGCGTGTAACCACTACCAACAGAGAAGTCCAGTTGTGCAGTGAGGTTTTAGTTTGTGATATTTCAATCACGTGGAATGAGAGTATCCACACATTCCAATATTACAGAAGTCACAGCCGGCCAGCCAGCCATCACGTGGAAGATCGTATTGTGGGACATTGTTCTGATTAAGACAGATGCCTCACCCAATGACTCACCGAGCTTTTTTTCACTGCCAGGTCTCCGTAGTCATTGTTCATGCAGCAAAAGAAACTCAATGACAGCTCTCTGCTTGGAACGCACTTCCTTCACAGACGCCATTTTGAAGGCTACGTTCAGCGTCGCCACCTATCGGTAGTTCAGGTAACTATACGGGCAGAATCGGGAATATTCCACGATGTCCCTTAACAAATTCCACATGTTTTTAATCGAAAATGGGCGAGGAAAAATGTGTGTTCCATTACCTATGGAATGACACTAGTAAATTCATTTCAAATTATGTCTGAAATTTTACTTGTTGTAAGTGTATATACTTTCTTGGCTAACACACTGATACCTACGTAAGGTACAGTCTTTGATTTAGAATTTGTAAATTGCGTTTAATATGTCGTGCCCATACGTGATATTATCTATATTACTGTTCACAAGCAATATTTTTGCATTATATTACGAAGCTCGGAATATTACTTGATGTAAATGTTTTCTACTCCTTTTCTTTCTTTCTGCAGTAAACCTTTGGGGTCTAATTGAGGTTGCAGGAACCCTTCTACCTGAACAGTTTCGTCTACATAACACTGCATAATCTGTAACCGCACTGGTCTGCCCAAGCAATTTTTAAAAGTAGGTTTTCCTGATGGTATCCGGAACGAAAATCACGAATGTAAAACCAAAAAAAGCTGGCATATGGGCGAAAATTTTCATTTATTCCTTAATTTTCAGGTAACTTCTGATAAAATATTGTACCGGAACTACTATTTAATTGCCGATTTTAATCAGTAGACTAATGGATGGACATAACATTCCCGCTCGGACGGTCAGAAAAAGGAAGACAGTAGTTCGTGTTGGAACACTGTTAAATGAAGATGGCCAGTTTAGGCCCTTCAGCGTTTCATGTATACAAAATACGAAAGTGGATAGGGACTCTTGCCTATTAGTAACACTACTTGTCAACCGTTTCATCTTGTGACCATTTTATAAAATGATACTCATCTAAGCCAGAAACACTCCAGAGCCGAGAACGTTGCCTTTAAGTTTATGTGAGTCCTTAGCTCGGTTATTTCAAACTACAATATCATTACTTTAGTGAGGGAAATAGAACTTATTGTGTAGCTCATGCTGAAACGTTTTTTTAATTTTTTTGTGCATGAATAATTCCCTTCACTCAATAATGCATCCACCTATCTGCATACAGTGTCGTTAGTAGAAAGAAACAAACAAGTAAATTTTCATGTTTCTATACGGCTCTTCGGTACGCAGGTGCATGAAGAAATCAACGTTAATTTTCTGTATGTTTATCAATAACGGTAGACTACGTCGAACTGTCCGAGAAACAGGTGTCTGATTTCGAAATACTTGCAGTTTTCAAGTTATCCTACCTAGAAATTGGAAGCGATTCTAACCAATCTGTGTTTTCCAGCTGCATGTAGCTTAATATTTACATTATAGACGACATACTCATCTTGAGAGGTTCAGTAACCGTATTCATATTTAAGGTAAATCTTATTTATTGCTCCGTTTCAGGTTCACATTTTTTGATTAGATTACACAATTCGATTACTGTGGAACATCTTAAGATCTATGTAATTATTGACTCAGCTGACTGTATCTGCCCTTTAATATGGTGTGGTCGGCGCAAGAAGGCTTACTGCAATGCGTGTCTGTGAAGCAAGCACGCAACCAAGCCATGGAAAAGAATTCGTGCATCCTACGGCTAAATGAATGAGTTTGAAAGGGAGATGGGGTCAAAGTGTGGCCTTGCGATTGACGGGATCGTCCTTTCGGGGAACTGCTACACAAGTTGGACTCACTGCGTCAGTTGGGCAACGATGGTTGTGTTAGAGGTCACGTGAATATTATTATACCTGTAATCAAGGTTCTGAACGTCCATGTCGGGCGCTGATGACCGCGCAGTTGAGCGCCCCACAAAACAAACATCATCATCATCATCATCATCATCACGTCCATGTAGCACAGTCGCTCTCCAGAATCATTGTACTGTAAGGACAGCAGATATCGTACAGCTACCACAGAACAGATAAGAGCTCCTATGAGCACAGATGTGTCCACACGAACTGTTGCAACAGGTTATTAGCAGTGGGAATGCGGGCGCGCTAACCTCTATCCCGTCTTCCACTCGCGCCGCGGCATTGTCGTGCACGGCTTGACTGGTGCCAGCAGAGGCTCACAGAGGGTCAATTGAAAGATGGAATGGCGCGCCGTGGTTTTCAACGGTGAAAGAAGATTTCGTATGCATGCAAGTGATGGTCGTTCGCCGCTATGATGTACACCTGGTGAGCGCTGTCTCCTAGAGTGCACACGTCCAAGACACACTGGTCCGTCCCATACCTAATGGTCTGGAGAGCGATAAGCTAAAACCCACTGGAAGCAGTTGAACAATATACAGAAACCAATATCATCAAAGCCATAGCTCTAAACAATGCATATAACCCACACATGATTGATAAATTATCACACAAATCCAAAAAACAGCAACCAACAAACCCCCACACGAGAAACCTATGCAATCATCACAAAAGCCTTCACAAAGCAGCAGAAAATATGACCCACTTCCTTTTCGAGGGAGCATATCCCATAAAATAAGTAATCTTTTCAAGAGCACAAACATAAATATAAGCTTCCACACAAACCATAAACTTCAGCAGCTAACCATTCATAACATAAAGAATAACAACCCCCCCCCCCCCCCCCATACAAAAGATCAGTTATATATAAACTTAGATGCCAAAATTGCCCCTCCTTCTATATTGGACAGACTGGGTGAAACTTTGGGAGTCGATTCAAAGAACATTTAGATGCCATATGTCTGAACAATCCTTCTAAATCTGCATTTGCAATGCACACAACTCTCAGTAAGCGTGGAGTACAAATCATTGAAGACCACATCCAAATATTGCAGCATGCTGAGAAAGGTAGCCTCTTGAATCTACCTGAAGAGATAGAAATATATACACATAAAAGCAAATCGCTACATCATATTCTCAATGAACAGACAGAGCTACCCAATGCAACCTTTCTATAAAATTTCACTCACATATTATCCAGTTTAAAACATAAATAAACATTACTCCTTTTAACAGCAACATGCAGTCATTAATCCAAATAAAGTATTACATCATAACATGGCTGCCTGCTCAGTCACATATTACTGCAACTGTAAAATTGATTTAAAAATAAAAGTGGTCTGCCATACTACATTAATATAATTACTACTGTCACATTCTTCATTATCTCATGTATATGATGTCACCTGCGTATTGCATTGTATTTACACAACACCATATAAGTAACATACATACAACTGGCCACCACATTTTCACATTTTATTTGTAATTAATGATCACTGATTGTGGTATACTCACAATGTAACGTTTATTCTTTGTTATATAGATACCTGTAATGCTACCTTGATTCCTTGGGGAAAAAATACCTTGCTGTAACTATACTTGATTCAAAATTTCAGGGTACTATGTGATGTTAATTGTTACTGTCATATTACACATTTTTATCTTACTTCTATGTTGCACCATGTATATAGCACAGTATTTACATAATACCATGTAAATATAATTCACACAAGCAATCCTGAAACGTCGCAACAAAATCGCGCGGAATTTTCGACGTAATTACCACAACAACCTAACCTCACATGTCTATTTTCTCTGTGTTTAATAGTTTGGAGGTTAATTATGTTCACATAGGGCGCTTCTAACACTGTTTTCTACCATAGGGCACCAACACACCAAGAATATTTCGCCACAGTGGAAGAATAAAAATCGAAAACTGACGATTATGTAAAGTGTACCTTGCAAATCTTGTGAACAACCGTCTGATGATGAACTTGCCTGTTCGATACCGGTTACGGTGCTATGTACCTAAATAAATAGCAGTGTTAATAGTGGCTGGCTGCTGTCTTCTTCTTTGTAAGAATTAATCTACAGTATCCTTGAATACTCACTTTTGAAATTTCTTACGTGTCATTCCAACGGCTGCAAGAGATATTCAATTGAAATTATTGTTATGGTATTAAGAGTTTCACTTAACGTTGTATCTATATAATGAATATATGTTTTAAAAATGGCACAAAGAAAAACAAGCTCATCGGTTATAGTAAAACATTGTGGTTCCTCTTGTTGTTATTTTTCTTGGCATATGGTAACATTGCGTGAGTAACCTGATTTGATGTTGCACTCCAAGGTAATCAGTTCTGCAGAAGTCTCTTCATTTCATAATTACTGCAGCTTTATATCCATTTGAACTTGCTGACCACATTTAAGTGTTGATTTTCCCATCGCAATTTTTATCCCATACACTTCCCTCCATTCCTTGAAGACCCACAATTTGCTCAATCAAGTTAGCTTTTCTTGTACCCGAGATGTGCCATTTAACGTCCAACATTATTCCTTATAACCATATTTCAAATGCCTGTGTTCTCTCCCTCTCAATCCAGCGTACCACTGAAGTTTCACTTCCACATAGAGCAACACTCCAGATATAAACTTTGAGAACAAAAAGTTCCCAATACTCTAATTTTTACTAGATGTGAACATATTTCTCAGATTTAGTAAAGTTCTTCTCACTGTCATTACAATGCATTTTATATCCTCTTTACGTCTGCAGCCAAGTAGCGTCTGATTCCCTAACTCAATTATGACATGTGGTGCCCCGTTGTATCTTCTCTAAAACTTAAAGCCGCGCTCCTTGGGCAATCAGTGTGAACTTACTTGAATGCCAGATACAGGCTCAGCTTCCCCGCAGCTCCGGCGTCATCTGCTTGCATCAAATTCTTCTCCGAAGATTCTATATTTTGAAGAAGGTGAAAATTCATCTACTATTCCAAAATCCTATTATCTAGTCCAAATAAAGACTCTCACAGAATTCAGTTGCTGTTAACATATTCTACATTCAAAATTCAATATACCATTTCACAGCCACATTAAACAGTAAGCCCACACTTTCTTAGGGCATTCGCACACGACTGAATTCAACCAAATTAAATAACATTTCTTCTCACCAATACAATACTAATATACATGTCCGTCTGCTCGAGACCAAGTCACTATTAATAATAATCAGTTTTTTTCTTCCATTGTCTCTCCATAAAACACAACAATCACCATCGTTTTTCGTTCATGAAATTCGTCCACGGAATTCTGGGCCGGAAATTTTTCTTTTCTCTCAGCTGCAACAGCACGCGTCACTTGTTGGCCCGGTTTTGCTCTTCTTTCTCGGTTATCCTGCACAAATAACGTTCATCGGTAGTGTGTATCTGTTTGTGGTACAACCCACTACAAAATAACGTGTGTTCGAAGCGACTGGAACACAAGTGACTCTAGACTTTCGTAAAATTATGGGGGCACTACAGACAGTAACACACAGATTAATCCGATTGGAGTCCTCCATCTTTTTTTATTTTTATAGAGAATCACGTAATAACCTCTGCTCAAGCCGGTCAGCATATATTTGGCCCTCTGCCATCTCTCACGGAATTACTATGACATTAGCAAACGATGACGATTTTTATATCTTTCCTCTGAACGACAATTCCTTTTTCTTAAATTTCTTCTCGGCTCTGTTTTCAGCTTATTCTTTGTATGGGGTGAAAAACATGGGCGATTATAACAACGTTTCACTTCGTTCTGAACAACAGTCTTCCTTCCATATGCTTACAATTTTGTAACTGTAGTCTGGATTCTACACAAGTTGCAGGTTTACCTCACCCCTAATAACTACAGTATTTAAAAAAACACATTCTTCTATCAAGAAGGAGATATGTGATTACAACGAAATTTATTTCATAGGTTAGGGATACAACAACACACAAATGGTCAGAATTAAAGATTTATACATAGACTCTGGCCGTGGGAATTAACTACGGTGTGGAGACGACATTTGCTGCAATTAAAGGCTTTAGATTTCATTGCATGGAATCAAAGAGGGCCTGGATGTGCTGTTGGGGAATAAACTGCTAGCGAGTTGTGGTTACCGTGCGTCAAGAAAGAGTCGACATTGGTTGGTGGAGGACGAGAACCAAAAAATTGCCGTGGCCATATCCCAGATACTTTCGATGGGCAACATGTCAGGCAAACATGTAGGTCATGGACCCATCAGTAGTAGTGTTCCTTCGAAGAAGACTTGCAGATTCCTTGAAATATCTGGCCGGCAACTGTCCCTGCTAAAATGTGGCATGTGAAGCTTCCTGCAGGAGATGAAGTGTCTCGGAATCTAAACCATTCATGTTGTAGCGGTTACTGTTTAGATTCTTCCCAATACGTGAGGTGGGGGGGGGGGGGGGGGCGCACGCTATAGCCAATCACACCCCACAGTGTGAGGCTTTGAAATGGTTACCTTACAACCTAACAGCTAACTCTGACCGACTGTGTTCACTACGGCAGCGTCTGAAACGCACACGGCCATCACTGATGGAGAAGGTACACTGGGACTCGTAAGAAAACAATAATTTTTACCGCTCAGTCGATCAGTGAAGGCGTTCGTGTACCGTTCTTTGAATCGTCAGTTATTCCTAGTCAAAGGAAGGCAACGCAATGGAACGCGTGTCACCAATCCTGGCAACAGCAGATGGCGTCTATCTGTCCACGCAGACATGGCCACAACCGTTGCAGTCTTTAAATTCGAGCCAACACTGTGCACGAAGTTCTTCTTTTTGTAACAGTCATACGGACAAGATGTCTGTCATACAGCGCTGTGGGCAAGTGGTGTGAGCCTGAAGCCACAGAACGCTATGAACAACACTCTTCTATCTAATGATACACCGACGCAAACCATAGCAGCATACCTGTTCGAGCCGATTTGAGCGATATAGCAAATCATTTTTCCTCTGGAATAATCTGTCGATCCGGTGGAACTCACTTACGTGACAATACTGGCTCCTTTGACGTCGACGAGGCATCCCCATATATGCTTCCACTTTTTCACCTCGTTTGATGGTTCTCCACCGACGGAGTGTGGCGTAACACAGACCTACCCAGTCTCACAAAAGAGGGTACTATTGGGCCCACTTGAACCCCATTTCTCTGCAGTCATAATCACTCTTCTCCAAATTCTATGATTTGGGAATGATTCATATCATTCCTTCTGATTATTACAGTTTCAGAAACAGTAGCGTGTTTCTGACATGTTAAATAAATATTTTTTTAAAGGAAAAGCTTTTAATGCCTACGCCGCAATTTTCGTACTGCAATTAAAGCATGGTATCTAGTTTCGATTGCTATCTACAACAATCTTCAGAACTGTACACAACTGGGAAAACAGCCTAAGAAAAATATATACAATCAAGTACAATACAAAAACACTGTGTAAAACTGACCAAAAATATAATGAAGAGCCAGTTTCAGTAGCGAAAGTATACTTATCAATACAGTACAAAAATGTTATTGTTCATAAGGTAACATGCCCTTAAAGGTAAAAAGGTGGCTAATATTCATTGGAAAGCGTCATTAGTTGTAGTCATGCCATGACGTGCATTCCTAAATTCCAAGAAAATGACGGTACGTAGTTTAAAAACACTACACTGAGTGTGTAAAGTCTGTAGACCTACCGAAAGAATTTTAGACAAGAAAGAATTCAGTCTAGAAATCATAAAATGCTTATATCTAAATAAATCGCAGCATACCAGCCTCATAATTATAAGTTCACGTCATTGATGTCTCTAAAATTTTAAAATTCACGTTGATGTAGACTTGTATTCTGTAAGATTTTTTGCCTAAAATTATTTCGAAACATCTACAACCTGGCTTCCTTGTGATGATGTTTTTAAAGTATGTACTGCCATTGTCGTGGGTTTTACCACTACATGTCATTGTATGTTTTGAATTAAGTTATCTTTTAAACATTAAAATATTTTCTACTAAACTGTAAAACTGATTTCTCGAATGTTCATTTTTACAGTTGGAACTGGCTCCCTGTTACATTTCTGATAAGCTTTTATATCCTACTTGGCTGTAAAAAATTTTCTTGGGCTACTTTTCATCAGGTTGTTTACAGACTGACATCAGTTTTACACAGCAATTGAATCTAGTTATCAAATTGTGGTTGTAATAGGAACACTGCAATATAGGCATTAAAAATTCCTTTACGTAACAAAATTAAGAAACTACATTAAGACAGTTATCTCCTCCCTGACAATGTAAGGCTTCAGTTAACTAATTGTTGCATTAGGCGAAACATTTCAATGGCTGCTAATTTCTCTATTTCTTACTTTGTGTTCTTCTACAGCTGTTCTTTGGAGTGTAATTAAATGTGAAATAAGACAGAGGAACGAGTACATTTGGTACTGTAACGTACCACATTCCTAGTTGGGACGTGCGTCTCATAATTCGCAAGATTCCACGGTACACTGCAGCTTTTGGCAGGTGTATGTTCCTTGAGGAGGTTGCGACAGCTCACTAGAATGGCGACCCTGCAAGGGCGACGTGTAGAGGCGGGGGTGTGGGAGGAGAGCGGCGCGCCGCTCTAATGCGCTCTCGGCGGCCTTCCGCCACTCGGGCCGAGCACCGCCCCTACAGGCATCGACCGCCGGCCCCTTATCTCAGGCACCTACGCGCCAGCCACACGCTGCTAACCTAACCGCCTATCTGCAGCAGCATCTTCAAAGGGACCACCAAAGGCAGGCCTACACTGGGGCCACTGCCAGCACCTCCACTGCACTGAACTATATTCATTGGATCCGACAGACCTCAATCATTGATCAGATATTGCGCGTTTATGAAACAACACGCTATGGTCTACGATGAAAATGAGATATTCTGCAGTTTTGACTGTTTTCACTAATTGATAATATGGAGGAGATGAACCAGTCTTCCTGTCTGAAATGGTTAACTGTATCATCCTGTCAGCTACAGTATGTAGAATTTTTGCTGTATTTGAGCATTTGTTTCCTTTAAGTCAGTACTCATTTGGCGGATGTGACTCCGTACATTACTTTTTCTGTCTTGGACTAACATTTATTTGACATCCTTTTTAACCTAGTTTGGAAGTTTTATCCATTTCCTGCACACACTATTTTACCCCACTACATCTACTGTCATCTCCAAGTTAACTATTTCAGGCTGCCATAGTAGATTTCTAAACTGAGACCTTCTCCGATAAGGATCTACCACAGTCTTCTTCTCATATTTTTATCTTTGTAGCACTTTATTGCTTACTTATTTCGTTCGTTATTTACGAACTAAATTTTATCGTTCTTTGATAAAATCACGTTTCAAATGTTTATGAAGTCGTCTTCCGATGGACCACGTTTTACTTCCATATAAGCTCCAGACGACTACTGTAAGCGTCTTCTCTCTCATTTCTGTCTGAAGATCTCATACCGGCAGAATCCTTTGTTGAAACAAGCTTTTTTTCTGCTGTGCCAGTCTACTTGTGATGCGTTGTCGTCTTCGCCCGTTTGGTGTAATTTATTTCCTAAATACGACGACTCTTAAGACTCTGTGTTTGTAACTTTGATGATCTAGAAGTCTTCATTTCTTTTAGCTAATGTCCACTATCTACGTCTATGTTTTTTCTTGGCCGGCCAGTGGTGGCCGAGTGGTTCTAGGCGCTACAGTCTGGAACCGCGCGACCGCTGCGATCGCAGGTTCGAATCCTGCCTCGGGCATGGATGTTTGTGATGTCCTTAGGTTAGTCAGGTTTAAGTAGTTCTAAGTTCTAGGGGACTGATGACCTTAGAAGATAAGTCCCATAGTGCTCAGAGCCATTTTTTTTTCCTTAAGCTATATTCTGTGATACGCATTTTCTCCATCCCTTCTGATTCTTTCTTACATCCTATTAGAAGGGTTTTGTCGTTAACAAATCTTAGCACTGTTATCTGTTCCATTTGTACTTTTGGTCTAAAATTTACTTTCACTTCCTTCATTGCTCCTAGGACGTACTAGCTAAAGAACAATGGTTATAATGTGCAGCCCATCGTTAGAAAACTTATTAACAAGGGCATGTCTTTATGAACAGATATTGCATTCTAAAAAGTAGATCTGGTATCGCATTCAACTGAACGGTGGATATTTTTCGTAAAAGATGAGATTAATTACCATTTGAGAATTTCTTTCATCATTAAATCGGAGTCAGTAACTTATTATTAATTATTAACTGGGCTTCATTTGAAACACATGCTTATTCTTTAATTTCCATTCACCAAAATAACTTCATACATGACACCTACAAGTTAAGTATATTGATTACAATGTTCAGTTGAAATTACAG
The DNA here is from genome assembly GCF_021461395.2 of Schistocerca americana. Taxonomy (NCBI): domain Eukaryota; kingdom Metazoa; phylum Arthropoda; class Insecta; order Orthoptera; family Acrididae; genus Schistocerca; species Schistocerca americana. The sequence goes on along the minus strand of NC_060125.1, from coordinate 583,337,032 downwards.
TAATCATCAATATACGATCTGTTAAGATGAAATTCTGTATCTTTGGCCCGAAAATAAGTTGCATGCCATCGCATATTTTTATGCTCAAAACTGCACAAAAATCGTTTGACTGTCTTGGTTATTTTGAATAATTGTATTTATTCCACTCAAACGAAAGTATGTTGAGAAAATAAGTTTCTGTAAAAGAGACTAACATGTCGTAATAGCACTCTCAAGCCTGTTAGTGGCACACTACAGTTTTATTGATTTATATTGTAACATTGTGTGAAGTAAATGCCTGAAGTGGTATGTATAACGCTGAAGAATCAATGCAGGCTCACTGTATATTAAAAATTCGGAATCGAATGTGGTGAGACAGCTATTACGATCCACAGTTCTTCAGATGGAGATCTAGTTTTCAAAGGTCCGTGCTACCGACCTCGCTAACTTCTTGAGTAGACAGGAATCATTCAAGAAAATCCTTGTGATTTGCAGATCTCTGTACTGGGCTGAGGCTGCTTTCGACTAGTAGGTACTCGACAAGTAGCCTACTTGTGGGAGAAAAGGTTTTGAGTCAAACTGGCCCATTACACAGCGTATCAGAAACAGCAGTCCGTATCCGTGGCATTTTAGAGCTTCACACGATCAATGAGGGGTCCTTGCTGGCCATGGCACACCTGAAGAAACTTGCTGACTTCTTTCGTCACCAAATTAAGTCATTAAGCAGGGTAGCGCCAGCGTTACACAGTGTTATGAGTGATGTGTCCTGCGCATAATTTTTTGTGCTGTGCACTTAACATAAATAGTAACAGTTTCGATCCAGTAATCCCACTTCAATGAACTTAGGCTGGAATGACAACCTCGATGTCATTCAGACGATATGGTCTATGTGGTCACATCACTTGAGCCGTCATACTTCTTTGCATTCACATAACACTCAAAACAAATTCCTCGCGAACGTTATAAATTACATACTAAGACTCCTCTAACAATACGAAATCATTCCATGTAGGCTTTCACGGCCGGCGTCTTCATCAGTAAACACTTCCGGGCTAAGTTGCCGTGGTCGATCTGCAGAACTTCTTCTCCCTGACGTTTCGTTCTCAACTACGGAGAACATCTTCCGAGGTGAGTCAACGAGGCAACGTGTCGTTGACTCACCTCGGAAGATGTTCTTCGTAGTTGAGAACGAAACGTCAGGGAGAAGTAGTTCTACAGATCGACCACGGCAACTTAGCCCGGAAGTGTTTACTGATGAATACGAAATCACTACATAAAGCCACCCTTGTAATAGGGGCAGAAGTAAATACCGGTTCTCAGTGTGATTGCAGCAGAACTCGTTGTGTTTCCTGAATGGTACAGTGCGGCTTGTGTACACTCTTCAATCAGTGAACATGTCGCGAGAGATCATTTGAAGCTGAAACAGTACGTGCTTCGTCGCTTTATGGCTACGGTGATCCTCATTACAGATAGGCGTACACCATAGCAACGTGGTTCGAACGTTCAGCAGCTGTCAAAAGGCAAGAACACATTGAAGCTTGGCTTCGGCCATGGACACAGGCTGATGACACCTGCCTACGAATTTTGTCGCGAAGCTACTTCGAGGTAAATCCAACAGAACATCGCCTTGCCTTTTTGAAGAACCTATAGGGGCTGTCTCGATCAACACAGTACACAATCGTTGTCATACGTCGTTTACGAACAGTACTAGACATCTTCAAGAACCTTTGGATCAGAGTGCGAAGGTGGATGCAAGCACGACGTTCTATGTTACCCAGCAGTACTTTTTGCTTCCACAGATGTGCCAAAGAGGACCCAGTAGTTGTTATAACTTCTACTGTTGTGCCAAGAACTATCCAACCATGTTATTCAGTACACAATAAGTTGCGTCATCTAGCAATAGTACACTGCTGGCCACCGTAAATGCAACACCAAGAAAGTCAAGAGGGAGCACAACAAAATTTATTTTGTAGATAACATTTTGACCAAGTATCAAATGATTACGTTTACAGACGTCTGTGACATGTGGTTCCTGCCAGAATCGGTAGCCAGAGTAGCCGCCATTGTTGGAGATCACCGCTGCCACACGTCTCGGCATTGAGTCAAAGAGACGTTGGATGTGTTCCTGGGGTACAGCAGCCCAAGCAGCTTCCACACGTTGCCAAAGATCATCTGGTGTGGCAGCTGGGGATGTAATCTGGGTCACTCGTTGAGCAACCATGGACCACATGTTTTCTATCGGCGAAAGATCCGGAGAGCGAGCCGGCCAGGGAAGCAGTTCAATCTGGTTGTTGACGAAGAACCTTTGGACAATGCGTGCCACGTGTGGTCGCGCGTTACCCTGTTGAAATATGGCTGTGGCCGAGCCCTGAAGGTAAGGAAGGACAACTGGCTCCAGCACCTCGGATATGTAGCGCCGGCTATTTAAAGTACCGGCAATGCGTACTAGAGGCGTGCGAGAGTAATATCCAATACCGCCCCATACCATAATACCCGGTGCAAGACCAGTGTGGCGGTGCATAATGCAACTGTCCAACAACCTCTCTCCACGGTGTCTCCACACTCGAATCCGACCATCGTGGTGCTGCAGACAGAAGCGTGCCTCGTCAGTAAAGACAACGTCATTCCATTCTGCCGTCCACAGCCGTCTGTCATCACACCATTGGCGACGGAGACGTATGTGGTTCTGCGTCAATGGTAGACGAAGCAATGGACGTCTTGCGGACAGACCACTCTGCTGTAAACGGCGTCGAATGGTACGCGCAGACACTGGATAATGCGTTACAGACGCAATGTGCTGTGCTATGGTTCGGAATGTGACTGAGCGATCCGTCACTGCCATGCGCACAATTTGCCTATCATCACGTGCAGTGGTGCACTGAAGTGAATGCGATCTACCACGTCGGTCCGTCGTACCCTCCTGCATCCAACGGTCACATATCCGCATTACAGTTGTTTGGTTTCGTCCAACACGACTAGCGATTTCTCTGTATGATAATCCACAATCTCGGTAAGCCACTATCCTTCCTCTGTCGAACTCGGATACTTGATCATACGACGTTCGCTGTTGTCTACGAGGCATAACTGATCGTCTTGTGAAACAACCACAAGGTAAACACACGTGCCGCACGTACACTCGTCGAAATTGCCAAGCCTTAAATGGCGCTATGAGGTGGCGCCACAGGCGCGCGTGATGTGCGTCTGCGCTGAAATTCTAATCAGTTGCATATCTCATCGCTGCAAACCCACGGTGAAAATTTCACTTGATTCGGATGCTTCCTTCAGGGTGTTGCATTTACGGTGGCCAGCAGTGTATTTGCTTCCTTAGATGTACTAAGGAAGATCTAAGCAAGCTACGGAATACATGCTATATTTTCTGTTACACAGCAGTAGTTTTTTCTTCCACAGTTGTGCGAAAAAAGATTGAAGCATGTTATTTAGTGCACGATAGCCTATGTTACTGAACAGTACAGGTGTGCCAAGTAGGATCCATACATGTTACCCAGTACTTGTTGTATGTTATCCAATAGTGTTTCTAACTTCCACGGATGCTCTAAGATGTATGCTTTCGAGCAGACTGTTTTATTTTCGTTATTGTTTTGTATCTGTTTAACAAAACTCTATAGTTTTAATTTCATAACACTAATTCTTTCATTCTCCGTTCCCAATCAGTCATGTTCCACAGAAGTGATACACACACACAGGTGATGCAAAAATTATTTATCTTAAATCTCCTCATCAACTGAGACTACAGTTTCCTACAAAGCACTTTGTCAGATGCTCTTCATCGTACAGCTTTTGTACACTCTGTTGTCGATTAACGGCGCGAAGTGCCCAGTTAAGTGGTACGAATGCCACTGCATCAGAGATATCAAAGTCGCTGGTAGAACACAGTGTAGAGCTTTGTCGCCACGAGTGCCGTGAATCGCGTGTGCTCGGGCAGCGTGTCCCCAGACCGGCAACACACGTGCGCTTATCTGCGCGGAAATCTGGAGGGCGTGGCCCTGCATACTCCAATATTTGTGAGCGCGCCACCGTGACAGTGCCCCCGCCCCCGCCCCTTCCCCCCTCTCTCCCACACTCTCTGTCTCTGTGTCTCTCTTTGACCTTCTCTCTCTCTGACCCCTCTCTATGTCTGCTCTCGACCGGGGAGTCCTCTGTAACATCAAGTTAATGAGCGTAAACGTTCGCGACCCCCACTCCACGTTTATTTGCGTAATAAATGATTTTCAGACCAAACAGTCTGCACTACAGTCCCTAACAATACATTCAAAATGTTTCTGGTCCCTACTATTCTGTGTGGTCTCCTCGAATTTGTTAGCCCCGCTTCCTTCATCATATTCATATTTTAAACAGTGACCCATTCGATTAGTTTATGGTGTCTCAAATCTTTTCCTATCTTATACTGATATTTTTATTTCCGAACAGTTCCGCACGCACCACTGTGTGGACAACACGAAACCTGTTTACCCACACTATATTATCTTCTAGGAGTGCTAGTCCAGCAGTGTAAAGCAAGCAACTTTCTATCAATTTTAAGCGGTAGGAGAGAGCTGAAACTGAAGGTACATGGACGTGATTTTAGTCCTGGCTCGGCGGCTCAGTTAGTAATCTCACTGTCTGTGCAACCCAAGGTTCTGGTTTCGTGTCTCGATCCGATACACATGTCTGTTATGACGTGGTACTTCAAAAACAGTGCACGTTCTACATTGGAGTCTAAGATTCAATCTGTAATATGGACGCTGTCTCCCGAAGGCATCATATGCTGTGAACTCATTTATTGTACCCGACAATTTCAGACCTTGTGCGTGAAAGCATTGACAGCTGAATACCTGCCATAATTTTACAACAAATAAACACTACCGTGATGAGGGGCCCGAAATGTGCTAGAAAATAGAAACTATTGTTTCACGGTCTCCGACTGATAAGCATTGATAACCGAGTCAAAAATGGTTCAAATTGCTCTGAGCACTATGGGACTTAACGTCTGAGGGCACCAGCCCCCTAGAACTTAGAACTACTTAAACCTAACTAACCTAAGGACATCACACACATCCATGCCCGAGGCAGGATTCGAACCTGCGACCGTATCGGTCGCGCGGCTCCAGACTGTAGTGCCTAGAACCGCTCAGCCACCCCGGCCGGCGATAACCGAGTCCTCGACGGCGTTAAAACTTCACATCTTCGCATAATGACGTACTGAATGTAGCGTTTTCTTGGCAAAAGAGAGAAATATTTAGCCTTAAGTATGCTTTGCAGTGTTTCTCAAAATGCAGCAACGAAAGGTCCGAGGTTCAACGGCAATTTACTTTTTTCCTGATATTTGCAGCTTATACAGTTTCACCATGAATGAGAAGACCTTCCAAGGGCGGCATAATGAAAAGCTTGTCTATGCAAGCACGGCGTCACGTAGGTGACTGTGGCGAGAAAATAAATTTCTGGTAGCAGATTCTTGCCTCACCTATAAGTAACCATATTACCCACCATGTTTTGTAGCGAAAAGATGATATTACATCGTCTTCTTCAGTCGCGTGGAATATAGTAAAGATAATTGGTAGTGAATTCATTAACCACTTGCCTTCCTACTGTCCCGCGTACCTACACTTACTACTTATTAAAATTATAATGACGTCTTTCAGTTACGCTGATCCTCGAGTAATTTGTTTCTCTTTACGTATGTGCTAGCTATTCGTCTTACGAATCTGTCTGTCATTCACGAAACAACTGTTAGTTTTCCATTGGTTTTCTCATTACGGGAACATTCGTTACTCACATTAACTAAAACTTATAACTTAGTTTGTTGGCTAGAATACGCTCTTAGAAAGTATGTAAAACTTAAGGATAAATTTCAGGGAGCAAAAGGTTATTAGCAACTTGAACAGAAAGCAGACCGCAGTTATGAGCGCCGAAGGACATGGTACGAAGGCAGCAGTTGAGAAGGTAGTGAGCACGGCTGTTACCGTCCCCGATGTTACACAAATCGTATATTCTGCAAGAAATGAAGGAGGTCCACGCGATATTTCGAAAGGTGATTGCTTATCAGGGGCCGGCTGGAGTGGCCGTGCGGTTCTAGGCACTACAGTCTGGAGCCGAGCGACCGCTACGGTCGCAGGTTCGAATCCTGCCTCGGGCATGGACGTGTGTGATGTCCATAGGTTAGTTAGGTTTAATTAGCTCTAAGTTCTAGGCGACTGATGACCTCAGAAGTTAAGCCGCATAGTGCTCGGAGCCATTTGAGCCAACTAATCAGGGAGAAGAAAATTCGAGGTTTGTCGGTGAGATTGTAATATTTAATTACCTGTAGCCTAGCTCTGTACAGAGGTAAATCATGGACGGTTTACTGTCTAGACAAGACGAGAATTGAGCCTATTGAAATGGGGTGATACAGGAAAATGTTGAAGATTTGATTGGTTCATTGCATTACTTATAAAGAGGAAACGAGTCGAGTTGGCCATTTAATAGGACACATCCGAAAACATCAAGGACTCCTCATTTTCGTAAAGCAGGCATTGCGCAAGGAGGAGAGCAAGACAAAGGGTTGCAGTAACCACTTCACACAGATGTAGGTTACAGTGATTACTCGTAGATGTAGAGGATTGAAGCTGCGGGCTTTCAAAAACATTAAAATTATGAAATGATGTTGGTGGTGTGGTGGCTCTCAACTATGTACCCTCTGACTCATAGTTGAAACATTAAAAGTTTTGGCTGGTTTCGTTGCCTTGGAGCTGGGATACGTAGTTGCCGCACTGAAAGCCTAATACTACTGAGTCTACAGTGTACAATAGGAATATACACATGAATCGAATGGTCGAAGGTTCCTATCACTCGGCAATTGCGAATGTGACGTAGAAATTTATAAATGAAAGATTGCAATTAAATAAAATCTGCAGGTACTATCTTAACGACTTTAAATGATGAGTACGATAGTAGAAGTACTTTTGAGAATGTGGTATATTTCTGCAAAACACTTATAGATGTCGATGGTCCAGCTATTAAATAAAATATAAGTTGAATAACAGGGAAACAATAGCTTCCTACTTCACGTAATTAGTTATGAACGACAACATAGCTCGCGAGTTATTCATTTATAAACGCATACTCCGTCTTCACTATAGAAACCACAGAAATCTCACACATTCAAAAGTCGTCAGTCTGAAGTATTACTATCTCTCCACACTCTCCAAGTTTTTCCTGTGACCGTACGTCCGTCGCGCCATCACGTCCTCTCCCGTACTGTCGAAACGATGCTCCTCCCCCCCCCCCCCTTCCATTCGGTCTCCCCACATGTCCTTTTTGGAACGATCGCTGTGATTGGCTAGAGCGCTCCTGCCCTGTCTTGAGGTATCATGATTCGTCTGGCTACTATTAATTTCTATATGAACTGCGAAATGTCTGCCATTAAGGTTTCACAAAGTCCGCCACCCTTGGCACTACCGGCATAAAAGTCTCCCCCATCGACACAGCCTCACCTTGGAATTCCCAGCAACGCGCTCGGGCTGGACCCCTCTTGCTTTGGCCAACGTCCGGCACCACGCGGTCAGCCTGCCGAGAGGCTCGTGCCTGCCGAGCAGCCCGTGCGGTCAGTCCAACTCCGAACTTGGAATATTTTCAGGGCGCCACAATTCGCCCTTTACCTCACAAAGTGGACAAAGTACAATTGAGATCTGCATAAAATCGGCCTTCTGTTTTTCGATGCTTGGTAGCACAGAGTTTGTTGAAACTCTCAGTATGTATAAATACCAGAGAAAACAGTAGCTCATACCCATACGTATAGTCGAAAACTGTAATTCATGGAAAGGTTTTGAGAAAACCTTTTTCCAAGTCATAAGGTTGGTGATCTTTTGATGAAGTAGATGCCACGCTCTGCTGCCTTTGAAAAAGGCACAGCTGGGATTATCACTTCCCCCAAGATAGACTATCGAGATCTGTGGCTGGCTGCCGAGTTTGCCAGTGATACTCGCACGACTCGGTAAGGGGACCACCTTGTGCTGCAGTTGTAAGGACATAATATAGGGGGTTTATGAAAGTGCAGTTAAATGCTGACAGGGAGGAAGGGGGAAAAAACACTTCTGCCAGAAGCTGGAGGAAAAGAATATAGTAGCCAATAATGACCGAATAAGCTACTGACAAAATAACTGTAATCAATCCTACCAGAGTGATGAGTGTTGGAGAGAGCAAGGGAGAGGAAAACGAATGATTAGAATAGGAGATGGGTCTCATTGGCTAAAGGCAGATGAAATGAAACGATCGAATGTCACTTTCGTTCGGGAGTTCTATTTGGGATTGTTCAGCAACCTACTGTAAGTCTTTGTAGCTGACGTCGCTTCGATGACTTGTGCGTCTTTGTAGGAGGGATGTGATGGTCCCAGAAACACCCTATGCTTGAGCGAAGAAAATTTCCTGCGCGACTGAGATTCGCTGCCAGGATATAGCGACCTAGAAGCATGAGATATTTCCTGTTTACTGCAGCTTCATCGTTCTCTCTGCTCTTCAGCAGCTACGGAAACTGCTAGTTGACCGCTAGAAAGACCGTCAGAGACTAACAGCGCTGCTCAGAACACATACGCAGAAGGCAATGGCACCGCTACAGGTCCGTTCGCCGCAGACGAGTCTTTCCAGAGAGATAAGGATTGTAAATGAGCCGCGGACATTTCAGTCACATTTTATAGCGCCTTAGCTTCCTATGAATTCACGTAGCAGTATATGAAAGAATATACGGTGTCCAGATTTAATATTTGATACGGCACACAGTTCAACATATTCATCGGGGCCTGTTCAGCGCTAAAGAGACCGACATATCCTTTTCGTAGACAGATCCAAATCTGTCTCTGTGAGTAAGTTATCTGGTTCCTCAGATTTTCCGTAGTAACATCGCAGATTCTCTGAAATATCGTAGTGTCTCTACCGAAAACTTGTTCGTCTTGACAGTCTACATCACCTCTTGATTATCACTGTAATTAGTGGAAATATTGTGGAGTTTTGTAATAACTTTCCGACAGAGGGTCCGATGCTTGACCAAAATTTAAAACAACTGGAGAGCCCTCAAAAGGAAAAGTATGGTTTACCTTCTTCCGTTCTGTTTCATGGACAAAGATTTCTAATGAGAGGTGCATGTTGGCATCAAAAGAGGTATCTCCTCCGTAAACAAGGTGAATCAACACAAACTTGTACCCCCTTCCATCTCGTGAATCGTTCGAAACATTGAAGCAAAATTTTATGTATCTGACAATGTGTAGTGGGATGCATAATTCTGTTTGATGTTTAATCCACTTCACTCGTTTATCAGCCTAAGTACTAAAGCCAATATGCTTGTATTATGAAACGATATACCTTTTTAAATCGGTTTCGAAAGTTCTTGAAAAGACGAGTGCCATGCTAAGGTTGCTAAGATTAGTTTTGAAGCATTACAGAAAAATATCTGAGGAATGAGCTGAAACTGAAAGGTAATTCGGCCAAAACTGGTTATAGCGATGTAACCACTGCCAAGTGCGCTCTGGTGCCAGACTTGGTTGACAAAACAGTTAAGCGGATTATATGTGAAACCACATTAGTTGCCTGTCATATGCCGAAACTCTCATTTCCTTATTTTGAACATATCACAGAAAAAAAGAGTGCTAGTTTTATCTGTGATGCTAGAAATGCGTTGGTTCTCACGGATGAATTAACAAAGTTAGAACCACCAGTTCACAATCTTTGGATGTTCGTATAGTTCGAAGTGTAGCGGACACAGAATTTCCAGAAATGTTGTAACACAAGAAGAAGAGCAAATAGAGTTTGAGATCAGTACAGAAAAATGCTGAAACAAGAACCGGTAGGAAACTTATACGACTGAGCTCTCTTCCTTTTCCTCTTTCTTTTATAGTTCGCTGCGAATACAGATGTGACATTGTGACTATCGACCCGGAGTTCGAAATATTTGTACTGATGCTATAAAAATATCTGCCAAAGGCCTTGCCACTGCTGATACGTCAGTTCCCGTCAGATCACCGCAGCTAAGCCTGCGGGTGCGCCTAGCAGTGGGGTGAATGTGTGAGTGTGCTGTGCGCCGCTGGCAAGCGGCGCGCACTCAGCCCTTGAGGGCAACTGAGTAGATGTTACTTCATTAAGAGGTGGCTACCCCAGGTCACGAAAACTGACTGCTGGCAGCAGAGCCATGTGATGGCCCCCACCCCTCACTATACTCGCATACTCTGATGCCTGTGGGCTGGGAATGACACAGTGGCCCGTCGGTACCGTTGATTCTTTCGCAGCTTGTTCTGATGGAGAATTTAAATATACATTTGAATCACCTATAACTTGCACTGCAAATACTGCGGAAATGGAAAGTGCTATTGATGTTCAGTTTTCAGAGAATGAATTGGTAGTCACGGGATCGTATTGTTAGTCAATAAAGAGATTGTAATAATTCTTATCCAAATGTTTTTTTTTTTTGTTCAAACATAACCTTTTAAATGGAAAAATTCCCATTGCCATTAAAAAACTAAAAGTAGGATAAATCAGAACGTCAGTGGTGTTTGTTGCAGGATTATAGTATCGTTTACGAGATATCGTATTTTCAAAAGGTTCCACACCGAGAGTTGTACAACAGCACACACTAGAGAGTGTCACAAGTGCATACACTAATTACGTAGAATATGACCAGTAACGAGGCAACTGACCGTCACATATTGTGTTCAAAATGACAACAGGCAATACGCGCTTCCAGTCTGGTGTGGAACGACTGCTGCACACGGGAAAGCATTTCAGCGCAGACGTCTGAGCAGGCTACAGTAATACGTCGTTGGATATTATCGTGTATAGTTGGTACGTCCAAGTATATAGCATATTTCAGCTTTCCCCACTGAAAAGAATCTACAGGTGTTAAATTCGGGGAACGGGCCGCCCTCGGTGTAGGTCTTTCGCGTCCAGCCCAGCGATGTGGAAACAATTTTTTCTTCATCTACATCGTACTCCGCAAGCCACCTAATGGTGAGTGGCGGAGGGTACTTTCGGTACCACTATCTGATCCCTTCAACCTTGTTCCAGTTGCGAATTGTACGTGGGAAGAATGATTGTCGGTAAGCTTCTGTATTGCCTCTAATTCCTCGAATTTTCTCCTCGTGGTCAATTAACGAGATGTATGTGGAAGGAAGTAATATGTCGTCTGACACCTCCTGAAAAGTGCTGTCCCGAAATTTCAATAGTAAATCTCTCCGTGATACACAACGTCTCTCTTGTTAACGTCTGCCAGTCGAATTCGTTTAGCATTTCCGTAACGCTCTCTCGCCAGCTAAAAGATCCCGTGACGAAACGCGCCGCTCTTCGCTGGATCCTCTCTATCTTCCCTATCAGTCCTACCTAATTTGGAACCGAGATAGATGAACAATACTCAAGAATCGAGAGGAAAGCGCCTTGTAAGCCACTTCTGTCGTGGATGAGTTACATTTCTGAAGATTCTTCCGATGAATCTGTGTCTTGTGCCTCCTTTTCCCACTATCTGCTTTATATGGCAATTCCACTTAAGGTTGCTCTGGATAGTTACTCCTAGATATTTAACGGACGACGCTGTCTCCAGCTCTTTGTCATCAATAGTGTAGCTGTGCAGTAGTGGACTTCATTTCCTATGTATGCGCTATATGTTACATTTATTTACGTTCATGGTCAACTGCCAGAGTCTGCACGATTCATGAATTCTCTGCAGTTCTTTTCCCAGATTCTTACTATCTTCTGGCGTTGCTACTTTGGTATAAATAAGTGCATCATCTGCGAATAGCCTTAAAGAGCATCCGACGCTTTCTACTAGATCATTTATATACTCGTATTCTGTGAACAGCAACGGTCCTATCACACTTACTTGTGGTACTCTGGATATTACCTTCACATCTGTCGATTTAGTTCCGTTAAGAGCGACGTGTTAAGTTCTATCTGCACGGAAGTCTTGAATCCAATCGCAGGTCTGCTCCGATATTCCGTAAGCTCGTATTTTTTTCCATTAAACGGCAATGCGGGACGGTGTCAGATGCCTCACTGAAATCAAGGAGCACGGCATCAGCCGGAGCGCCGTTGTCCACTGCGCTGTGGATCTCATGGAGCAGCAGAGCCAGTTGAGTTTCGCAGGGTCTCTGTTTGCGGAATCCATGTGATTTTTATAGAGGAGATGTTCATTTTCAAAGAACGTCATAATTCTTGAGCATAAAACATGTTCCATAATATTCTACAACAGATTGACGTCAACGATATAGGTCTATAATTGTGTGGATCTGTCTTACGGCCTTTCTTAGAAACAGGAATGACCTACGACCTTTCCAGTCGTTAGGAACCTTTCGTTGCTCAAGCGATCTACGATTTCGCGTAATCTTTGCAGAATCTTATAGGTAACTCATCTGGTCCTGAAGTCTTCCCACTATTAAGCGACTGTAGCTGCTTTTCAGTTCCGCGATCGGTTATCTCATGATCTGCCATTTCGACGTTCTCACGACGATTGAAATGAGGGACAGTGTTACGATCTTCCGCGGTGAAAAAACTTCGGAAGAGCGAATTAATTATTTCGGCCTTCTCTCTGTTATCTTCCGTCTCGGTGCCGGTGTGGTCCCTGAAATAATGAATAGACGATTTTGACCCACTTAATGATTTTACATACGACCAAAATCTCTTAGGGTTTTTACTCAGGTCGGTTGGCGACGTCTAACTTTTGGAAATCATTGAATTCTTCTCTGATTGCTGTCCTTATGTTCATTTTCGCTTCGTTCAGCTTTTGTTTGTCATCTAGGTTTTTACTTCTCTTCAATCTGAGATGAAGTGCTCTTTGTTTACGTAAAGCTTTAGTAACACAGCTATTAAACCATGTCCGATCTTTCCCATCCTTTAATATATTAATCGCTTCGTACTTGTCTAGGGCATATTGAACGAAGCCTTTGAATTTTTTCTATTTGTTCTCCACATCTTCGCCCTCATCAACGAATATTTGATGCTAGCTGCCGAAATATTTTGAAATCCGTGATGACATGCTGTAGAACTTCGTGCACCATGAGTTGGACAGTCGTCTTACTGGTACATAGGTTCGTCAAAGTCTGCAGAAGAATTTCTAGCAGCCGTGGAAGACGGTCGGTTAAGAGGCTGCGGTACTGTTGCACACTCACTGTTCCGTTTGTGAAAAACGGGCCTATGGACTGACGGCTCATTTTCCCATACCACGCGTTTACACCCCACGGACGCTGACATTGCACCTGACGAAGCCAACGCGGATTGTCGACAGACCAACACTGCATCTTTCGGAGGTTTGCGTGGCCATGGTTGGCAAATGTGGCTTCATGATAAATACCTGATAATTCTGGAGTATCGTGTCTTAAGGCCCACGTACTCTCATAGTCGTTTCCATGTAGCTTTTGTTGGAGTGAGATGTGGTAGGGATGGAACCTACGTTGATTACATTCCTGACTCATGCCACTTCCTCGTGCTATCGCACAGGAGCTAATGTGCAGATCAGATGCAACAGCAACAAGAACATTAATTCCCCTCTCTTCTCTCATTACTCTTTTCCTTTTGTTACGTTGTCTAGGTGTTAAACTACCACTTTCACATAACTGTTTGAAGAGCTTCATAAATAATTGTCGAGATAGTTGACGTCTATTGGGATATCCTGCCGCATACACCGTACAAGAACGAACTGCATTATTTTTGCACAATCTATAGACCTTCAGCACGTCCCCTTTTTCATGCTTTGGTAAATCCCATCGTCCAGTCACGACCTACTGCTTGGACTGCCACATGCTAGCAAGTCGTAATGCACTCACGAAACATACAAATACGCTGTAACCAAACATAACAACATCGCTCCTAGCAACTAAGGAGGCAGAATGGCACAAAAAGTGTCTCTGTGGAAACTTTTCAAAATAGGATATCTCGAAAACAACTCGCAGTGGACTCCGGCAACAAACACCACTGACGTTATAATTTACCTACTTTTAGTTTGTCAGTAGCAATAGGCATTGTTCCATTCAAAATATGTATGTTTGCACAAAATAGACACTTCCTAAGCATTATTACAATCCGTTTATTGGCTAACACTATGTGCTTCTGAGTACTGATACGTTCTCTCTGAAAACCGAACATCCAAGCACTTTCCATTTCCACAATATTTGCAGCGCAAATTTTAGATGATTCATTATGTACATACAATGCCGTTGTAACTGTGTGAGCATCGTGAAACTTGAATTTTTTCCAGCGTATTAAATGTTCAAGTAAGTTGTGGATATTGAGCTGAGCGACGTCCTACACAGCCGCTAAAATATGGACCAGCGCAACCCCTGTCTTATTCAAGGCACAAATTCAACAAGAAATCATTGTGCAAGAAACTTAAAAGCTCGGTATGCCGAAATATAATTGATAAACACTCTAAACTCTAGCCCCGCCACGCAGTCCAACAAGATTGGTCTTATTCTGCGGAATCATTATTTGAAATAAGCATTTCGACTACCATCTAAGATTACAGCCCGTTTAGGAAGCATAAAGGATGACCTTCGTCAACGTAAGGAGGGTGTCTATAAAATTCCTTGCGCTTTCAGCATATCATGTATTGGTCAGATCATGAGAACCGTGAAGGACAGGTGTACTGAGTAACGCGGCAGACACGTTTACAGCAGATGAGTAAATCTGCGACTGCAGAGCATTGTCATAACACCGCTCACACTGTTGGATACACTAGCAAACGAGATTCTGGCGCGCTGTTGGGATAGTGCTGTTCTAAGGAAGAAAAATAGAGGTGAATATTTTGCGCAATTTCTGCTTGGAATCCTGATCCCTCCCAGATCTAAAAACTGAGGGATGAGATGACGCTACATCAACTGCAGACAGCATGTCGATAACTTCTGACGTCGACTATTTGTTGTTGTCACGCTAGCGTTTATGTTGTACGAGAGTTATTTTTTGGCACATCATCGGCACACCGACGTTTTAAATTTCCTTCTGCAGCTTTCTCTGTAGTAGCACTTGTCCCTTGAAAATAGCAGAGTGTACCCCTTTCGAAATATCGGAGGCTGTCTATGACGGTTCTACTCGCATTTAAGCATTTTCTCATCACATTTTTTTTCTTTTTTTCCCCTTCCCATGCACCTTTCTCAGCTATAATACCACACCTACGTTTGTGGCCCTCAAGTCATGCCACGCAGCGGCGGCCTCGTACCGTGGTCTGGGATCTGACAGAAGGCCCCTCAATTGTGTATTGTGAGTGTACTGGTGTTGAGACCACGGTGCGACGCCTATCAACCGCAGCCCGTGGCCGCGACTCGGCGAGAGGGGGCGAATCTGCAGCTGTGGGCGCCACCCGCCCCCGCGATCGATGCCCATCCATAATGAATCGCGTCCACCTGACGCCTAAAGATGAACCTCTGTCCACCCCGCAGCAGCGCGTGCCACGCTAATCCCAGTCCTGGAACGTGAGGCATCAGTCACTCTTACAGGACATGTCTCAAACCATGTGGGCATCTCTGATATTTCACCAAGGTTCCCAATAATGAAACCAGGCTTACGAGCAGTGACAGGTGTTTCATTTATAATTTTTATGAAACCACAAATTCAAATACTATTTTAAAAACAAAGAATGGTGCCATCTTTTTAGTAACATTCTAAATCTGCATAAAATCAATACGATGTGACCCCCATTACGTGCCTGTTTCGTCAGTTTGAAAGGAAAAGTGTGTTGTGCCGCCAGCTTCCCGTCACATCTGCTGAGTCGTTAGTGCGTGAAACTTTTGTCTATGAACTAAAATCATCCTTTCAAGATTCCCTTTCAATTAACGATACTTGTGAGACTCCATGCGTGAACTGAGTCTTAACGACAATGGATGAACCTTTCAGAGCCTCTGTTTCGATATTTCTTTTTAACGCTGACGACGAGGCTCAAGAATTTGAGAAAACTCAGTACTGTTAATGTGAACAAAACCGTATCTGGACAGTAGCTGTGGGCATTTCTTCCAATTACTTTCTAGTCCTCTCAAATGATGATAAGAAAAGCATACGGTTCCATTTAAAGCATCCAACACAATTTGTTGTTCAATTAATACAGAGATGAGGCCGCTAACTATATGGAAGAACAATAGACTATTTACGACCTATTCATCGACAAATTTTTTTCCGATATTTCGAACTGATCTTGGAAAACTCTGCACTTCTCTGCTAATTTTGAAATATTTTGGCGTGACACATTAAATTTCGTTCCAAAACGGGAATCGGAAACGGATCTTCTACAGCTTATCGCGAGCGGCCGTCTTGACCTACAGTGCATCCGAGCACATCTGCAACCAACGGATATGTTGGAGAACTGTTCCTCTCTTTTCATCCTTTTTTAAAAAAATTTTTTCATATTATCAGTCCACTTTCATTTCAGCCACCACGACTCCCTTTATTGTGTCTATTTGGACATAATTTCATCAGTTATTTGTTGAATGTATTTCAGTCTCTATCTTCCCCTACAAGTAATCATAACATGTAAGCTTTCACGGCCGGCGTCTTTATTAATTAAAACCTCCGGGCTTAATTGCCGTGGTCCATATATAAAACTTCTTCTCCATCCTGACGTTTCGTTGCCTACTGCGAGCAACATCTTCCGTGGTGAGTCGGCGACTGGTTGCTAGGCGCTGGAGATCCCGCTTACATAGAGCGCTTAGATGACGCCACCACTCATCACGTGCTTTCGACTTTAAAACTATCTCTGGCTAGTGCCATCTCTCTCGATTACTCGTAATCGATTGTCACTTCGTTGGTGCAAAGTCGACCGCCATATCTTGTCTTCTTTTAATCCTTCTTCTTTTTTATTGAAATTATTTTCGTGTTTGTAGATCTCTATAGCTTCTCTATACATGCGGATATAATAATGTGAGGTCCTAGCTATTACATTTGTCTCACTAAATTTTTTTTCACGATCACCGTCTTTGAAAACGTATTCCGCTACAGCTGATTTGTCAACTGGTCCAATCAACAGTTCCTTTTGTGTTCCGTTTGGCGGGTATTAACACTCCTTTTAGTTGGTCCAATATAAAACATGCACAGCTACACGGAATTTTATACACACCTGGTGTGGCTAAGGAGTGTCGTGCGTCTTTCACCGATCTTAAATCTTCAGTAATTTTCTTGCTAGGTCAAAAAATTGTCTCCACTTGAAACTTGTCCAAAACTTTCCCAATACGGTCCGTGATGTTATGAATAAATGGAAGACAAATTTTTCCAGCCGACGGTTGTTGTTGTCGCGTATTTTCGGACACTTTCCTTCTGGGGTGCAGTGCTCGATCTATTTCGTTGTCAGTGTACCCATTTCCCTTGAAAGCCGTTCGCAAATGGCTTAATTCATCTTGCAAATAAATTGATTCACAGATGTTATTAGCTCTGCCCACTAAAGTTTTTATGGCTCCTCTCTTCTGCCTAGGATGATAATTCGAATCCTTATGTAGATAACGATCGGTGTATGTGTCTTTCCGCTACAACTTTTCACCTCCATATATTCCTCTAGAACACACGTTTAGATTGGACGGGTTCAAGGAAGTAAATCAACTGTTTTCATGTAAAAGGACACGTTATTGATGTCATGGATTCTGGGAAAGCATGGAAAAGTTTAATCGAGATGAACGGATTGGTTTCTGGATACAGTTTCCAAAGAATTCATCCAATGTCTTGATCACAGCTCCTCCTCGACACGCACAGGTGGTTTGTAAACACTGGAAACCATGATAAGTGAGGTACCGATCGACTGCCACAATCATTGACCACAACAGGTGAGGTATCGACAGCCACCGCCATTGATCATAGCAGGTGCTCCACAACACTGGCTCGGCAGAAGTTAGCCTTCATGTTGTCGTCTGCCCAAACTCTCGTGGTGCAGTTGACATAACTTTAGAACGCAGTTCACCATCTGCACGAGCACCCGTGAGAAGATTTGCTTGTGCTAAACTGTTCCTTGAGAACCTGCTGTTATTGATACTCTTTAATTTCAATTGATCCGTTTATAGATTTCATTCAAAATTATAATTAGTACCTTTTCTCGGTCTACTCATTACATCTAGGCAGCAATACAACAATTAATTCATTTGCTTCTTCTACAGCATCCGTTGTCTCAGCCAACATGTCTTCCAGTGCGGCACCTACGTTGTCTTCAATAGTTGTTTCCGTCTGTGCATCAGCTGAGGTTTGCTTGTATACATTTCAGATAATGCTGACGGGAAACTGTGAGATGAGCTTTGCTCTTTAGCAGCGGCTGGGTGATACGGCGTGGGCATATGCAGCGCCCGCTGGCAGCGTGGATCGACTGCGGTTTTGAATTGCAGAGGCCGAGCGGGTGCGTAGGTTGAAACACAGTGGTGCGCTATTTGAAAATTGATAACGGTTGCTCGCCAACCGAAACCGGTCTTTAATAAGTTGTAATGTCAAAGGGTAACTATATACGGCGTACTAGTTACTACAGGGCCAAATCCGCTTACCGTGTCATTATCCTCGCCGCTAACTCTACGAACGAAAAATAAGGATTTAGTATCATGAATGACTTTAATTTCTCCTTCATTACAAACGGCAAAACATCAGTTAGTCCTATCATTGATAACTTACAAACCTCGTTTAAAATGAACTCAAGCTTATCTCACATAACATCCTAAAAACGTTGAACAAAGGCAGTCAAGAGGCTGCCAGGTTCCTTGACTTCAGAAAGGCATCTAACTCAGTACCACACTTGAGCTTGTCATCGGAAGTAGGATCCAATGGGCTATCGAGCGAGATTTGTCACTGGACTGTATGATGCACCACTTTATCTTGTATGGAGAATCATCAACAGATGTCGAAGTGAGTTCACGTGTGCCCTTGGAAGGTGTGTTGGCACATCTGCTGTTCAAGTTGTACATATCTGACCTTGTAGACAATACTGACAGTGGCGTGAGAGATTTCACAGATGAAGCAAATATATGTACCTCGTCATTCAAAGTCTTTGCATCAGACGTCTTCGGGCGATAGATAACGTCAGGTGGAACGACTTTTGTTAGACATAAAATGTTTGTTGATACTTCCCGATGACACTATTTGTCTTTTATTCTTGGTTATGCCCATAGAGGAGGCAGCACGTTGCCTCTCTGCAGTGATGGTATTCAGTATGTATTGCCTAAAATCCAGCAATCTGCTCACCCTGAAAACATCCTTCTCCACTTTCATATTCTTGATTCTTAAAGTTCTCTGATTAAAAGTCACTCTAGCAATTTACTGGGGTAGGAACTGAGTAAATGCTGCAAACCTGGTTAGTAAACCCTAATACTTAAGTTAAACCTCCTCTACTTAGGGCTAGCGAATTCCATAAAAGTATGTCTAGTATTGTTAGGAAGATAGCGAACATTTCGTGTATAACGAAAGTTGTCCTCCATCACGTATTCTGTGACCGCTAGTCGTCTGAGACAAAGACCTTGAATCAAACTGTATACTAATTACTTTTTCAAAATAGCTGAACAAATATCGGGTGGATCGTGATAAGATTTCAGTCTGGTACAAAGATTGGCAGCTTGCTTTAAATGTTCAGCCACATAATGTTTTGCACCTAACGAAAAGAGAAAACTTAGTATTCCATGATTCTAAATACCCGTGATTCACAGGAGGTCTGTCAACTCATACAAATAGTTGACTGTAACAGTGTGTGGAGATATGGAATAGAACGACCACATAGGCTTAGTAGTACATAAAGAAACAGACGGACTGTGTTTAATTGGTAGAATACTAGGAGCGAAGGAGGATAGCGATCATTAGAGGCGGAGTACAAACTCGGAAAATTGGAAGGATGGAGTAGGCAAAACGGCGGTGCACTCTGAAAGTAACACCTCGGAATTTGTCTGGAGCGATTTAGGCAAATCACGGGGAACCTGAATCTGGATGGCCGAACACGAATTTGAACCGTTGTCTCCCGGAATGCGAGTCCAGCGTGTTAAACACTGCGCCTCCTCGCTCGATGGAATACTAGAGAAACAAGACTAGACTAAATGCAGCCTTCACAGAGGAGTCTAAGCAATGATTCTTCTCCCGTCCCATGCGTGAACGCAAGAGGAAAAGTGCTTAACGATTCCTACAACGGGAAGAATCCTCTGCCATACCTTTCACTATGGTGTGCAGAGTATAGATTTACATGCGCCAACAGCATAACTGCTTCAAGAGTATTTGGTTCACATATTTAGACAAACCACAACGTTTTGATCACAGACCATCGCGAGAATGACTGCCATCTCCTACAGCTGCAGGGACGTGACGCATTGGTGGGAAGTACACTACTGGCCATTAAAATTGCTATACCACGAAGATGACGTGCTACAGACGCGAAATTTAACCGACAAGAAGGAGGTGCTGTAATAGGCAAATGATTAGCTTTTCAGAGCATTCACACAAGGCTGGCACCGGTGGCGACACCTACAACGTGCTGACATAATCAAAGTTTCCAACCGATTTCTCATACACAAACAGCAGTTGACCGGCGTTGCCTGGTGAAACGTTGTTGTGATGCCTCGTGTAAGGAGGAGAAATGCCTTCCATCACGTTTCCAACTTTGATAAAGGTCGGATTGTAGCCTATCACGATTGCGGTTTATCGTGTCGCGACATTGCTGCTCGTGTTGGTCGAGGGTAATGCAGAACGCCGTGCGGGATACCAACGGCCTCGTATCACTAGTAGTCGAGATGAGAGGCATCTTATCCGCATGGCTGTAACAGATCGTGTAGCCACGTCTCGCTCCCTGAGTCAACAGATGGGGACGTTTGCAAGACAACAACCATCGGCACGAACAGTTCAACGACGTTTGCAGCAACATGGATTATCAGCTCGGAGACCATTGCAGCGGTTATCCTTGACGCTGCATCACAGACAGGAGCGCCTGCAATGGTGTACTCAACGACGAACCTGGAGGGACGAATGGCAAAACGTCATTTTTTCGGGTGAATCCAGGTTCTGTTTACAGCATCATGATGGTCGCAACCGTGTTTGGCGACATCGCGGTGAACGTACATTGGAAGCATGTATTCGTCATCGCCATACTGGCCTATCACCCGGCGTGATGGTATGGGGTGCTATTGGTTACACGTCTCGGTCACCTCTTGTTCGCATTCACGGCACTTTGAACAGTGGACGTTACATTTCAGATGTGTTACGACCCGTGGCTCTACCCTTCATTCGATCCCTGCGGAACCCTACATTGTAGCAGCATAATGTACGAGCGCATGTTGCAGGTCCTGTACGGGCCTTTCTGGATACAGAAAATGTTCGACTGCTGCCCTGGCCAGCACACTCTCCATACCTCTCACCAATTGATAACGTCTGGTCAATGGGGCCTAGAAACTGGCTCGTCACAATACGCCAGTTACTACTCTTGATGAACTGTGGTATCGTGTTGAAGCTGCATAGGCAGCTGTACCTGTACACGCCATCCATGCTCTGTTTGACTCAATGGTCAGGCGTATCAAGGCCGTTATTACGGCCAGAGGTGGTTGTCGTGGGTACTGATTTCTCAGGAATTATGCACCCAGATTGCGTGAAAATGTAATCACATGTCAGTGCTAGTATAATATATTTCTCTAATGAATACCCGTTTATCATCTGCATTTCTTCTTGATGTAGCAATTTTAATGGTCAGTAGTGTATTTCAGAAAAGCAGAATACCTTGGATGATTAGAGATAGGACGTTCGTATTCACAGGACCTGTATGTTAGTGTGTTCTGCAGAAATAATTAGCATTTCAGTTACCTCGGTTTATCACGTCTCGTATTGCCCATCAGATATAGAGGCCACAATCGAGCCCTGACAATTTGTTTCATGAGGCGCGAATGACTTCCTGTGGTGTAGCCATTGTTCCCTGGTTTCGAAGTCCATCTGTCGTCACTGGGTCACAGTGCTGCATCCGTCGTTTAACCACATCCCACGTATTTTCGATTGGCGACGAGTTTGGCGATCTGGCGGGCAGGGCGGGAGGCTGACATCGTCCAACACCAAAAGGCACGTGCCCGCACAGCAGCACGTGGTCGTGCATTACCTTTCTGAAAAATGGTGTCTGGGGTGTTTTGCAGAAAGGGCTTGCCTACGGGCCGCAGGACGTTATTCACGCAGATCACGCTGATCCCGGCGACCTGGGCAGGCACCGGATGTGATATGTGCCTGTACCCAATGAGATCTCAGTGGACGCCCCAGGGTTCGACAACCTAACGGCGCGGGGAGGAAGGTGCGGGCTGAGTTTACGGAAAGCCATTTGTGGCTTCACAATAGTTGGTAAGCTTTGAAAGGTGTGTGCTGAGATTCGATCAGGATAGAGTCAGTGAAAAATGTCGATAGTTCCCAACCGCAAGGTTGGACGAGTAGTACATCTTCGAGTAGTAAGATCTTTGACAGCTAACAGAGCTAGGTGCACGCGGTTAAAGTTTGAGTAGTGGTGAGGAGATGCGCAGAGACAGCAGACGTGTTTCGAGTCGGAGCTAGATGCCTGCAGGAGGCAGCCGGGTCGTGACAGCATCAAAGTAAGAATTGGCGCTACGCACATAATAAGATATATATTGAGCGAAACTCGGCAGATACCTGGGGAAAATAGAGGGAATAATTAATAAAATAGGTTTTCTTTGGTTAAATAATGTCTAAAAGCTAGATAGAAATCCCGTTGTTGATGCCATAAGAGTTTTGTGAAACTTTCTCGTAAATCCATGCTATAGAAGTTTTTTTTAGTTTTTCACATGTGCCTTAAAAGTTTGAACAATAAATAATTTTTAGATAAAATTAGAGTTTCATCTCACACCTCGTTCTCCGCATCCTGCGTTTGCATTGAACCAAAAGGTACATTAAAGTAAAGTTCCCATGAGTAAAGCTAATAATTTCATTTATCAGGGTAAAATAATATGTATGTCATTGCACAGTTCGCAAATTATTCAGATCAGGACAGAATTTTTATTATGTAACAAATGAGTAAAGTTATCTAGAATGACAATTTTATGCCATTGCACTACGGCTGAGTTGAATATATGTTTTATTATCGGCTAAACGGGAAGGAGTACACGAGCTAAGTCCTCAGACGCAGTCAGATGCAGGTTGTGACTTTCATTTATTTTTACCACTAAGCTTTCATGCAGTCAGATGTGTATTTTGAGTATTAATTTTCTAACAATATTTTCATGCAGTCAGATAAAGTTCAGTTCAGTTAACTACGCAGTCAGATGCTAGTTTTATTAAAGACTAAAGCAGTCACATGCAGTTCTGTCTAGTTTCAATAGAGAATTTTTATTAACAACACTTTCAGCTTTTATTTAACAAGATGTACTTAAAACATCAATAACATGTGAATCAACAGAAACTGTTTGAGCCTGATTTCAGGAAGACAAACCACAAATACTAAGCTTACGGTAAATATTTTTTTCAGGACAAGTAATGCCTCTTTAAATTAAGAAGATCAACATTCATGTAAATACAACTCGAGAGCCTTTTAGGCACCCGCCAAATTTCAATCAGGCAAATGTGACATCTCTACAGTTACGGAAAGAGCATTACCATTACAATTTGAGAATCTCTCATTAGATAGTAAGCTTTAACCAAAGAAGGTGGCCCTTACTTAGAAAAATTTTACAAATTCCGGATTATGATTAAAGTTGTTGCAGGGCGTTTTTGGAGCTAGAAATTTAGAAATCGAAGGATACACTTTTTTTATTTACATGTTGAGCATTTCGGCAAACTAGAGGAGCTCTTTGACATTTGAAACTTTTCAAACAGTAAGGTAACAATATTCAAAATTTTACAAGTTCAGCATTTGACAATATTTCAAAATTTACAGGTTCAAGTTTACAATAAAGGATTTAGAGCACCGTTATGGGTACTTACAATTTTGTAACAGAATGGTAACAACGATTTTAAAATTTACAGCAATCCACAATTAAGGGTTGAAAGATCCTCAAATCAAGAAAACGTTGAGGCTGCAATAATAAGACAAGGTCGGACTGGTGGAGGCCAGACTTGGCTAGGATGGCTTAGAGCAGCGGACACTTTGATTTCAACTTAAATTCAAATACCATAAAGATTAAGAACTTGACTTATAGAAAGATGCCGTGGTAAGCGAGGAGACCGGGCCGCCCCAGTGGCTGCCGCAAAAATGGAGGCGGAACGCCCAGCCCCACGCACGTACACAGCCGACGTGGACTAGCCGCGCACGGTGAATCGGCGGGTAGTGGATAACACGCCGGGGCCCATGGCTTCAACTCGGCTAACCGAGGGCAAACAAACTCACCTATAATTCATGCTGGACTGAGGAATAAGTAAACTCTCAACGCAAGACGCAAGAATACAAAATGCAAACGCCGCCCCAGACACCGACAAAAATTTAAGGCTTGCCATAACTGCGTAGTTAAAATACAGGTGATTAGCCAGTTAATTGTTTAACAGTAAAGACCAAAGAGAAAAAAATTAATCTCATTAAACAGCCAGCTGTTAACCAGACCCTCAAAAAACAAATTCACTTAAGTAAACTTAAAAGTAGCAAGAAATCCATGAGCGCTAATATCCAAGCACGAGATAACAGCAGTAATAAAACATACAACAGTAAACAATAAATTCCTTCTTTTAAGAGAAGTGGTGGATCTCACCAAGACCTTCCAACACCAGTGCAGAAAACAAGCCAACGTGTATCAGACAGCTGGTGTTTGCTGTCGAGACCACGCCCGATGCTACAATTCACGCACAAATTGGGTAATCAAGACCTTGCCACCTTAAAGGTCAGGCTCGATATTCGACCTTAGTGGTTACTAATGTATGTGATGCCCTGGAACATATCACAACCAAATTAATTTAACACCCAAGCAATAATGGCAAATGCTAAACAAATTGCAATAAAAAGGGAAACAGAATTTAAATACATCAAATATATCATCCATAAAGGGAATTCACACACACAGAGGGGGCCGAATTTAGTACCTTGAGTAGGGAGGGACGGAAAACAGCAGGCAAACCATCCTAACGGGAGCAAGTCCAGCATCGCAGCACATATGCCAAAATCCATAAACAAAACTACCTTACCCAAAATATAGGGTGTAACGGGTGGTTATCAGAAAAAATCGTCGCGATCACGACACCCACACCAGCTGACGGTCACACCAAAATCCTAATAGTCAATGAGACGGGACAGCGTAGATCCCAACACTCCACACCAAGAAGTAAAGATATGACAGCTCAGGAAACGAGCCATCACGGCTCACCCAATAGCACACCTCGCCATAAGATCTTTAGCTGGCGCTTTATGCTTAGTGCTAACGCAGTCACTGCGGTGCCGGTCCCCCAGCCTGCGGCGAATCAAAATGTGGCCATGTTTATCAAAGAAACAGTACTTGGATTTGTCCGAAAACACTATCTGATGCAAACCTATAACACGTCAGCTTCAGTTTTTTTTTTTTTGTTTTTTTTTTTTTGTTTTTTTTTTTTTTTTTGCAGCTGAGGCTGACGTGTTATATGTTTAATTATCACATTTGCTGACGGGGCTACACGATATTAAAAATTCTTACACTATCTGATGCCATTTCGGTCCCCGGTGACGTCGTTCCACGCACCATTGCCCTGTAACACGTTTCTGTACATTTTTGTCAACGGTAGGCGGAGAAGTGGACGACGCTAACGTAAACCACACCGTAATAAACGGCGACCAACTGCCACTGATAGTTTACCATGTGTTACAGTGTTCCAGAGCCGAGGAGGGCGCAGATCTGCTCTGCAGTGCCATTCGGATGGAGTGTCGATCATGTCGGGGAGATGGTCTGGGTGGTGCGACCCGACCCATCTCGTCGTGTTATACGGCCTTGCATGAACCATTCCGCACACACTCGTTGCACTTCCAAAACGCATCGTTCCACACGAAAAGCAATTTCCCGGGTGGAAGCATCACATTCTCTCATTCCAATAATGCGTCCTCTTTCTTAGCCACTGATTTGGCGGTGCGGTTCGCGCATGCGTCTGCGAGCCATCCTGAGCGTCTGCTCAGTTGCACTCACCCATTTATAGCATCGAGAGCCGGAGGCACATTTTACCGGTAGGTGGTGTTGCGCCTCGATATTGACGGTGACATGAATCAAATGCTAATCATTTCTAGAGAACATTCTAATGTACATGACCTGTGAATATGAACGTCCTAGTTGTAGTCTTCAGGGTGATATGTTTTTCTGAACATGAGTGTAGCTATACTATTTTGTGGAGTGAAGACGAAAGGGGAATTATTTTAGAGACGATTCGGGCCCCAAATGTAGAAATCTACAGACAAAACAAGCGATTTTCACAAACGGCAGTCTGTTATGGCTCGCCGTCTCTAAAGGAGCACCTTGGAAACGGTAAGGTTTGCCGATTGATGGCAAGCTACTGGCGTATGCGACTACGGAAACAGGCTGAATGATGGTGACAAGTAGATAACGAGGAGCTAGACAGAGATCTCTGCCCGCTCTGCCAGTACAATGTTTCAGAGAACTCGATCAGAGACAATTGACGAACATGGAACTCTGTAGTAGACGACCCCTACATTTCCCATGTGCACCCAAGGACATAGTCCGTTGCAATCGCAGGCGACACTCGACCAATGACATCGGACAGTTGGTCGATGGAAAGGTGTCACCTGGTCGAAAAAATGGCGTTTCTTGTAACGCCAAGTCGATGGTCGTCTCTGGATATAGAGTAACGGCTGTTCGAAACATGCATCGCATCATACATGCAGACTGGTTGAGGCAGTATTATGCAATGGCGGACATTCACCTGCACTTCAATGGGACTTATGATAGTAGTCGAAGGCACCTTGCCGTCTGTGGACTATATGAACGTTATTACGAACTACCTGCGTATCTTCATGCTTGTCTTCCCTGGCGGAGTTGGCATCTTCCGACATGATCACCGTCTATATCATAAATCAGAATCATGTTAGGAGCTGGATAGCCGGCCGCGGTGGTTATGCGGTTCTAGGCGCTCCAGTCCGGAGCCGCGCTGCTGCTACGATCGCAGGTTCGAATCCTGCCTCGGGCATGGATGTGTGTGATGTCCTTAGGTTAGTTAGGTTTAATTAGTTCTATGTTCTAGGGGACTGATGACCACAGCAGTTGAGTCCCATAGTGCTCAGAGCCATTTTTTTAGGAGCTGGATATTGTCTCACATGGGTCTCTTTACCACCAGGTTCACCTGACCTGAACTCGGCGGAACACATGTGGGGTGCTTTTCCGTGCCACAACCGTCCTCACTATCCACAATTATTTAAATAAAATGTATAATCTGTGTGCATATATGTGGTGGTACACACATCCTGAAACCTACCAAAACTTTTCGAATCCATGCCACACAAAATCCTTCATATTGTGTTAAGGAATTGAAGCAACTCGTATTTAATCTGGTGGTCATAATATTTTGGTTCCTCACTGTATATATATCAACAGGTGTTTACTCATATGTTCATTATGCTACCACATCTACTCCTCTGTCAATGAAATGCCGATGAAAATGTATTTTATCATCAAGATTCAAATCAGCCACAATTTATCTGCACTTAATAAGTCAGTAGTATCAACATAGTAACATAATTCTCAGTGCTCTCACGGTCGCCTGATTAGGAGCTAGCATTTATTGTCCTTTAAGGTTGCCAATAGGAATTAAAAGCTCTTGTGGTGATTCCTTCACGATTAGCGTACGTTACGATTTCTGCACAGTATTTTAAAGGCTGTAAGCTTCTGAACGCTTTTCATTGCTCCTATTCAATATCAGTGCATTTCGTTTCCATACAAGATGTTAAGAACAGGACGTGAAAGTCTGAAATAAAGAGCAACAGAGGAATGGCTCGGAACTGGTACGTATTACTGAGTTACTGTTAAGGAGAAAAAAAGAAGAAAAGACAGTGAAAGGGACAGGGGTAGAGAGAGACAGAGAGAGAGAGAGAGAGAGAGAGAGAGAGAGAGAAGGAGAGAAAATATTACACAACGCAACTTGGAAGGCAACTATCACAAAGCGTAGGAATACTCTGCTGTGTGGGATACTTACTTGCGAAGTCGGCGAGGATTAGATTGTTGGAAAATTCGTCTTTCACAAAACCTAAACTACTGAAATCGCTGCTCTTAGAATGATGAGGAGGTCCCATCAACTGTAGGTCTGGATAGTTCCATTTAGCCCAGTTGGTTTCGCTTTTTTTCTTTTGTTGCGTGCTTTGAAATTATTTGCAGATATTATATTCGTCGGTCCGTGTACAGTTCTGTCAGCCAGAACGAGGTTTATTGTGTGTGTGGAGGGGTGGTGGTGGG
The DNA here is from genome assembly GCF_021461395.2 of Schistocerca americana. Classification (NCBI taxonomy): domain Eukaryota; kingdom Metazoa; phylum Arthropoda; class Insecta; order Orthoptera; family Acrididae; genus Schistocerca; species Schistocerca americana. The sequence continues at coordinate 583,308,797 of NC_060125.1, read as the reverse complement.
GGGGGGGGGGGGGGTGGGTAGGTGGGTGTGCGGGTGGGTGTGAGGGCGGATGTGTGTGTGTGTGTGCTTATGTGTGTATAGCGATGATAATGACTACGTATTACTTCACAGAGACCCCAGTCGTCAATTCGTGTACTGACAGCTGTAGGAGAAAGGAACCCAAACTCTAATCAGGTTACCTTCCATTCGGAAAGAGGGCGCACTCAGCGACAGTTATGTGATTTGTAAATTATAGAGCGCAGCAATCAGCCGTCCTTGTTTTGCAGGTTTTATTACGCAAATCCAGATTTCGGCTAGTGCCTAACCATTATCAGTGCACTAGTTCACTGTTATTCGGGCGTCAGTCGCAGTTCTTTGAGTACTTGCTGGAAGAAAATAACTTTAAACAGACGAATCTCATAGTACCGCACTTCAAGCAGTTCCAAATTAACTGATCCGGCGAGTGAGTTTCATGGTAAGTGACACGAGACAACTCGCAACAGTGAGAGTGCACAGGTACGAGTGTGCGAGTGAAAAGAGATCGGTAGAGGGGTGACAACGCTATGTGGACCCCGGGGGCGAGTTAAATATTCAACAGACGTCCGTATTTACACACCGTGACGCAAATTTCCGTCGGACAGGTTGGCAGGTGGGCACGGCCTCCGTTCCTACCTCCCCACCTCCCACCTCCCCCTTCTCCTTCTCCTCTCTCTCTCTCCCTCTCTCTCTCTCCTCCCCCCCCCCCCCCCCCCTCCTACGCTTCTACAGGACTTTACATGTAAACCGCGACCCAGACGGAGATGCAACGAGCGGTCCCTGGCTGCCAACAGCGTGGCCGTGGCGTTAAGTATTCACTGGAGCACGGGGGAGAGCACCGGCGCTCCTGCACCCGGCGTGTCCTCCTACAGCAACAGAACGGCAGTATGCGAAAGTTGGCAAAGACCGGTCATGATACTGAAAGGATAACACAGTATGTATAGGGGGATGAAAATCTAACAGTCATGGGAGACTGGACTCCAGTTGTAGGGAAAGGAGTGGAAGAAAAGGTTGCAGAAGAATATGGGCTTGAGAAAAGGAATGAGAGAGGAGAAAGATTAATTGAGTTCTGTAATAAACTTCACCTTCTAATAGCGAATACCCTATTCAGGAATCACAAGAGGAGGAGGTATACTTGGAAAAGGCCAGGTGATACGGAAAGATTTCGGTTAGATTACATCATGGTCAGACAGAGATTCCGAAATCAGATACTGGATTGTAAGGCATGCCCAGGAGCAGACAAAGACTCAGATCAAAGCATAGTAGTGATGAAGAGTAGACTGAAGTTTAATACATTAGTCAGGAAGAATCAATACGCAAAGAAGTGGCATACGGAAGTACTAAGGAATGTCGAGATACGCTTGAAGTTCTCTAAAGCTATAGCTACAGCAATAAGAAATAGCTCAGTAGGCAATACAGTTGAAGAGGAATGAACATCCGCCGGCCAGTGTGGCCGAGCGGTTCTAGGCGCTACAGTTTGGAACCGCGCGACCGCTACGGTCGCAGGTTGGTTCGAATCCTGCCTCGGGCGTGGATGTGTGTGATGTCCTTATTTTAGCTAGGTTTAAGTAGTTCTAAGTTCTAGGGGAATAATGACCTCAGAAGTTAAGTCCCATAGTGCTCAGAGCCATTTGAGCCAATGAACATTCCTAAAGAGGGCGACAACAGAAGGTGGGAAGGAAGTCATAGGTACAAAGAAAGTAACTGCAAAGAATCCATGGGTAACAGAAGAAATACTTCAATTGATCGATGAAAGGAGGAATTACAAAAATGTTCCGGGAGACTCAGGAATAGAGATATACAAGTCGCTGAGGATTGAAATTAATAAGAAGTGCAGTAAAACTAAGACGAAATGGCTGCATGAAAAATGTCAAGAAATCGAAAAAGCAATAATTGTCGTTAAGACTGACTCAGCATACAGGAGAGTCACAATAACCTTCCATGACATTAAACGCAAGGGTGATAACATTAAGAGTGCAACGGGAATTCCAATGTTAAATGCAGACGAGAGAGCGGGTGGGTTGAAAGAATACTTTGAAAGCTTCTATGAGGGGAAGATTTGTGTGATGGAATACAAGAAGAAACTGGGGTCGATTTAGAAGAGATAGGGTACCAAGGATTAGATTCAGAATTTAAAAGAGCTTTAGGGGACTTAAGAAAAAATAAGGCAGAAGGGATAGATAACATTCCATCAGAATTTCTAAAATCGTTCGGGGAAATGACAACAAAACAACTATTCACGTTGGTGTGTAGAATATATGAGTCTGCCGATATACCATCTGACTTTCGGAAAAGAATCATCCACACAATTCCGAAGACGGCAAGAGCTGACAAGTGCGAGAATTATCGCACAGTCAGCTTAACAGCACACGCATCCAAACTGCTGAGAAGAATACTATACAGAAGAATGGGGATGCGCTACATGACAATCAGTTCTGTTTTAGGAAATGTGAAGGCACGGGAGAAGCAATTCAGACGTTGTTGTTAATAATGGAAGCAAGATTAAAGAAAAATCAAGGCACACTCATAGGATTTGTCGACCTGGGAAAAGCGCTCGACAACGTAACATGTTCGAAATTCTGAGAAAAATAGAGGTAACCTATAGGGAGAGACGGGTGAGATACAATTTGTCCAACGGACGAGAGTGAATATTAAGAGTGGAGAACCAAGAACAATGTGCTCATTTTGAAAAGGGTAAGAGAAGGATGTAGTCTTTCTCTCCTACTATTCAGTCTGTACATCGAGAAAGCAATAATGGAAATAAACGAAAGATTCAGGAGTGGAATTTAAAATTCAGAGTGAAATAATATCATTGATATGATTCGCTGATAACATTGCTATTCCGAGTGCAAGTGAAGAAGAATTACATAATATGCTGAGCAGAATGAACAGTCTAATGAGTGCAGAGTATGGACTGAGAGTAAATCGAAGAAAGAGGAAGGTTATTAGAAGTAGTAGAAAAGAGAAAAACGAGAAACTTAATATCAGGATCGATGGTCACGAAGTACATGAAGTTAAGGAATTCTGCTACCTAGGCAGTAAAATCATGAGTGACGGACGGAGCAAGGAGGACATCAAAAGCAGCCTAGCAATGGCAAAAAGGGAATTCATGGCTAAGAGAAGTCTACTAATATCAAATATCGACCTTAATTTGAGGACGAAATTTCTGAGAACGTACGTCTGGAGTACAGCATTGTATGGTAGTGAAACATGGTCTGTGGGAAAACCGGAACAGAAGAGAATAGAAGCATTTGAGATGTAGTGCTGCAGACCAATGTTTAAAATTTGGTGGGCTGGTAAGGTAAGGAACGAAAAGCTTCTGTGCAGAATCGGAGAGGATTAGAATATCTGGAAAACAATGATAAGGGGAAGGGACAGGATGATAGGGCATCTGTTAAGACACGAGAGAATTACTTCCATGGTACTAGGGGGAGCTGTAGAAGGCAAAAACTGTAGAAGAAGACATTGACTGAAATACTCCCAGCAAATAATTGAGGACGCAGTATGCAAGTACTACTCTGAGATGAAGAGGTTAGCCGCATCAAACCAGTCAGATGACTGATGACCTTAAAAAAAAAGAAAAAAAAAGTACTGGGACGTGTCCTGAGTACTGGCTAGTGGAATTTCCTGCAACGGTCCCAAGTTTGCGAGGAAATAGATGTTGAAATTTTATAGGTCACGTCTATACCTGTGACGTTTGAAGTTTTACGCACAAACGAAAGTAGTGCAGCGGCTCAAGTTCAGTTATCACACTGCTGATACAGGTTCGAGTCCAGCCCGCGTATTCTTCTTTCTCATTTCATTGTAAAGAATATCATTGAATAGTATAAGTAATGCAAAATTATTAAAAAATAGTAATTTTCTACGTAGTGACTTCATCAATAAATCAGTCATTACAGCCCTGGTTCTTCACATGCGTATTCCGTTTGTCACAGCATAGATTACAGAAACGTCTTATTTGCTATCGCTTGGTGTGCTGGAAGAGAAATTCGGAGGATACTGCTTCTCGCAGAACCAAGTGAAACACAAATTTGTTAAACACCACGCACATTTTATGGATGATACTGCCTTGCTAGCAAACGGATTTTTTAGTAGTGAGATCGAAACACAAGTTCATTTGAATTCCAAAGACTGTTCTTTCTTCGATTAGATTTGATGAAAACAGCGCGTATTTGATCCATCCTGTGAAAAAAGATGCACTAAACTGATGTAGAAGTAAAGGATGTGTTTTTATGGAATCTTCTCTCGGAGCGATTTCTCTTTTCGTTTTTTGCAGGTTGGAAGCATTTTCAATTTATTTCATGAAACTTTAACCTGTTTTTAAAAATAAGCAACACGTAATTGGGAAAATGGAGAAAGTTTTGGTGCGACAGTTTTTACGGTGCAGGTGCTCGCTTTTCTTTTATCTACTATAATTTTATTGTGAAGTGTCTGATCCATCTGCCTTCCCCAAAAAACAAGCCAACGTTATCTCAATATTTGACACTTTAACTAAGAACCTCTAACGGAACACCCATTTAAAGAGTGCTTGCTATAGTGATTGATATGTTAATGAAATTACTACAGCGAAGTAATTTTGCATGACATATCCTATTCAGTGATATTTTTCACGAAGAAATCCAACAAAAACAGTACACGGGTAGGAACTGAACCTGTACTGATAGCGAAGGCCTTGAACCTTTGTCACTTAGCTACTTTCGGTTGGTCGAAATAAGACTAACGTTACGTTTGTAGGAGGTATGCATAAAACCCCACATCAAGTATCTCGGAAACTGGGGAACGTCGTATGAAAATCCTGTAGCCAGATATTCAGGAGAGGCCTCTCTACAACATAAGATTCACCGAAATCCTTGAGTAACAGGTCTGATGATCCCCTTGTTAGATAACTGCAGCTAAAATACAGTGATGATATTTTGTAACTAACCACGTTACTACGGATTATTCCTTATTATTGGGAATGGAAATACTTATTGCTTATGAAATCAACGTGAGAAGAATAGGGTCGCCACCGACTCAAACCATACAACTAATCAAAGATTTGGTCGAGTCGGAAAATAAATTAATTTGATCACAGACCAAAAACTCACAAAAATGCATACGTTGTGAGGTCGCTCACAGCGGATACGATGTAATTAATAGTATTGCCCGTGTGCTGTTCACGACAATCAAACACTTAAAATAAAACAGAAAATGCATGAACACTGCATAAGATCAGCTCCCAGCAACACACCTGAAAATATGAGTTAATCTAAAGCAATTGTTATAAAATACAAGAGGAGACTAATCACTGGACCTGTGCATAAGGAAACGCATTGGATGGGCTAATGGGAAAGCTACGAGGTGAGTGGCTTAGGCGCAAAAACGTAATCTCGGAACACAAGAGAAAATTGTAGATAAAATCATTTATTCCTAAACTAAGGATGTGAGGCATGTACACGATTCCTGATAACACGTCGTTTGTGGAGGCACAATTTCTAGGTATAGTGCCAAATTCTAACACTATCACATCATACAATCATGTTAACATTTTCTAAAACAAACATGTGATCGGACAGTTAGTGATGCCGGTAGCCCAACAACTATAATGTTCTACCACGTGGTTGGCTCCCCACGGACGAAAGACACGGAAAGTAAGGAAATTTACGAGAAGGCAAGGCTCTAAATATTTAGAAAGGTGAAAGCTTATACAGGCACAGCTGAAGGCAAACAGACATTCATACAGAAGCGAGTGCTCACTTCTTATCGACACCTTTGTGTGGCGCTCTTCCGGCGGATCCAAGTGTGCTACAGAAATTTGCTAAAAGAAAAATCTGCCAAAGTTTTGCATTCCTTGCTGCGACAAGGCATAGCAATCTTCCAGATTTGAAAAGCGAGACCAAAGGCTAACAGCTTTCCCCTCGCCAAGTAACAACGCGCCACGCGGCCAGTCTAACTCACCCTTCTTCGACTGGAGCACAGCTGTGGACGCTTCCCGTACCGGCGGCAGACTGCCTCCCGCTTCTCCAGCCTCTTCCACGCTCCGCGTGGACCGGAAAACCCCAAGATGCCATTTCCACCACCAACCTAACGCAGGTGGATTTCTCACAAGTAGCGGAAACCTCTTTGCCGACTTGACCACTACGAGGGTTGGCTGTTCTGTACCACTGCTGCTGAATCTGTACGACTATCGCAGACTTTCTGCAGCAGACTACGCCACCGTCTAGCAACGTGACACACAACCACATTCATTCAATCACACCACTATGAGAGTAAAGAGAAAAGAGAAACAAGGAAAAGAAAGAGAAATGATAATGAAAATGGGCTACCGGACTAATGAAAGGTGGCTACAGGACCCTTTCATCACCCCAAACGTCCCGGAGAAGACTGTGCCGCAAATTTTCTCGCCATGCTAGGAGATTCGCCAACAGTGTTCAAAACAAATATACCCTTACGAGCAACAATTGCATCAGGCAAACAGCAGCACAAAAGAATTGATTGATCTCTTAGATCCAAATGAGTTTTATATGACCTTAGTCAATAATTGTGACCTCATGCGGTCCGCAAGGCTAACAAAACAAATTAAATTAAGTGTGATACTGTACGCTAACATCATGTCATCTGGCCTACAACGACAACAAACATGAGACATTATCTTAAAATTGCTTAAACCTATTGTCAAAACTTAACATAGAGACATAGATGAACAGGTACACAAAATATATAGATATATAAACAAATTCAATGGTGCAAAATCATTATCACGAACCAAAGCAGTATCAGCTGGTGCTGACATAAATAAAAACATGTAAGTGAAAGCGCAAAATACAATTTTCACAACAAATACAGTGATACAAAATCATTAATGAACCCAATGGAATGACAGCTGGTAAATAACCACCTATGGAAAATAAGACATGAGTACAAAAACACACCCAGAAACCAGCTCGTTGACACGCTGTCATTTTGCAGTTTCGTCACATGGTATTTTCACTGGGTATTCTCTTTAGGTGCTGGGGTGGGCGTCTCTTCTAAAGGCGACTTGGAGGATAAGCTACTAGGGGACCACAACACTGAACTGGGGAGTTCGCAGCGGCGTTGATTGTAACGTCCGTTGTAACCCAGGTTGTTCATCCTAGACAGCACCCCGCGACGTTGCCTCGTGCCCGTTTCCATCCTCTGCGTCCATACTGTGGGATGGTTCGGCGTTGCAGATTTGCAGGACATCGCCACTTGTGGGCCCTGCCTCATCATCGAGAAGGCGGCTTGGCGGTCGTCGTCCGTGTGTTGTGGAGGAATGTGTTTCACCGACACACGCCCCCGTCTCCTGTCGTGTCAATGGGGAGACACGCGCTCTTCTGCGTCGCATCGAGGTCGACGTAAACTCGTGCGGGTGTCGGGCTTGAGACCCGCCTATCACCTCTTTGCACCGTCTCAGCTGATGCGTCAGTGGTGGGACCCGTGTCCCTCTGGGCAGTGGGCGTTACCTCACCGCAGCAGCCGTCTGGACTAGCGGCGCTCAGGGATCGGCGGCCTCGCCTGGTGTGCGTCATACTTTCCCTATCGCTTGTCAGATGACTAGCGCATTGGGTGGAACGCCGGTCATCAGCTGGCGCTGCCGTGGTGACACGCCTGTGGGCTCCGGTGTGAGCCTGGGCTTGGGGGAAGACCAGCATCCCCTCCCCTCTGATGGGGAAACAGCTGTGTCCGCTCGCCGCACCACTGCCTCGCCGTTGATAGAAGGGTTCTGCAACGCCTGCCGGTGGACCAAGCCTTGTGCTTTCTGATGCGGAGGCTCCCTAGGCGCTCTTGCACCCACTTAAGAACTGCGCTCAGAGAGATCGTTACAAAATATCATGTGTACATATTACCACAAAATCAGCGGAGTTTCTTACTCCTGAACAATACGTGGAATATTGCCCAAAATTAACTTGACAAGAAGGGCCTTGTTAACAATACCAACAAAAAAAAAACAATGAGGAAAATTACATAACCAATATTCAAACCAACAAAAAATCATTTTTATAAAATATAGTTCCAGCATTACATCTGCTGTCAATCATTCAGGGTAGATCTTGTACAAGGTTTGGTCAGGATTTGGATAGGATTTGGCGCCGCTGCTAACTACAGGCACAAAACTATACCTACTAACTACCCCCTCACACACAATCTACAGATCTCGTACTAGTCACCATCACCATATAGCCCGACTACAATTCCCACATATAAACAAAATATTCCTTTCAACACCAATACCCATATCGTTGTTCATTGACTGCTCCTCCAAGGTTTGCAGAACACGTTTGCTGACCTGTGAAAAATTTCCGAGACTTCTTTTCTATGGACATTGCATAATAAAAGTTATGATTAATGAGACACAGAAGGTTCATTCAAGTCACATCTGGAATGGTAAATGTTTCAACATCTATTCATCAGACTAATGCAAAAGGTCAGTGGGCAAAAAAATGGAAATAAAAATCATCCTATCCTGTTAGCAGACACGTAAACACTTCGTCCTATAAGTACATAAAAAAAATACTGTCAAAAGAAATCCATTGTCCAGGGCCATGAGTACCCAACTTACTGCTGTCATAAGATAGTCATAATGATTACACAATTACCCACCACATGTCCCCATGGGTCCTCACCTGTCGTCATGTTATTTCCGCTTAGAGGTAGTCGCATTGATTCTCTACTAAATATCAAGCTGCTTGAGTTTATAAGCTGTTTCCATTTATTTCTTCTGGGGTTTCACATTCTAGTGCCCTGAACCGTACCTAGTAGTATGTGGCGGCAAGTTACACTTTCCAAATATCTTATAAGATGGCAACTCTGAAAATCAAACACTATTAATCTCCCTTCATACACAAATCCTTCACCTACAAGTCACCAAGTCGCTTCATCAACATCGCAGTACATTTGAAAAATTCACTGAATCTTGCTCACCTAAGGGGAATAAGAACACTACAACTGCAATTTATCATCAAGAATTACCTTACGACCATTGACTCGCCACGCCAACACACCCAATACCTTTTTAGTCATCAAAAAACGAATGCCATCTTACTGTAATAGGAAGCGCTTTAAAAGAGCCTCATAATCATTCACATTCAGACGTTTTGAAGCTGCACAACACTACTCCTCTCTACTGAGACGAGGAAATAACTACACATATATTGGGGGACCCTTTACAATTCATAGAAAATATAAACTTTAATTTCAATCACACCAGAGTGAATCAAAACATTGGAAAATATACACTGTAATTTTACGAAACAGAGGCGACTGGGTTTACCGCGGGCACACCAATACTGTGGCCCTCCCTCAACAAATCTTCCCTAATATCGTCTTCCTTTATTCAAATGCACATCAATATCATCAATAGCACCGGTCCTCATTAAGTTTGACGCCAACCGAGCCAGCCAACAGTCATTGATCCCTTTGATTAGAGGCATTTGTCGGATTGTGCCGCGGGTTTGCGGGAAGAATTTCAACACTCTCTGGCGGACCACCCGTACTGTTTACGGCACCCCTGTTGTTGCTTGTTCGATAATTATTTTGTGGTTGGTTACCACTACCGTTCCTAGGTCCGCTATAATTGCGCCTAAATCTCTGCTCATTACCAAATCTTGTAAACTCCCTGGGGTGTCTTTGATTTCCTCTCGGAGAATGATGACCATTGGCATATTTTGTTCTGTCCGCGTTCCGTGAGGAGTAGCGACGCTGCCAACGCTCGCGCGCTCTGTAACTCTGAGGCGACCCGTTACGTCTGTATTGCCACCTGTCTCTACGGCTGCGGCTTCGCTCGCGCGGCCGCTGCTCGTAGGCGCTCTGACCGTAATTCTGCGTGGTGCCATTCGCATCACACTGAAGCTCTAAAAGAAGATTGCGAAAATTCTCTACGTCGTCCTTACATCGTCCTGCAAGGATAACGTGCCGTAACTGCATTGGAAACTTTCGCAGGCAAATACGAATAATTTCCGCAGGTCCATAAGGATCGTCAAGATGTTCATTCGCCTGCAGCATGTGCTCGAACATCTGCACAGGGCTGGAGAATTTTGACCTGTCTAACTCTGATAGCATAATGAGTCCGTGTTTTACACGACTTTGCGCTGCCACTGACCAACAGATCGACAGGAAATGTTGTCGAAACTCCCCAGCAGTGTAGCAATTGCGTGCAATTGACCTCATCCGCGCCGCTGGCTCACCTTCGAGGTAGCCGCACACATACTCTATCTTGTGCGCACTGGGCCACGTAGGAGGGAGGGAGAACTCGAACTGCTGTAACCAGACCCGCGGGTGAATCCTCGTAGCCGAGTTACGGAAGACTTCAAACTTCCTCACGGTCAGAAAATGTTTAAAGTCAAATTCGTGAGTTTCCCTTGGCGAACGTTCCTGAGGGGATCTGCGCCGTTCCCACCTGGTACGAGATCCGTGATCATGACGATGATCAAATTCGCCATCGTTCCCTGAATCATCGTCGGAATAACGTTCCTTTCGTTCATTTCTTTCAACTTCATGGGCCTTTAACCCTTTTAGGTGAAGTTCTAAACGGGCCATGCGCTCACATAATCCCTCGGTAACCCCTCTTTGTTGTATTTTTATTTCACACTGTCCACGCGGACATTTCGTTACTGACCGTATTTCGTCTGCATCCGCTGATGACGAGGTAATCGTTTCCCTATTATTGTCAGACTTACGCGCCACTGCGTCTGAAATTCTGGCTATTTCTTCTCGCATCTCTCGGTGGGACGTGTCTTATTGTGTTTGCGTAAGCCCTTGCTCTCGCTCGAGAGCTATTATCGCCTGGTTGAGGGTTTCTACCTGCGAGCTAAGGTGGACCGGGCACTTAGCCGCAGTGTCCTCTATTCGGGACACAAGAGCCGCGTGGTCACTATGGCATTGTTCTGCTAACGCGCGGAGATCCCTGGCGGAATTTTGTCCTACTCGGGACTCAAGAGCCGCTTGTTCACTCTGGCATTGTTCTGCTAGTATACGTGTATTCCCAGCGAACCTTTCTTCTTGCTCCATCACCTGCTTGCTAATGACTTGCTGCCCCTCTTCTAAGACGGAGATGCGTTGGTCAATGATCGCCAGTTTCTCCCCAACACCCTGTACTATTTCACTAGTCAATCTTTTATTTGCTTCCTCGATATGATTCCTATTTTCCTCTGCTTGCTTTTTATTCCCTTCCTCGATAAGTCTCCTGTTTTCTTCCGCTTGTTTTTTATACACTTCCTCGCTATGTCTCCTATTTTCTTCCGCTTGTTTTTTATTCACTTACTCGATATGTCTCCTATTACTGTCTAGTAATTGTCGTAGCATAGTCTGTAATGAATTTGCATCTATCGAATGATTCGAAATCACTACAGCGGGCTCAGGATGGACAACACTTGTACTTGCATTTTCCGCGTTTCGTTCCTGGTCGGACTCGACGTTTTGACCTCGTCCTTGTTCAGGGTTATTGTCTGGCAGGTTTTTTCCGATTGCGGATCCCTGAACAGCTACGCGTCTCCACCATAAGGATGGTTACTCCATGCTCCAAAATACGACAAGAATAATACCAAAGTCTCCTAATGGACTCACAGTCCCCACAAAGCACACAAGATTTACTATATGACACCGGTACACGCCACAGGACAAGAATCAACCCAAACTTGTAACACAATTGAATACTAAATCACAATGTCTGTACAGTAATACATATACAAGTTAAAACATGTAAGAAAATGCACGCCTATATCATAAATTCTCGTAAATTCTGTATTACAGAAAAACAATATACCAATTAGCACATCCAACTGAAAATAACTAATCCTCACTGCACATCAGAAGATCTCTGGTTTACCGATATCCTGGCAGGGTCGCCATGTGTAACTAACCACGTTACTACGGGTTATTCCTTATTATTGGGAATGGAAATACTTATTGCTTATGAAATCAACGTGAGAAGAATAGGGTCGCCACCGACTCAAACCATACAACTAATCAAAGATTTGGTCGAGTCGGAAAATAAATTAATTTGATCACAGACCAAAAACTCACAAAAAAGCATACATTGTGAGGTCGATCACAGCGGATACGATGTAATTAATAGTATTGCCCGTGTGCTGTTCACGACAATCAAACATTTAAAATAAAATAGAAAATGCATGAACACTGCATAAGATCAGCTCCCAGCAACACACCTGAAAATATGAGTTAATCTAAGGCATTTAAAATACAAGAGGAGACTAATCGCTGGACCTGTGCATAAGGAAACGCATTGGATGTACTAATGGGAAAGCTACGAGGTGAGTGGCTTATGCGCAAAAATGTAATCTCGGAACACAAGAGAAAATTGTAGATAAAATCATTTATTCCTAAACTAAGGATGTGAGGCATGTACACGATTCCTGATAACACGTGGTTTGTGGGGGCACAATTTCTAGGTATATTGCCAAATTCTAACACTATCACATCATACAATCATGTTAACATTTTCTAAAACAAACATGTGATCGGACAGTTAGTGATGCCGGTAGCCCAACAACTATAATGTTCTACCACGTGGTTGGCTCCCCACGGACGAAAGACACGGAAAGTAAGGAAATTTGCGAGAAGGCAAGGCTCTAAATATTTAGAAAGGTGAAAGCTTATACAGGCACAGCTGAAGGCAAACAGACATTCATACAGAAGCGAGTGCTCACTTCTTATCGACACCTTTGTGTGGCGCTCTTCCGGCGGATCCAAGTGTGCTACAGAAATTTGCTAAAAGAAAAATCTGCCAAAGTTTTGCATTCCTTGCTGCGACAAGGCAAAGCAATCTTCCAGATTTGATAAGCGAGACCAAAGGCTAACAGCTCTCCCCTCGCCAAGTAACAACGCGCCACGCGGCCAGTCTAACTCAGCCTTCTTCGACTGGAGCACAGCTGTGGACGCTTCCCGTACCGGCGGCAGACTGCCTCCCGCTTCTCCAGCCTCTTCCACGCTCCGCGTGGACCGGAAAACCCCAAGATGCCATTTCCGCCACCAACCTAACGCAAGTGGATTTCTCACAAGTAGCGGAAACCTCTTTGCCGTCTTGACCACTACGAGAGTTGGCTATTCTGTACCACTGCTGCTGAATCTGTACGACTATCGCAGACTTTCTGCAGCAGACTACGCCACCGTCTAGCAACGTGACACACAACCACATTCATTCAATCACACTACTATGAGAGTAAAGAGAAAAGAGAAACAAGGAAAAGAAAGAGAAATGATAATGAAAATGGGCTACCGGACTAATGAAAGGTGGCTACAGGACCCTTTCAATTTGACGAAAAAATACGCTTTCCAAAATTAATGATCAACAGTAAACCCCTTAGAACACATATCTTATTTCTGCGGTCTACAAGCATACAAACTATCTGGTCACATTAATGTGTCGTACAATAACCACTCACAGACGGCAGATGGCAGCAGTAGCAACGGCAGGTGTATAAAGCGGGTCGGGGTGACGCGGAAAACAGTGCACTCGTTGTCGTAATGCGAATACAGAGTGATTTATCTGACGTCCAAAAGGCAGTGATCATCGTCTTTCGGGCCACACATGGAAGTATTTTGGAGATAGTTAACCTTATGAAATGTTCGCACACCATCGTAGTACACTGCGCATTGCAAAATGGTGCTATCCAGTACCGGCGCCGACGCTTCTGTGATGCACCACGGGCCATAGATAAGAAGAGTGAACAACAAGTGCGGGGATGTGGACGGGCACACAGTTTTAATCTGCCAGGAAGTTTCATATCAGCGCACACTCCGCTGCAGAGTGAAAATCTCTTTCTGAAAACATCCCCCAGGCTATGGCTAATCCATGTCTCCGCAGTATCCTTTCTGTCAGGAGTGCTAGTTCTGCAAGGTTTGCAGGAGAGCTTCTGTAAAGTTTCGAAGGTAGGAGACGAGATACTGACGGAAGTGAAGCTATGAGGACCGGCCGTGAGTCGTGCTTCGCTAGCTCAGATGGCAGAGCACTTGCCCACGAATGGCAAAGGTCCTGAGTTCGAGTCTCGGTCGGGCACACAGTTTTAATCTGCCAGGAAGTTTCATATCAGTGCACACTCCGCTGCAGAGGGAAAATCTCATTCTGGAGACGTGCAGCAGTTGACCAGGTGACTGCCCAGATGAGCCAAGGGGCTGCGAACAGTGACTACTCAACGACCGTTCGGCGATCGTTGCTCCTTTCAGCCAGCGCAGCAGGTGCCTTAATAATGCTACCATGATGAATGCTGTTCACCGGCTACTGAAGCTAAATTTGCACGCCATTATCGGCAACTTGACATCCAAGGAGTGGCGGCAGGTGGCCTCTAGAAATGAATCACTATGCTCCATCGGGCAAATGACTGTTTGCATGTACGACGTGGAACGTCTGAAAGCGAAAGGACCAGTTCGGCGCAGGAAATGCTATTGTCTGGTAAATGTTTCCATGGCATTCCCTGAGCGATACCGTCATTGTGAAAGGACAAGTGTCCGCAGCTCGTGGTCGTGGGGTAGCGTTCTCGCTTCCCGCGCCCGGATTCCCGGGTTCTATTCCCGGCGGGGTCAAGGATTTTCTCTGCCTCGTGATGACTGGGTGTTGTGTGCTGTCCTTAGGTTAGTTAGGTTTAAGTAGTTCTAAGTTCTAGGGAACTGATGACCATAAATGTTAAGTCCCATAGTGCTCAGAGCCATTTGAACCATTTGAAAGGACAAGTGGATCAACACAAGTATGCATCTATCGATAGAATGAAGGCTTTCACTTTCGGATGACAGTGCTGCTGGTAAACCCTTCAGGGTATAAGGTCATGGTGCACGACAGTCTTCTGTTCCTAACGTTTCGTTCCGAACTGCCACACCACAGTCCTGCACGAAACATTACCAACGGAAGTGTCTAGCTGAATATTAAAGTACTGTGCTGCGCATGTTATGTCTGTATTTAGCCATATTTGTAATTTTTACTTTAGAAATGGTCCGAGCGGTTAAAGTACTCTGTAGTAAACCCGGTCTATAAAAAGGGAGAAAGGGGTAATGTGGATCATTTTAGACCTATTTCTATGCCATCGTTGATTGCAAAAGTTATTGAAAAGGCTATGTATGTAAGGATAATTGATAATTTTATATCACACGAGTTGCTATCAAATGCAGAGTTCGGCTTTAGAAGAACAACTGAAAATGCTATACTCTCTTTCCTCTGTGAGGTACTGGATGGGTTAAACAAAAGGTATCGAACGCTTGGCATATTATTTAATTTAACTAAGGCATCTGATGGTGTTGATCACAAAATATTGCTCCATAAGTTGGATCATTACGGAATTCGGGGATTAGCTCACAATTGGCACACCCCTTATTTTAGCAGCAGGCTGCAAAAGGGCATTATTCACAATGTTGATAACGGCTGTGATGTGGGGTCTGACAAGGGAACCTCCCCATCGCACCCCCCTCAGATTTGGTTATAAGTTGGCACAGTGGATAGGCCTTGAAAAACTGAACACAGATCAATCGAGAAAATAGGAAGAAGTTGTGTAGAACTATGGAAAAAATAAGCAAAACATACAAACTGAGTAGTCCATGCGCAAGATAGGCAACATCAAGGATATTTTGAGCTCAGGAGCGCCGTGGTCCCGTGGTTATCGTGAGCAACTGCGGAACGAGAGGTCATTGGTTCAAGTCTTCCCGCGAGTGAATAGTTTAATTTTTTATTTTCAGACAATAATCAAAGTTCTGGCACTCACTCATAATCAACTTCGCTCTCCAAAATTCCAGGGCATGTTCAGATTTGCTTGGACATATGCAGGATTTGACGGTAAACACACGGAAAAATTTGAAAACGTTAAAAACAAATGTTTTGACAGAGCACAGGGAAAACTGTGCGACTGTGAAACTGTTGAATTCATTTGTTGCAGCTTATGTGACAAACTCTTGTTTTCATCATTTTCTTGGGAGTGATTGTCACATCCGCAAGAAAACCTAAATCGGGCAAGGTAGAAGAATCTTTTTACCCATTCGCCAAGTGTACAAGTTAGGTGGGTCGACAACATACTCCTGTCATGTGACGCACATGCCGTCACCAGTGTCGTACAGAATATATCAGACGTGTTTTCCTGTGGAGGAATCGGTTGACCTATGACCTTGCGAACAAATGTTTTCGGTTCCCATTGGAGAGCACGTCCTTTCGTGTACTAATCGCACGGTTTTGCGGTGCGGTCGCGAAACACAGACACTAAACTTATTTCAGTGAACAGAGACGTCAATGAACGAACGGACAGATCATAACTTTGCGAAAATAAATAAAATAAACTTTTCATTCGAGGGGAGACTTAAACATAGGACCTCTCGTTCCGCAGCTGCTCACGCTAACCACGGGACCACTGCGCTCCTGAGGTCGCACTATCCTAGATGTTGCCTATGTTGCACATGGACTACTCAGTTTGTATGTATTTTTTATTTTTTTCATAGTTCCACACAAGTTCTTCCTGTTTTCTCGATTGATCTGTGTTCAGTTTTTCAAGATCTATCCGCTGTGCCAACTTATAACTAAATCTGAGGGGGGTGCGATGGGGAGATTCCCTTGTGAGTACAATACTGTCAAGTGGGGGGTGCCCCAGGGATCAGTGTTGGGGCCACTCCTGTTCCTTATTTATATAAATGATATGCCCTCTAGTGTTATGGGTAACTCTAAAATATTTCTGTTTGCTGATGACTCTGGCTTTGTAGTAAAGGACATTGTGTGCAACACTGGCTCGGTTTCAAATAGTGCAGTTCGTGACATAAGTTGATGGCTTGTAGAAAATAAACTAACGCTACATTACAGTAAGACTCAGTTTTTACCGTTCCTAACACACAATTTAACAAAACCTGATATTTTAATTTCACAGAATGTGCATATGATTAGTGAAACTGAACAGTTCAAATTTATAGGTGTTCAGATAGCTAGTAAGCTGTTGTGGAAAGCCCACGTTGATGATCTTGTTCAAAGACTTAATACTGCCATTTTTACTATTCGAACGGTATCAGAAGTGAGTGATCGTTCGACACGAAAATTAGTCTACTTTGCTTATTTTCATTGTCTATTGTCGTATGGAATTATATTTTGGAGTAACTCTTCTCATTCTAAAAGGATATTTTTGGCTCAGAAACGTGCGGTTCGGGCAACAAGTGGTGGTAGTTCACGAGCCTCTTGTCGACCTCTGTTCACGAGTCCGGGTATTTTGACATTGGCCTCACAATACATATATTCCTTATTGTCGTTTCTTGTTACCAATATTAGTTTATTCCCAAGAATAAGCAGCTTTCACCCGGTTAATACTCGGCAGAAATCAAACCTGCATTTGGATCGGACTTCCTGAACACTTGTGCAAAAAGGTGTGCAGTATACTGCTGCATCCATTTTCAATAAGCTGCCACTCGAATTCAAAAATCTTAGCAGTAATCCACGTGCTTTCAATTCGAAACCGAAGAGTTTCCTCCTGGGTCACTTCTTCTATAGTGGAGTTGCTTGAAAAATTAATCTGTTTTTTTATTGTATTGCTGATAGCGTCTACTTAAACTTATGGACTGAACTTTTTAAGGTTCACGAACATTTATTTTTATCTGTTATTACGTTTCTGTTGTAATTTCACGTTCTGACACGTTCCATGACCTTGGAGATTGGCTCCTCAATTTGGTACTAAGGAAGTTGACGAGTAAATAAAAAAAAATAGAAAATAAGAGTTTCATGGACCACGACCTTATACCGTGAAAGATTCAACAGCAGCTATATGCATATATCCTTTGAGGCCATGTCCAACCCTAATACGCATTTCGTTTTCCTCTGCGCAATGGAATGTACTAGCAGGACAATGCAACAGTGCTCGCAGTGGACGTGCGTGGTTCGAAATGCACCAAGATTTGTTCACCATACTCCCCTGACCACCAAACTCCCCCGACTTTAACCCAATCGAGTATGTGTGGGATCTCTTTGATCAGGCTCTTTGCGTCATGGATCCTCAACGGAGAAACCTAGCGCACCTGGCCATAACACTGCAGTCAGCATGGATCCATGTCCCTGTCTTAACCCTTCGGAATGTCTCTGACACTGTCCCTGCAGTCTCGGAGAGGTCGGTATATTTACAAGATAGAGAAGGCTTTATAGGTCAGAAAGGAGAGGAAGTACAGGAAGACTTAGAAAAACATTATAGCAAGTCCAAATGTATAGACGGAAAAGGCATTTCACCTAGGACATCGGCGCTGAAGAAGAAGAGTGTATGAACAGTAGGCTTATTTGAGGTAACGAAAACACTTTCCAGCAGTCGCTCTCCCCCCTCCCCGCAAGTGATACCTACACTCGCTGTTACTTAAGACGTTGTAGCATTAAAAGCATTTCATGCAACGAATTTAACGACTCTTTTTTTCAGGAATCTCGTTGCAGTTTCAACACACTGAAGATTTTACATATTGAAGATTTGTCCAATACATTTCGTAGATGTGTAACCTCCTTTTCCAAAAAGAACCTATGAGATTATAGTTCCTACATGGCGGCAATTTCGCAGCCCCACTTTCGATGCAAATCGTAATTTTCAGATGAAAAAAACGTGTGTTCAAATGTGTGCGAAATCTTATGGGACTTAACTGCTAAGGTCATCAGTCCCTAAGCTTACACACTACTTAACCTAAATTATCCTAAGGACAAACACACATACACATCGATGCCCGATGGAGGACTCGAACCTCCGCCGGGACCAGCCGCACAGTCCATGACTGCAGCCCCTTAGACAGCTCGGCTAATCCCGCGCGGCTTTCAGATGAAAGTGGGGCCTCCACTAGCTGCTTTGGGAAGACTAGAGTAGATGGTCAAGCACAGCTTCCTCTATATATTCAGACATTCACTTACAGCGCAAGTTCAGGAGGTACCCGTAACATACGACATCTGACAACGCGGCCCTTCAGAAGCTGCCATCGCTTAATAGGTGTATTTTTTGACATTTGGGAGGCCTACGATACAGCTTGGAGACATAGTTTTTACAACTAGTTCCCGGCGCAGGGGTTCAAAAATAGGAACTCTCAAATTGGGGAAATACACTTCATTCCGCCGGGCCATACCACGTTGTCAATAGGATATGTGCCAACGTCCGAAGAACTAAAGCAATTGAAACGTTACACATGCCAGAAACGTCAGTAGCACAAATAATATGCCAAAACAGCGATCTTAAAGAGTGAGAGAAAGATACCACTAAGAAAAACCAGTTGTCTATGTGTGGCAGAATATTATCAGCTCAGACTTCTAAACTTGTGAAAACACAACTGACCTGAGTCTGCGGCCGCCTTACCAATTCGCCTCGGGGATGCCAGAGTTGGTTCCGCGTCCTCCGTTGCTGTGCCATTACCGGCGAGCGTGGATACCAAATTAAAATCGTCAGACAGCTCCACGAATAGGTTTTTCAAATACTTTTTCCCAATGTTAACATGTCGCTGGAGTCCTCTCAGGCCGCTTTGAACAAGGAAACATAAAGAGGAAAGTAACTTTCGCATGATACGTCACTGCCAAGTAACACAGCTCCAAGGAACTTGGATCATACATAGAGAGGACTGTTACAGTATAGTGGAGAAAGCAAGTGAAAGCAATACGCAACGAGGTAAGTAGAAACTACACTTTTATTCAAACATAATAAATACAGTGAGATCACCGCGATTTATGATGCTCATTACAAAAGGTGGGCCATAGTCCTTAATGGGGTGTGTGATCACAACGGACTGCAGCGCGTCCTCTGACACCTGCTGCCATGCTGGCAACACGGGTGGTGAGGAGTTGTTGTGGTGGTGAGCTCCATTCCTCCACAAGCACGATTGACAACTGCACGTGGACATGCTGCAGTACTTTTCCCAAAGCATACCATGAATGTTGATTGGAATTTAATTCCGAAGGAAGGGGCAGGCCAGTCCAAATGACGAACATTCTCTCGTTCGCCAAGTGCTCCTCCACGTGCGATGTTCGGTGCGGTCACGCACTGCCCTCCATAAAAATGAAGTTAGTGACATACGCTTCCCTGAAAAGACACACATGGGGAGCAGTGGAGTGTGACAATAATATCGACAAACAAGTACACGGTTTTCAAAGATCTGCAGGTCAGTACGTCCAGACGGTATTATGTCTCTCAGCAACATAGCACCTGTACCACCAAAACAATCACGTTCGACAATGTTTCTGCGTGAATTACGTGCTCCCACCTCTAGCAGTAAGTGGGTACGTCCTGAATCGCTACTCAGATTGAATTTACTGTCATCTGAGAAGAACACGTGACACACTCCTCATTGGTCCAGCCCCTATGCTCTTGGTATCATTCTACATCTACATCTACATCCATACTCCACAATCCACCATACGGTGCGTGGCGGAGAGTACCTCGTAACAAAACTAGCATCTTATCTCCATGTTCCACTCCCAAACAGAACGAGGGAAAAATGACTGCCGATATGTCTCTGTACGAACCCTAATCTCTCGTATCTTATCTTTGTGGTCTTTCCGCGAAGTATAAGTTGGCGGCAATAAAATTGTACTGCAGTCAGCCTCAAATGCTGGTTCTCCAAATTTCTTCAGTAGCGATTCACGAAAAGAGCGCCTCCTTACGTCCAGAGACTCCCACCCGAGTTCCTGAAGCATTTCCGTGACACTCGCGTGATGATCAAACCTACGAGTAACAAATCTAGGAGCCCGACTCTGAATTGCTTCTATGTCCTCCCTCAATCCGACCTGATAGGTATCCCAAACGTTCCAGCAGTACTCTTGTCTCCTTGACAGATGAACCACATCTCCCCAAAATTCTGCCAGTGAACCTAAGACGGCTATCCGCCTTCACTACAACTGCCACTACTTGCTCGTCCCACTTCATATAGCTCTGCAAATGTTACGCACAAACATTTAATCGACGTCACTGTGTTCTTTTTCCTATTCATCTGCATTAATTTACATTTATCTGTATTTAGAGTTAGCTGCCATTCTTTACACCAATCACAAATCATGTCCAAGTAATCTTGTATCCTCCTACAGTCACTCAACGACGACACCTTCTCGTACACCACAGCATCATCAGCAAACAGCCGCACATTGCTATCCACCCTATCCAAAAGATCATTTATGTAGATAGAAAACAACAGCGGACCTACTACACTTCCCTGGCGCACTCCAGATGATACCCTCCGATGAACACTCACCATCGAGGACAACGTTGCATCATTGCAAATGATGTCGCCGATGTGCGAATATTAACGGAACCACGCACTGGTCGTCCGTGCCTCTCTGTAGAGTGACATCACGTGCCTTGCACTCCTGTTAAATATAGCTGCAATTGCACTCTCTGTCCGACGTGGGTTCCTTCTCGAATGTTGCACAATTTAGCGGTCATCTACTTCTGAACAAGTACCAAACTCCTAGGCCTCACTCATCACACGTCGTCCTTTACCAGTTTCCTATGGTTCGTGCTCGACTGAAGTCACTCAGATGATGTGCCCGGGCCATACTGCAAGGATTAACACAACGACAGTGCACCATCGTTTCCCGTTGATTGATACACACTGTGTTTTCCCGTTCCTTCTATAACCTGTTGTTTCAGGGCCTGCCACGCTCGGCTCTACAGTCATACTGATCTGACGTCATGTGACGTCCAACTTTGTGCGCATGAGGCGCATGAGTGGGGGGCGTCTGGCAACATCCTCCCTCACTTTCATTCATATCCCGCAACTGATGTGTATAGTAGTTTATGTGTCTCGTTCTTCAGTTTTCCACAGCCATGTAGTATGGTATTCAAAGTCCTACCCGTTGTTATTGAGACCATTTTTATCGCTTCGTACCTCAGTCAGTAAAAACGGAAACCTTACAGGACCACTTCGTTGCTCGTCTCTTTGTCGGTCTGTCCGACCGTTAAGACCCACTTTTGTTTCAGGAGCGGATGGACGTAGCTAGTTGACAATTCTGTCACATACTACAGTCTACGGTCCCTTGGGGATATAAGACATTTAAGTTTCTACGTCAATGCAGTCAAAAGGTACGGCCATTTATCTCACATACTTTGGTACCCGCGAACTTACCACAAGCTACAGGGTACTTTCCGTTGACCTAGAATCATGAAATTAGCATGATGCGAGGTTTCACAGTACAAGTGAGGGGAAAATCCATGAAATTGTTAATTTCTCATGATATCAGTTAAAAAAAAAGTTATTTTCAATTGTTATACGACTGTCTCAAAGTCTTTTCAGACTCCTTTTTCTCAGGAACGGGTAAACGACTCAGACTGAAATTTGGGTCTCATCTTATGGTCTATGATCTCTTAAAGCTGTAAAAAATTTAACTTTCCAAGTAAATGCAATCAAAAGAAACGACAATTTTTGTCACTCGCAAACTCCCTCCTGAGAACACATACACATATACGAATGTATGAACTATCTACATACGTAATTTCAGTTGGTGCCGAACCCCCAGGCCATGAGTCCTACTCATTACAATGTCATGCAGAAATTTCATTTTAGCACAAGTGGCGCATTTATAGTACTTTTCTCCTGCCTGAATCACGTAAAACAATTACATCCTTTTCCAATAACAGCGACGTGTTATGTCTAGTTATCATCTATTACGTCCTTTATTAGTTCTTACATAATATATAATAAAAAGTTCCTAGGTGCAAGATATGTGGGTCAGTGCGAATACGATTATATGAATTGAACTACATAAGCAAACCGGAATAAATTACGTCCGACGTGATATTTTTCATTCGGTTTTACAATGGATGTGCATTCGTCGTTGACTACTCGCCTCCCTGGTCCATCGTCACTGGTAACAATCAGGACCGTGCGGCATCAGAGTTTTCCTTGTCAGTCTGCTGAGCGTCTTTGCACTAAAACAACACTACTGTGCAGTGCAATAAATGCATGTCTCATAGTAGTATATAAAATTATTTCGTATATCGACGTCTTAATTAATTAATCCAAGAAATATCTAACCGTTCTTTTTCCGTGTGTTTTACTTTGGAACGATTAAACTTCTCTGTGCGAAGCACGTACCACAGTTGTCAACTCACTTGTAATACATAAAATTGCGAGTATTGATAACTGTCAATCTGGTCATGTAATACATAAAATTGCGAGTATTGATAACTGTCAATCTGGTCATTAGTTTCTAACTCACTTTTCCAGCAAATGCACATTTAAGTGAATTCCGCATTGTCACTGTAGGCATTATGCTTTTATCTTCCGTTGCTTGTAAGCTGGTGCTGAACTTTCTGTTGCCAAAATGAAAACGTGACCAATACAGACATTTTTCCTCTGCTTCTCCATATCTAGACACCCTGCAAAATACTGAACGGTGCGTGGCGTAGCGCACCCTGTACATATTACTAGTCATTCCTTTCGTGCTCCACTCGCAAATAGAGCTGGGAGAAATCGACTGTCTATATTCCTCCGTACGAGAGCTAATTTCTCGTATCTTATCTTCGTGGTCCTCACGCGCAATGTATGTTGGCGGCAGTAGAATCGTTGTGCAGTTAGCTTCTCTAAATTTTGGCAATAGTTTCAGCCGGAAAGAACGTCTCATTTTCCTCCAGGGACTTCCATTTTATATACGAAGACAGTAACTTGTTCTCGAAAGAACAGTTACTGTTGATGACCGTGCAGCTTTTCCCTGGAATAAATGATGACTAACTGAAAACCTCAGCTTCCGAGAGGTGTTGTTGATATACCTCGAAAAGCTACATATACCTTCGTCTGTGCGAATGCGCACAGGTTGCCTAAACTCTTACGGGAATCGCCAAAGCGTGCTCGAGTAATGAGTGGGTGGGCAAATGTCTATAAGGTACAATACATATGTAGAATTGTGGACAGTTGGGAATGTGAGTGTCACGGGGAGCATGCAAGGGTTAAGTCCCTGCAGTCACGCTATTCATCTGTGTCCTCGGTGCCTCAGATGGATAGAGCGTCTACCATGTAAGCAGGAGATCCCGGGTTCGAGTCCCAGTCGGGGCACACATTTTCAGCTGTCCACATCGAGGTATATTAACAACACCTGTCGGCAGCTGAGGTTTTCAGTTAGTCATCATTTACTTCCATTTTAGTTCCCGCAGTATGTCCCTAACAACTGCGGGTTCTTCAGACCAACCGGCAACATCTAGCAGCCAGCCTCTGAATTGCCTCGATGTTTTCCTTCAATTTGATCTGGTACGGATTCCAAACATACTCAGGAATAGGTCGCACTAGCGTCCTATATGCGGTCACTTTCCTACAATTCTTCCAACAAGCTAAAGTCGACCATTCGCCTTCCCTACCGCAGTCCTCGCACGCTCGCTCCATTTCATATCGCTTTGAAACGTTACGCCCTCATATTTAAACGACTGTCTGTGTCGAGAAGAACACTACTTATGCTGTATCTGAACATTAACGTACGTCTGAAGGGAGTGCTTCACACGAATCTCCTTTAGTCTTGACTGTTAGCTGCCCTAAACGCATCTGTCTCCTTTCCACCGCCATCATTCTACCTTGGGTGTCGAATGACGTCGAGGTGAACTGTCTGCAAACGTGGTACAAATTCATCCTTTATTGGTTTATCCTCCCTGGACTGGTTGGATGCAGAATCACTCACTGCAGAGCTAATCAACTTTCAAGTTATTAAGCGCAAGACACCGAGCGTTTCCCTTGAAAGTAAACGTAGTTACGACCTCTTCATTAACGTCCCACCCCGGACGAAAATTCGCGATCTGCAACGTTTCCCCGTTTATTCAAGTTCCCAACCGAGCTTCCACAAACACTGCCTTCGCTTCTTTTACTTTATATTAAAGGCGGAAGAAAAGGGAAATATGAAAGACAAACATGGCTCGAGATTTTTCCCTGTGAACTTACCTGAGATGAGGCAGCCTCCTTATTTAAAGCTGCGCTCCTTGCACCGTGGAGGCAGCGACGCAGCTCTCCCGTGCCCTTCGCCTCGTTCGGATCTGTAGCTCTTGTGTGATTTAGACAGTGTGCGTAAGGGCACAAGGGCAAGTGTTTGTGATGGCGGTGGAGACCATTACGTTTACACAAACCCCCAAGCCCCTCCCCTGTTATCCCCCCACTTGGACCTACCCTGGCGTGACGGCTGCATACGAGAGAGTATTAAATTTCTCATATGTGTGTACGCAACCTTTTAGAACCGTAAGAGCTTAACCCAGCTAAATACGCGTTGCCTCTACCTGTCACGATGCATGTTTTGTGAAACCAACAAACTAGACGTAGTCTCTATTTCGTATCTGACGACCTTCATGTTAGTCTGCGACTACAATAGACAAATACTGAAGTACATGATTGTACTAATGAAGCTTGTGAGCTCCCCCTCTATACATTTCACCAGGCTATAACTTAGCACGTACGTGAAATTGTCATCAATTCATTTTCACTCTGTGAACCAAATGCTCATATTTCAATAATATTAATGCTTTTATAGGTCCGCTATGAGGACCCATCATAAGAGCTAATTCTGTTTTATATGTTTGTTGGATCATCTGTTACATTACGATATTACTGCATTGTTTTCGCACCGAGCGAGGTGGCGCAGTGGCTAACACATTGGACTTGTATTCGGGAGAACGATGGTTATGGAATTAAATGACTTTAAACGCAGAATTGTAGTTGAAGCTAGGAGCATAGGATATTCCATTTTGGAAATAGCTTGGACATTCAGCTTTCCAACATCCACAGTGTCAAGAATGTGACGAGATACATTACATTACAGGCATTGCCTGTCGTTGATGCGCTTTGCTTAACGATCGCGAGCAGCAGCGTTTGCGTAGGGTTGTCACTGCTAACAGACAAGCAACATTGAGTGAAATAATTGCAGAGATAAATGTGGGACGTAAGACGAACGAATCCGTTAAGACAGTGAGGCAAAGTTTGGCATTAATGGTCTGTGGCAGCAGACGATCGACGCAGGTGCCTTTGTTAATACGAGATATCACGTACGGCTCCTCAGCTGTGCTCGTGACCGTTTCGTTTGGAACCCTAGACGAATGGAAAATCGTGGCCTGGTCAGATGAGTCCCGATTTCAGATGGTAAGAGCTGATGGTAAGGTTCGAATGTGTCGCAGGCCTCACGAAGCAAAGGATCCTAGTTGTCAACAAGGCTAAGTGCACTCGCAAGCTGGTTGTGACTCCATTAGGGTGTGAGCTGCGTTCACGTGGAAAGCACTGGGTTCTCTGGACCAGCTGAACGACCATTGACTGTAAATGTTTATGTTCGGCTATTTGTTCCCAAATAACGAAGGAATCTTTGTGGATGACAATGCGCCATGCCACAATTGCTCGCGATTGGTTTGAAGAACATTCTGGGTAATTTGAGCGAATGACTTAGTCACCCAGGTCGCCCAACAAGAAAGTTTACGGGACATAATCGAGAGGATTATGCAGCAAAGGACTTGGAAGAGCAGTTGAACGGAATGGACAGTGTCTTGAAAGGAGGATATAAGATGAACATCAACAAAAGCGAAACGAGTATAATGGAATGTAGTCTTATTAAGTCGGGTGATGCTGAGGGAATTAGATTAGGAAATGAGACACTTAAAGTAGTAAAGGAGTTTTGCTATTTAGGGAGAAAAATAACCGATGATGGTCGAAGTAGAGAGGATATAAAATGCAGACTGGCAATGGCAAGGAAAGCGTTTCTCAAGAAGAGAAATATGTTAACATCGAGTATAGATTTAAGTGTCAGGAAGTCGTTTCTGAAAGTATTTATATAGAGTGTAGCCATGTATGGAAGTGAAACATGGACAATAACTAGTTTGGACAAGAAGAGAATAGAAGCTTTCGAAATGTGGTGCTACAGAAGAATGCTGAAGATAAGATGGGTAGATCACGTAACTAATGAGAAGGTATTGAATAGGATTGGGGAGAAGAGAAGTTTGTGGCACAACTTGACTAGAAGAAGGGATCGGTTGGTAGGACATGTTTTGAGGCATCGAGGGATCACAAATTTAGCATTGGAGGGCACCGTGGAGGGTAAAAATCGTAGAGGGACACCAAGAGATGAATACACTAAGCAGATTCAGAAGGATGTAGGTTGTAGTAGGTACTGGGAGATGAAGAAGCTTGCACAGGATAGAGTAGCATGGAGAGCTGCGTCAAACCAGTCTCAGGACTGAAGACCACAACAACAACAACAATCGAGAGGTCAGTTGGTGCACAAAAAGCTGCACCGGCAACGCTTCCGCAATCGGCTGTAGACGCAGTGTGGATCCGTATTTCTGCAGGGCACTTCCTACGACTTGTTGAGCTGATGCCACGTCGACTTACTGCAAAAGTAGGTCCTACAGGATATTAGATGTATCCCATGACTTTTGTCGCCTCAGTTAATTTATTCTGTGATGCGCAGTAACTTATACGTTGTGGCATTACGCCCTATATCAGTCCACAGTTGGTTACGTTTCCTTGTACAGTGTAGTAAGGTGAACAAAGCTGTAAGCCAGCAAGTATTCGGCAGCATTCCCCTCCACGAACACGACAGGTTGTTAGGAATCGTGAAAACGAAAGTGCGAGTAGGAGCTATGTCGTATTGGAGAGTATAGAGAATGTGTGATTGTAATGTTTGCCGGTAAATGTATTTTGTGTATTAGTGTCTACTGTTGAAATATTTACGCACTCTTCCTGATAGACTGCGGAAGTTATCAAATGGCTCAAATGGCTCTGAGCACTATGGGACTTAACATCTATGGTCATCAGTCCCCTAGAACTTAGAACAACTTAAACCTAAGTAACCTAAGGACAGCACACAACACCCAGTCATCACGAGGCAGAGAAAATCCCTGACCCCGCCGGGAATCGAACCCGGGAACCCGGGCGCGGAAGTTATCCACACTGACATCTTACTAACTATGAGGTCACTAACTCCAAAATACAGCTCTGATATTAATTAGAATTCTTTACGTAGTGTTGTCAGACCTGGTACAGCTAATCTGACCAGCCAGAAACGCGCTTTGTGAAGGCAGGCGCGAAACACTGAAGTTGGCTTACATTTGGTCTTCGACTAGTATTCACACCAACACCATGTACACTGTTAGTAGCAGGAAATTAGTTTACTTGGAAATACGACGTCAATTTTGACCCGATGATGGCATATGCCAAGTGGGGATAGCGGATATTCTGATAACGGTTTCAGTGTGATCCGCTAACAGATACTTGTAGTGACATAGCGACCAGAGCCCCATCTGTGTCTACCCTTTAATAGGGAATGCTCATACTCAAGAGGTTCAGAATAATGTTAGACCCGTTCTTTTGCTCTTCTTGCAAGGGTAGGGTGATGTGTTGTTCCAACAGGACAGAGCTTGCTCACGCACGGCCCATGGAACTCAACATTTTCTGCAAGACGTGCAGCAACTTCCCAAGCCAGCACTACCTCCGAACATGTCTCCAATCGAGCAAATGTGGGATATGATGGAATGCGAAGTGACTCGTGCGACTTGTCTACCATCTACTCCTACTCAAGTACGTGAAAGGGTCGAGCAGGCTTGGCATAACATAACCCAGTACAATTATCATACAAGCAGGATAATAATCGCCATCTGTACGATCGACTGGATGCTAGAGTCAGTGCCTTCATTGCCGCCCATGGAGCCTATACCACATACTAACACGTGTGTTTCGGTAAGGGTCGATACCTGGTACCACAGAACCGCTTGTGCTATTGATCTGTAAGTGAAATCATTTTCATGCAGGCAATATGCACTGTTACAACAATAAATCTTCAGTGAACTGGAAATGGCTCTGAGCACTATGGAACTTAACATCTATGGTCATCAGTCCCCTAGAACTTAGAACTACTTAAACCTAACTAACCTAAGGACATCACACACATCCATGCCTGAGGCAGGATTCGAACCTGCGACCGTAGCTGTCGCGCGGCTCCGGACTGAGCGCCTAGAACCGCTAGACTACCGCGGCCGGCGAACTGGAAATCTCTAAAGGGCTTAACTAATCTTTTTTTCTGGCAATGTATTTACTACGGCTGGATGTTTCTTATTATTCATCTTATGTGAAAGTATTATTCGGCTTCAGGAAACGTTTGTATGCCATCTGGCGTGTGTGCGATTACGTATGGGAATTCAAGTCGTGTGCAGATTACTGTTAACTTGCAGTGGTGAAGATTAGACTCCGCGAACTTAGAAATTACTGCTGGACTGGCTCTAAAGAATATTATATCCATATTTGTAATAAAATATGACTTCATCCTTTTACTTCGAGAATGTCACTGAAATGATTTAAGACTTTCCCATTTGCCATTCCATCTTTTACAGTTGATTGAAAAAAGAAAGAAAAAATGCTCGTTAGAAATAGAATCTACGGTCGGTGGAGAAGAAAATTCGTGAGGACATCGAGACGACTTCAGAAGACACGAGGTACGCTAACCTTTGATGATGAGCTGGGGGACAAGCAAGTTTGCTGGACCGTCTCGTTACAAGGTGGTTAACGGAGCACTCGAGATGCACCAATTCGCGAGGAACAACTTGTCCTGTCAGCATGTCTGGTGCAGTTTCGTGCGACGGCGAGAACATTCCATATCTCATCCTAGTTAATTAATTATGTAGGATCGGGTAGAAACCGCTACACTGTGCCCAGCTGAAGGTTTCAGACTGTACAGGCACGTGACTCAACCCACTTATCTTCAATGACAGCGAACGCTATTAATTCAAAAACAGACAGAAACTCTGTCGGAACTATTTATTGACGCTATTTGCCTTGAACTACTTACTTCCTTGCGCTGCCCTCGATTTGCATCATCTGCACAAGGTGAGAAAATATGTAAAGAAGTGAAAAAATATGTAAAGATATCTTGTCTCACGCATCTGTGTGCGTGTTCTCTCGTCTTCATTGTTTGTGTTTCGTCTCACTTCCGCTACTTCCGCTGGACATTACTGTAGGCCACTGCTCTCGAATGCAGAATAAGTTCTGAAGGGGTTGTTGCTCTCTACAACTCCAGTCAATAAAAGTCTCTCACAGTGGTGCGGAAATCTTGATGTGCCAATTGAGAAATTCACGTTTTGCGGATGTTAGATTTGTACTGTTGCCGTATCAGATTTCTTACCACACTCCGAATCACCAATTTAGAGCGCTTATCGCTACGAGCACTCACAATTGTTTCTCCTCTGAGTGGAGAGATATGGACAAACACTCTGCTAGCATGCTCAACTTTAATTTCGTGAGATTATTTATTTCCTGGCGCAATAATGCGCTTTCCGTGCTGTCGGATAAGCAAAAGCCTAGCTTTGTGGTAGAAATGTACGATAAATTGCTTTCAACAACGAATGAAAGCGTGGCAGTTCCGACGTTTGTATATCGAATGACGTCAGCGCAAACGGTGGAAACGACGCCGGAGGTTATTCACAAGTGTCACAGCTGATAGAGCATATCTGAAAAATGTGTCGCGTTACTACCATATATCTCCCATATTACTCGAATTAATCTTTTATTACCTGCTAACATTATTTTCACTTATAAGACATGGTATAATGAGTCAATAAAACTTAAAAGGGGCCAAAAATTTTTTTTTTTTTTTGCATATGCCAGATGACGGCTTTTTTATCGAGGTCACACCCTCGAAACTGAATGTTACTCGTACCATGTGCTGTATCTTTCACTACAGTACAGGAAGCAACTGCACACCGGTGCGGTGGGGAGAGAGGAACTCATGAAAGTAGCATCCGTGATAGAATGTTGCTCAGCCACATGTGATCAACTTCGATCCGTGCCAGACTGTACTTAGAACGTTTCTGGGAATCATGATGTTCCGGTTGTTGCACCGTTTGCATCTTGCACAATACCAGTCTAATACACTCCTAGACGGCAATACTTTGCGTAATGTTGATCGAGGGATGGACAATTCCCGTGACACACACGAGCACTAGCATCCCCCGGGCACGCGCTGCATGATTAGTTACAGCAACAGCAACCTTGTCAGAAATTTTCGTCAGAATAGGACACCTTCCTATTCCAGGTGCCACACCAGGTTGATCCACGATTTAGAAATTCATTATCGTCAACCATATACTAACATCGTGCGTCTCCTCAGAACTTTCGGCCTGTGATACTCCCTCAGGGCGTCACTGTAATTGCTGGTCTTCACATAAAACAATTTTCAGTAACAGCGCACCCTCTCTCTTCTCTATAGCCATACTGTTCATTCACGTGATGGCTTGTCAAATGACAGCGTGGATGCCACACTCACATACAAACGGTGTACTGCGCCGCATATGTACCTGGTACCAAAAATTTGAACTATTTTTTTTGAAGCGTGTATCGGTTCGTTATTACAGCCTGCACTGGATCTCTATGAGTAGCTGCTCTTTAATTATAACCATTGGGCTCTAACTTCTTCTTCAAGTATATTAATAGTTAAGCGATATGTATCATAGGTAACTTTTTTTTCGAACTAGAAGCTAGTTTACAGCATCCAGTCTAAGAGAAATAACATCGTCATGAATATAAAGTTACTCATTTTGGGCCGGAAAGTGTCCATCAATCAGGATGACCCATTTCCTGTAACCTACCAGTAAGCATAAAGAACTTAACAAGTACTAACGAAATGTGAAAATGTGTTGTATTACTTGCTGAACGGCCGTTAGATGTGTGGGAATGATCGAAACTAGTCACGTCACAAAGTTAATCAATGTGGAACTGAGACGGCAAAATGAAGGACCAATTTTGAAGACCAAATCGGCTGCGAGTCGCACGCGACGAATATGCCAGCTATAGTGATAATAAGAACTGGTTGAGAATCACCTAAAACATTTATTGGAAGTCAAGTCAACTCATAAACTTCTTAGTGAAAACAGTTTAGTTTCTTGATTTGAAGCGGACCGCTGTGAATTCGTCTTCTGTGACAACCTCTTCATGTCACAGTAGCAACTGCCAAAAAACGTCCTGAATTACTTGCAGGATGTGTTCCAGTATCTGTCTTCCACAACAGTTTTACCCTATACAGCTCTCTAATGCCATGGAAGTTATTCCGTGATGTCGTAACAGACGTCCTATCATCGTGTCTCTTCTTCTTATCAGTGTTTCCCACATGTTCGTATCTTCCCCGATTCTGCGGAGGACCTTTTCATTCCTCACCTTATCAATCTCTCTAATACGCGATATTCTTGTGTAGCACCACATCTCAAAGTCTTCGATTCCCTCCTATTCCTGTTTCCCACAGTCCATGTCTCACTATCACAGAATAATCTGCTCCAAACGTACAATCTCTGAAATTTCTTTCTGAAATTAAAATCTGTTTTTGATACTAGCACTCTACTCTTGGGCAGGAATGCCCATTCTTCCAGTGCTGGCCTGCTTTTTATGTCCTCCTTGCTCGGACCATCATGGATTATTTCGCTGCCTGCCCATTTCTGATGTTAATTTTCTCACTGTTGTCATTCTGCTAGTTCTCCTTACTTCCGTCTTTCTTCGATTTACTCTACGCCCATGTTCTGTACTCATTAGAATTAGACTGTTCATTCCATCAACACATCCCGGAATTTTTCTTCACTTTTCTTCATTCCGGCCGGCTTCTTCACATTTACTGCCGGTAAGAATGTCGTCAGTGAATCTTATCACTGATATCCATCCACCCTGAATTTTAATCCCACTTTAAAACCTTTCCTATATTTCTGTCGTTACGTCTTCGATGTGTAGATTGAACAGTAGAGACAAATGACTAGATCCCTGTTTTACACACTTTTTAATCAAAGCACTTCGTTCTTGGTCTCCCGACATTATTAATCCCTCTTGGCTCTTGTAGACATTGCACACATATTACATATTATCTGCCTTTCCCTATAGTCCATCCCTACTCTTCTCAGAATTTTGAACATATTGCACCACTTGACACTATTGATCGTTTTCACCAGATTGACAAATCCTATGAACGTGTCTTGATTTTCCTTCAGTCCTTACATTGTCATCAACCGCCACGTCAGAACTGCCTCTCTGGTGCCTTTACCTTTCCTAAAGCCAAACTGATTGTCATATGATACATCCTCCATTTTCTTTTCCAGTCTTCTGTATATTATTCTTGCCAGATACTTTGATGCGTGAGCTGTTAAGCTGACTGAGCGATAATTCCTGCACTTGTCACAATCTTCGGAATTGTGTGATGATGCTTTCCTGAAATTCTGATGGTAAGTCGCCAGTCTCAGACATTCTGCACAACAACGTGATTAAATATTTTGCTGCTGCGCCCCCCCAGAGATTTTAGAAATTCTGATGGAATGGTCTGTATACTTTCTGCCTTATCTGGCCTAGGTCGTCCAAAGGTCTATTACATTCTGATTCTAACAATGGATCCCATAGCTCTTCCCTATGGACTTGTGGTGGTTTTTTTATTACTAATCAGACACGTCTTACCCCTCTGTTGAATGGTACTTAACTAAATAAATTAGTGAAATCAAAGTGAAGTAGAAATTAGAATATAAATGAAAACTTGGTTTACTTTAGAAAGTTACACACTAGCAAACAGCGGGCAGAACAGCAGAGCAGAAGAGACAATGACCGTGAAGTCAGTAAGTTCCACATAAGCGGACGATGTCGATTCAGCCATCAGGGCATCGTCCGAACGGCTCACGTGTTTCTCTGTTGTCACATGTGAGCAAAGGCCCTCGCCTACATTCCAAGAGCCAATGACTGACGTTAAGAAGATGCTTCGAGAAGCTTTTCAACGTGACAGAAGAGGCAATGACCGTGAAGTCGTTCACCTCCAGTATACTGAAGTGAATAAATACGCGAGACGCAGTGGGCCCCACAGACGAAGAAGACAAAGGAAGAAGAGAAGAGTAGCAGTAGTTTTCAGTCAGTTTCAGTGCTGAACACCGTCATGCAGGAAGAGACTACATCATGCACAGACGCACCAAGTCCGCCGCTGTAATGGAATAGCAAGCAGCAGCCTCGGCGCCAGAAGACAGACGTTAAAAGGTATTTGAAGCCTGATTTTTACATACCCGGGTGACTCGTGAGGACGGGAAGGAGACGGCCTCACATCAGCAGTCACCTGTGAGCTGGGATGAAGATCTGACAGCCGAAGACTGGCAAGCGGGAATCCATTGTTTGAGTCCGGGACACTGGCCTTCCCCCGTCGCGCCGCTCCGCTGGCCGACGCACAACGCACGCGGCCGCTTAGAGAAGAGAAACACTGAGACGCTACATCCAAGGTATCACCATCCGATGCACGACTTCACTCGCAATAATTAAACGGGCCACCCCGCGCTGCGCGTCTCCAGTCAGCTGGGCGAGACGGCAACACGAGATACACACTGCCACGCGTGAGCAGACGCCGCTGCTGCCGCAGCAGAAGGCTCCGCAAACGACACAGCTGCCGCTCTCCGAGCCAGAACGTCGAGAAAGGAAACAGTTGTACAAATCTTCTATAAAAGTTATCTTATGTAAAAATGCTGTTTCATTCTACCTCATACCCAAGCCAAGGAAGAACCCACCCTGGCCACATGTTGTTAAGAGAGAAAAATTAATTTTATTAGTACTGTCATCTTGACATAATGCTTTAGAATTAAATGCCCAATGCAGTAGTGCTCATCCAGGCAATTGGTTAGCATCAAAAGAGAAAACCCAGTTATATTTAGTAGCAGAACTGTTGCATTTGGTGTCAGAGAAAAAACCCTTGGCTCAATATGAGGTGTGAATGACGGTCACTAAAGGCCCACAGTTAGTATTGTTTGATGTGTGAAAGGATAGGGGTTTGCGTAGCAGTCGTAATATTTTCTTTATTTAAAAGTGTAATTTCTCTCATAATTTTAAGAGTTTGCCGCAAATATTCAAACATCTTTTTAATTCAGTGTTGTAAGATTGTGTAACTAATAGTTTTTTGTAAAATGATTACACGAAATCGTACAAAGTCAGAGTCAGCACCACAAGCGGTTTCTACTGAGGAAGCTATTCAGAGCTTAGTTAATCAGATAGCACAGCTTAAAAGTGATAATAATGCATTATTCAAACAGTTGTGTGAGGTTAGGCAAACCAGTGTAATCCGTCCCACCCTAGATTCCTCAGCAGCAGCCTTGGTAACTCCTTTTTCAGATAAACCTTGCGAGGACATAATAGTCTTTTTTGATGATTTAGTAGCAGCTGCAAAGTTAGGATCATGGTCAGATGAACAGCTCTTACAAATGACAAAGATAAGATTGCACAGGATAGAGTAGCACGGAGAGCTGCATCAAACCAGTCTCAGGACTGAAGACCACAACAACAAGATTGCTAGGAGAGGCTAAAGTACACGTATTATACCATGAAGAATTACGGAACGCTCCAACATTTGAGGAACTGAAGAAACGATTGCTTAAACGTTTTCAAAAACAGAACAGCTGTAGATTTTATAGGGAAAAGTTAAACACTATCACTCAGAGGCAAAACGAGTCGTTAGAAAGCTTTGTAGATAGGATTAGAAAAGTTAATATTAACACCTATAAGTGACAACTAGTGATGAAGCAAATAAAGTTATTTTTCAAGAGGCAGAAGATAGAGCTCTGGATACATTTTTACGTGGGTTACCTCCTGAAACGTCCCGTCGTGTCAGGGCAGAGTTCCCAAAAACTTTTGCGGAAGCTGTATCTGTGGCGACGGCTTTCGAAGAAATAGACATTGCCACCAGACACAAGGAGAAGCG
This sequence comes from Schistocerca americana, assembly GCF_021461395.2. Classification (NCBI taxonomy): domain Eukaryota; kingdom Metazoa; phylum Arthropoda; class Insecta; order Orthoptera; family Acrididae; genus Schistocerca; species Schistocerca americana. The sequence continues at coordinate 583,273,183 of NC_060125.1, read as the reverse complement.
AAATGTATCTTCAGCAGGAGTATGATGTTTTAGGTGCGATCGACAGGGACATATAGCAAAAAATTGCAGACAACCTAAATGCACTAATTGTCAAAGAATAGGTCACACATTCAAGGAATGCAGGTCTAAGAAAGTTTTTGGAAATGGAAATCTGTTAAACTCAAACGGGAATGTCGGAGCCGCCGCCAGGCGTACCCAATAAAATATCATGCCATTAAGGCGAATGTGAAGGCGAAATGCTGGTTATCTGCTACCATACAGGATAAAGAGGCAAGGATACTGGTGGATACAGGCGCAAACTTATCAATAGTGAGTAATGAATGTATTGGAGAAAAGAAATATGACCTTCCAAGGTATAGATTGAGTGGAGTAGGAGGAGGTACAGTGAAGTCATTGGGATGTACATCATTGATTTTCTATATTAACGGTGTACAATTTCAAGAAGATGTAGAAGTGGTCACAAAGGTAACTGACGGGTACGACGCGATCCTAGGTTTGGATTTCCTGAATAAACATCACGCCAAAATCGACCTCAGACAGCAAATTGTAGAACTTAGCGGAATAGTGTTTCAGCTAGGTGACACTGTTGCAAAGGGCCCGCTGCCGCAGGATTTCCCCAAGCGGAAGGCGAAATCAATTACACTGCGTGCAACCTCCTTGAAGGTTGATTCGCGGGATAAGATACCATTTGGCTCAGGAAAACTTTTCTGGCTGACCGTTGACCCCGAGGTACCAACAGATACAATATGTCTAGTGGAACCACTAGAGGAAAATGAGGAATTAGATGTATCACATTGTTCTGAACGAAGAAGTGTTGTACAGTTTCAAGACGTTGAGGGAGAAAGAAAAGTACCGGTACATACTGACAATTTCGGAGTGGAGGACAAAGAATTGCATAAGGGAATATTAGTAGCTACAGTCAGTACTTTTGAAGAAGAAGATTTCATGTGGTCAGATATTGATGATGGTCAGAAACCAGACGCCTACAAAACCGCATTACGCCAGAAGATTGAGCATTTGAAAGGAAATGATAGAGGCACGATAGAAGCAGTTTTAGTTGAGTTCCAATATTTATTTAATGCAGAAGGTCCACTGCCAGCAACAAATATCACACAGCATAGGATCTCAACAGGAAATAGCCCCCCAGTTTATAGGAAGCCTTATAGAGTTCCGCATCACTTACAGCCAGTACTGGATGAATTTTTAGAACAGCATCTAAAAGATAGAATTATAGAATATTCTGATTCGCCTTATAATTCAAATATCGTAATTATTCCAAAGAAGTCTCCCGACGGCACGAAACGATATAGATTTTGTTGTGACTACAGACACCTTAACAAACAAACTATCTCAGATGTTTATCCTCTTCCAAACATTACAGATATCATTGACAGTTTGGGTAACAGTAAATACTTTTCAACAATCGATTTACGTAGCGGATATCATCAATTGGAAGTTGCACATGAAGATAGGCATAAAACAGCATTTTCTACTCCTGGAGGCCACTGGCAATTTAAAAGAATGCCTTTCGGTTTGAAAAAGGCACCAGCAACTTTTCAAAGACTACTCGATGGAGTATTGCGAGGACTCAAAACTCAACAATGTTGTGTATATCTAGACGATATTATTGTATTCTCCAAAGACATTAATGAACATGCTGTGCGTCTGCGTAATGTTTTTCAGAGACTTAGAAAAACTAAATTAACATTAAGTATGGAAAAATGTAGTTCTGCATTGACAGAGGTTCCATACCTAGGGCATGTCATTAGTGAGGAAGGAATTAAAACAGATCCTCGATTAATTTCGGCAGTTAAGGACTTCCCAACACCACAAAGCGTTAAGGAAGTACAAAGTTTCATTCGTCTCACATGGTATTACCGAAAATATGTTCAAAATTTTGCTGAAATTGCCCGACCCTTATCCCAATTATTGAAAAAGGGTGCAAAATTTTCATTGGTCTGAAGATTGTGGATCAGCATTTCAAACCCTTAAAGATAAGTTAACACACAGTCCAGTATTAGCCTACCCAGAGTATAATAAAGAATTTATTTTATCCTGTGACGCAAGTGGTCATTCGGTAGGAGTTGTTTTGAGTCAGAATATTAATGGCGCAGAATACCCCATAGCCTACGCTTCGAGACAACTGACAATGGCCGAAAGAAATTATTCCACAACGGAGAAAGAATTGATAAGTGTAATTTATGGCATCAAATACTTTAAATGCTACTTGTACGGCAGAAAATTCAAGGTTATTACAGACCACGCAGATTTAAAATGGTTGCTTGGATTAAAGAATCCATCTAGTCGTCTCACCCGTTGGGCCCTATGTCTTTCCGAAATGGATTTCGAAGTTATCCACAAACCAGGCAAAAAACACGCGAATGCAGATTGCCTAAGTCGGAAAATAGCACCTTTGGAAGCAACAGGCCAAGATACTAAGGACTGGAGAAAGGCACAAGATGGGGATACAGAATGCAAAAAATATGCAACTCAAAAACAATTTTGCTTTGAAGATGGTGTATTATGCCGTAAAACAAAACTTGGACCGCGAATTGTTGTTCCCCAACACCTTAGACAAGAAATAATGGCAGAGGCCCACGATCATATCCCTGCAGGACACGGTGGACAGCGGACAACCGAAAGACGTGTAGCAGAGCGATTTTGGTGGCAAACCAGAAAGCAGGATGTTGCGCAGTACGTTCGTAATTGCATTGCGTGCGCACAACGAGCTGAACTTTCTCGTTCAAAAATACCCTTACAGAGGCTCCCCGAGGCTTCATGTCCATTTCAAATCTATGGACTGGATCTCTACGGGCCATTTCATAAAACACCTGCTGGTAATAGGTATGTTCTTACAATTATATATCACTTTTCACCCTATCTAGCTATGGTGAGTCTCCCAGATCAGCAAGCAAATACAGTTGCCCAAGCTTTAGTTAACAACTGGATACTTAAATTTGGCGTACCTGAAGCTATTATCACAGATCAGGGATCTAATTTTATGTCTGAATTAATGAATCAGCTATGCCACTTACTAAATATACGTAAATTATGCACAACTCCGTTACACCCACAGTGCAACGGACGCACAGAAAGAGTTCATTGGACAATTGGCAAGATGCTTAGTTATTATATTAACGAACAACATTCTAATTGGGATACGTATTTACCCATAATCGTGTCGGTATACAACGCCAAAACGCATGAAGCAACTGGCATGTAGTCTATGGGAGAAAAATGCCATCCCCTTTTGATGTAATCAGGCAGAAAAACGGAAAAGTCGGAGAAACAATAAGAGATTTCAGTCGAATGATGAAGGATGTGTGGAAAAAGGTTCCAAAATCTAATACAAAGGCTTTGGAACGACAGAAAAGATTAGGTAATGCCCAAGCTAAATATCAAAATTACAAAATCGGTCAGTGGGTGATGCTGTCAATCCCATATATTGCGAAAGGAAAAACGAAGAAATTTGTAACAAACTACAGATGTCCTTATCAAATTATTGAGATCACGTCACCAGTCACAGTTAAACTGCAACTGCCCACCCGAACTACTATTGTATATGCAAGTCGTTTAAAACCTTTTAAGGGCGCTCCAGACGCAATTCCTTCAACAATAGTGTCTGCTTTTCCGAAGGGTGGAGGAAGTTCCCGAAAAGCAAAAAGAGTGGCTACACCAGCACAACATACAGACATGGCACCATACAATCTCCGACCAAGGGTGGGAATGTAATAGTTGAATCATAGTAGACTGTGGATAATATGCAAATGTAATTAATTAATAAATGATAATGGTTTTTATTTTTTTCAAGAAAAAAAGGTGATCGTAGAAACATGTTGGTCTTGTAATTAACAATGTTTTCCTTCTTTTCCTTGTTTTTGTTTTTACTAGGTTGGTAGGTCCATAACCATGTTATTTGCTGTTTTCAGTAAACGCCATGCAAGCATTTCCTACACAAAACCTATCCTACCTCAATAACTCCCTTGACAGTTCCCTTCTGAAGTCATTAGATACGTTCATAAACTCACAGCAAGGCCAAATTGATGCCAATGTTATGATGCAACATGTCTTAAAATTAAAAGGTGAATACAAAAGTAAAATTATAATGCTAGGAACGGGTATATCTGGAACCTTTGTGTTGGTGTTCCTGCTTTGTACAGTTTTATTTTGTTTAAGATGAAAATATAAGCCAAATAATAATATACTACTTCATCAAATCCCTGTTAACTGGACACCACACTCTTAACTGGTGTGCTTCAGTGGTTACTTTTGAGCAGTAGTGTATTGATTTTGTTTATTGTACAGTGTCATGTTAAAATAAACAATACTGTAGAATAGATATTCTTGCATTAATATAGGGTATATTGAACAGGTGTTGCTATGTAATTTTCTAAGTGAAAAATCTATTTTTTGTTTATTCATTGTCATCAAGATTCGTTACACTTATTACAACGAATTATGTACGAACTATGTGATTCATGAGCGTACAGTGCTTTAGTAAAGTGATAAAGTATTTGCAACATACTTAATGTGAAGCGCTTGTAATCTTCTAAGTCGAGAGTTTCCATTGCTTGTGTTAGTGCTTTTGCCGTGTGAAGAGTGGAAGAATGTTGAGTGGTAAATTCGAGGACGAATTTCTCCGGAGGGTGGAGGAATGTTGAGTGGTACTTAAGTAAATAAATTAGTGAAATCAAAGTGAAGTAGAAATTAGAATATAAATGAAAAACTTGGTTCAGTTTAGAGAGTTACATACTGGCAAACAGCGGGCAGAACAGCAGAGCAGAAGAGACAATGACCGTGAAGTCAGCAAGTTCCACATAAACGGACGCTGTCGATTCAGCCGTCGGGGTATCGCCCGACCGGCTCACGCGTTTCTCAGTTGTCACATGTGAGCAAAGGCCCTCACCTACATTCCAAAAGCCAATGACTGACGTTAAGAAGATGCTTAGAGAAGCTTTTCAACGTGACAGAAGAGGCAACGACCGGCTCACGTGTTTCTCAGTCATCACATGTGATCAAAGGCCCTCACCTACGTTCCACGAGACAATGACCGACGTTAAGAAGATTCTTCGAGAAACTTTTCAACGTGACAGAAGAGGCAATGACCGTGAAGTCGTTCGCCTCCAGTAAACTGAAGTGAATAAATACGCGAGACACAGTGGGCTCGACAGACGAAGAAGACGAAGGAAGAAGAGAAGAGTAGCAGTAGTTTTCAGTCAGTTTCGGTGCTGAAGACCGACATGCAAGAAGAGACTACATCATGCACAGACGCACCAAGTCCGCCGCTGTAATGGAATAGCAAGCAGCAGCCTCGGCGCCAGAAGACAGAAGTTAAAAGGTATTTGAAGCCTGATTTTTTACGTACCCGGGTGACTCGTGAGGATGGGAAGGAGACGGCAGTCACCTGTGAGCTGGGATGAAGATCTGACAGCCGAAGACTGGCAAGCGGGAATCCGTTGTCCGAGTCCGGGACACTGGCCTTCCCCCGCCGCGCCTCTCCGCTGGCCGACGCACAACACTCACACACGCGGCCGCTTAGAGAAGAGAAACACTGGGACGCCACATGCAAGGTATCACCATCCGATGCACGACTTCGCTCGCAATAATTAAACGGGCCACCTCGCGCTGCGCGTCTCCAGTCAGCTGGGCGAGACGGCGACGCCCAGCTGACTGGAGACGCGAGATACACACTGCCACGCGTAATCAGACGCCGCCGCTGCCGCAGCAGAAGGCTCCACAAACGACACAGCTGCCGCTCTCCGAGCTAGAACATCGAGAAAGGAAACAGTTGTACAAATCTTCAATAAAATTTATCTTATGTAAAAATGCTGTTTCATTCTACCTCATACCTGAGCCAAGGAAGAACCCACCCTTCTCACATGTTGTTAAGAGAGAAAAATTAACTTAATTAGTATTGTGATCCTGACATAATGCTTTAGAATTAAATGCCCATTGCAGTAGTGCTCATCCTGACAATTAGCTAGCATCAAAAGAGAAAACCCAGTTACATTTAGAAGTAGAGCTGTTACACCTCCTAGAGGTCTTCAGTTCGCTCGTTTGACCTATCCGCTCTCTCTTCTGTATTTAACAGTGGAATTGCTATTGCACTTTTCACGTTGCCGCCCTTACTTTTCATTTCACTCAGGGTTCTTTTCTATGTGATGAGTCTCTCCTTTCAACATCATTTCTTAGCCCATATCTTCACGTTTTTCAAGCAGCCATTTCGCGTTACCTTTCGTGCACTTCCTATTTACTTCATTCCTAATACACATGTATTTCTATATTCCCGAATTTCCCTGAACATTTCCAGTTCCTTTTTTCGTCAATTAACTGAAGTATTTCTTCTGCTACCCATGGTTCCTTTGAATTTACTTTCCTTGTATATACGGTTTTTTTTACAACTTCTATGGTAGCCCTTTTCGGAGATATCCTTCCCTCCATAACTGAACTGCCTACTGCGCTATCCATTATCACAGTGTTTATAGCCTCAGAGATCTTAAGGCGTGTCTCTTCATACTTTAGTGTTTCCGTATCCCACTGCTTTGCGCGCTGATTCTACCGATTAATCTCTTAAACTTCAGACTGCTCTTCATTATTTCTGGCTTTAACTAAACAGCCTACTGAGATATCCATTTTTAAATGTCTATACCCTCACAGAACCTTAAGCGTGTCGCTTCAATTCTTAATACCTCCGTATCCCGCTTGTTTGGGCATTGATCCTTCCTGACTAGTCTGTTAAACTTCACACTACTCTTCTTTTTCTTTCATTACTAAATTGTGATCTGAGTCTGTATGGGTTCCTGGGTAAACCTAACAATCCACTATCTGATTTCGGGAACTCTGCCTGACCATAGTCTAATCTAAGTCAGATATTCCCTTATCTCGCAGACTATTCCAATTGCACTTCCTTCTGTTGTGATTGTTGAACAGAGTATTCGTTATCACTTACTGATATCCGTTGAGAACTCAATTAATCTATCTCCTATCTCGTTCCTACTACCAAGCCCATATTTTCCGGCAACCCTTTCTTCTACTCCATACCCTGCAACAGAATTCCAATTCCTCATCGCTGTTAAATTCTCATCTCCCTTTACGTACTGAATTATTCGTTAAATATCCCCATCTACTTTCTCAGTGTCTTCATCCTGTGCTTGGGGCGTTAGCATGTGTACATGAACTATTGTTGTCGGTTTTTTGTTCGTCGTCGATTTTACTGAGAACAACCCTGTCACTGAACTGTTCACATTAACTCAATCTCTACCCTACCTCCTTATTCATAATGAATCCTACTCCCATTATACCACTTTCTGCTGATGTTCATATTACCAGTGGCGGCTTGTGGGTATACATTTCGGGTGTCAACAAATTTTTAGACTCAGATCAACCTGCATGTGTGAAATATCATCTGCTTTATAGCAGTTATGATTATCAAGAAATTTACGCATTTGCAGCCACTGTCAACAACAACAACAACAATAATAATAATAATATGCATAACCTGCCTGACGAAAGGAAGACTCACTTTTGTGAAATTTTGTTACTTTTTATATACACTCCTGGAAATGGAAAAAAGAACACATTGACACCGGTGTGTCAGACCCACCATACTTGCTCCGGACACTGCGAGAGGGCTGTACAAGCAATGATCACACGCACGTCACAGCGGACACTCCAGGAACCGCGGTGTTGGCCGTCGAATGGCGCTAGCTGCGCAGCATTTGTGCACCGCCGCCGTCAGTGTCAGCCAGTTTGCCGTGGCATACGGAGCTCCATCGCAGTCTTTAACACTGGTAGCATGCCGCGACAGCGTGGACGTGAAACGTATGTGCAGTTGACGGACTTTGAACGAGGGCGTATAGTGGGCATGCGGGCGGCCGGGTGGACGTACCGCCGAATTGCTCAACACGTGGGGCGTGAGGTCTCCACAGTACATCGATGTTGTCGCCAGTAGTCGGCGGAAGGTGCACGTGCCCGTCGACCTGGGACCGGACCGCAGCGACGCACGGATGCACGCCAAGACCGTAGGATCCTACGCAGTGCCGTAGGGGACCGCACCGCCACTTCCCAGCAAATTAGGGACACTGTTGCTCCTGGGGTATCGGCGAGGACCATTCGCAACCGTCTCCATGAAGCTGGGCTACGGTCCCGCACACCGTTAGGCCGTCTTCCGCTCACGCCCCAACATCGTGCAGCCCGCCTCCAGTGGTGTCGCGACAGGCGTGAATGGAGGGACGAATGGAGACGTGTCGTCTTCAGCGATGAGAGTCGCTTCTGCCTTGGTGCCAATGATGGTCGTATGCGTGTTTGGCGCCGTGCAGGTGAGCGCCACAATCAGGACTGCATACGACCGAGGCACACAGGGCCAACACCCGCCATCATGGTGTGGGGAGCGATCTCCTACACTGGCCGTACACCACTGGTGATCGTCGAGGGGACACTGAATAGTGCACGGTACATCCAAACCGTCATCGAACCCATCGTTCTACCATTCCTAGACCGGCAAGGGAACTTGCTGTTCCAACAGGACAATGCACTTCCGCATGTATCCCGTGCCACCCAACGTGCTCTAGAAGGTGTAAGTCAACTACCCTTGCCAGCAAGATCTCCGGATCTGTCCCCCATTGAGCATGTTTGGGACTGGATGAAGCGTCGTCTCACGCGGTCTGCACGTCCAGCACGAACGCTGGTCCAACTGAGGCGCCAGGTGGAAATGGCATGGCAAGCCGTTCCACAGGACTACATCCAGCATCTCTACGATCGTCTCCATGGGAGAATAGCAGCCTGCATTGCTGCGAAAGGTGGATATACACTGTACTAGTGCCGACATTGTGCATGCTCTGTGTCTATGTTCCTGTGGTTCTGTCAGTGTGATCATGTGATGTATCTGACCCCAGGAATGTGTCAATAAAGTTTCCCCTTCCTGGGACAATGAATTCACGGTGTTCTTATTTCAATTTCCAGGAGTGTAGTTAGGTTGAGTTTAGGGCAAGAACGAAGTAATGTATAAGCTTTCACTACTCTCCCTCCCGTCAGCCAAATATTAACATTACTAAAATTTTATCACTCACCAAGTCTCAGTTTCTGAAGCACGAAAACGGCATAATATGTTCTTATGAAATGTTCTACACTTCCGTATAGTCCACAGGAAAGTAAGCATTAGTACAGGCCATGCTGCATTCTTGTTTCTCATTAAATAGAGAAAACTGTATATTAATATGACTGACATTGAATCTATATAATAGTATCATTCACAATTTTTTTCTCAGTAGCAAGTATTTCCAATGCCGAAAGCCTGTTCTCTGTCATTGCCTTTCGAAGAAAGGCTTTTGTCCTTTTCAGGGTTGAGAAACAACGTTTAGGTACAACTGTTGAAAGAGGAGTTGTTACAATTAACCTCATTAGTTCATATAACTTCTGTAATGTGTTTAAATCCAAGTTGCTGTCTGGAAGATGTTTCAGAATTGCAATTGGAACTTCTTTTCTGCTTTAGAGTACTTCTAGCTCTGTTCTCAGTCGCGTCTTCGATAACCATGGGTACGTTTCAACGCTAATGTCATGTTCTCTCTCAGGAAAATTTGTTGAAAGTAGAGGAAATGAGCTCATATCTAACAATTTTGATACCACAATGTGAGTCGTGAATGAAAATCTTTCATTCATATGAGTCACTATGACGTCACAAACTTCCTTCGAATCTGCTACTTCGTTTTCAAATTTTTTCCTTCTGAATTTGTTCTTCGCAAGATGACGAGATCTCTTCAATAATAGTATTTCTTAAGCTCGAATTACATCTTCAAACTCCAGTAAATAGTGTCTAGCGGTTACTGCTTCAAGATTCCGATGTTGTAGAGTCCTGAAGAGTATGTCTACATGTGGCCTGATCGTATGCAAAAACTCTAGGCAAAACAAGAATTCAGGATGTTTCGCTTTGGAGAGGAAACCGTAACTTTCTCGTCTGGTTTTATCATCTGCACGAAATGAGAAGGTAATTTCTTCTAAACACTCGATCAGATTTTACTTGTTCTCTTTGACTCTGTTGACTGTCCGAATGTTAAACACCCAACTTGTAGTTGCTGCCCGTGGTAGTCTAGTCTGTAAAACTCTGTCTAGCACTCTAGTCCTATGTGACGACGGGGAGAAAAAGGCTGGAAAGACGGTGACATTACAAAAAAAATTCTAGGAGATTGTTTATAGACGCAGCCTTTTTCAGGACCAGATTAAACTGATGAGCAGAGCATTGAACACAATAAACTCTAAGATACACCTGCTTAATCCTTGCCTGAATGCCGTTAATGCCTCCGCTCACAACGGCAGCAGCATCATAGCATTATGCGATCACTTTTTCATTCTATCCAACTACATGCTTTTGCAATTCAGAACTTACAGCCCTAAATAACGTCTCATCATCCTGTGCATCAGGGTTAATGAAGGCCTAAAACCGCTCCACAGCAGAGCCATGAGGTTCGTATCTATACACCGTCACCAATTGTTGAATGGTAGACACATTCTTGTTTCGCCTGCCATTATAGACAAATAATGAACACTTAAAATTTCTTACTTTATTATTTTCCTGCATACACTTAGCATACAATCTAGAAGTTCAACTTGAACTGTTTCCGATGCATCTTTAAACAAAGTTGCAGTTTTTAAGTGTTCCTTCATTAAGCTGTCAATAGCATTTAGTACAATTAGAAGCCCACGAAACACTCCTGGATTTTCTGAGTGTTCCCTTTCATTGTGACTACGTCACGCTAACACAAACGCTTCCAAAATTTTATGCAGGCTATTAACCTGGAGAGAATATATGTCTATCCCTGTCCACTTGCTCATCATGTTTTCTGAGAGAATCCCTGTAATCATTGTCAAGCAGAGGACCGATGTTAATCTTATCAAGCACTGATAGTTCAGTGCACGCATTTTTCTGGAAATGGGTGTTCTAGTGCCTTTTCTATTTCTCCAGACAAATTTACAGTATCCCTAACATCTGTATTAGTTCACCAATTAATTTCCTGGCTGAAAAGCCGGCCGCGGTGGCCGAGCGGTTCTAACCTTCAGTCCGAAACCGCGCGACGGCTACGGTCGCAGGTTCCAATCCTGCCTCGGGTATGGATGTGAGTGGTATCCTTGGGTTAGTTAGGTTTAAGTAGTTCTAAGTTCTAGGGGACTGATGACCTCCGATGTTAAGTCCCATAGCGGTCAGAGCCATTTGAACCATTTGAACGGGCTGAAAATCAGACGTGGGAAACAGCACAGTGCCTGTCTGACATTGAACCCAAACAATGACTTATGCATATTGTACACTTCTTTGTGAAATGATCTCTTGTAGTCATGCTTATTTGATTTTGTAAAATTCTCAATCAACAAATCTGATCTGTGCGGCCCTAGTTCCTTTGCGGCTAACTTGTCCTGCTAATTTAGTTTTCTGTTAGCTCTTAAAATAGATTCAAACGAGTTCAACTTGACACTGCTCACGAAAGCCTATTCACTGTTTCCTGTCCATACAGTCACCCACATAGTACCCAACCAACTGCCGTTTATGGAAATAATTTCATCCAGTACTAACTGTTAATGTCTGGACATACAGGCACCTGACAGGTAAATGAAACCAACTAAAATGTTGCACTCTCCAGTTAGGAATGCGAAAGGATTGCTGTTTGCTAAAACCCTAAACTTAATATACTACAACTCATTCAGAAACCTAGAAAATAGATTTTTCTGTCATTATAACATATACTGACGTCTAATTTAATTCCATTATATGTCCAATCACTTGGCATATCTGACTTGTGTCCTACCACCTAATGGGATTTACGCCAATTGCCAAGCGAATGGAGTGTGCTACCATCCAGTGGTATTCAAATGGCTCTGAGCCATATGGGACTTAACATCTGAGGTCATCAGTCCCCTAGAACTTAGAACTACTTAAACCTAACTAACCTAGGGACATCACACACATCCATGCCCGAGGCAGAATTCGAACCTGCGACCGTAGCAGTCGCGCGGTTCCGGACTGAATCGCCTAGAACCGCTCGACCACCGCGGCTGGCTCCAGTGGCATTGATGCACACTAGCAGTTGACGGTAATTCCTAGCCATGCACGCCACAACCCATGCACATTGTTTTTCTGATCCGCATGCATTTGACCCATAAGTCAATTACGTCATGATAGTCGCGCATGAGCAGAAGCTCCTTAAAACGTGCACAACTGATGGTGTCCTCGCGGCCCTGTTGTCAAGTTTAATAGAGTCGAGACGTGTAGCAATGTCGCATAGCGCGCTATACTTAAGTGCCGTATATCTCATATTACTGCATCTATACTACATTTAACAGCATTCAAAGAAAATAACCAATAAAACCGTAAGGTGTCAGAAGTTGGATGCTCATGTGCTCTTACACAGCAGCCACTGCTGGATATTAACCTTTATTTGTCTGACTAGAAATCCTTGTCTTGTTTCCACATCACTTCACCTACCCCACGTGCATCTAGATTGAGCTCTTTACACTACATTCAAAATTTCTGACATTCCATGCCTTAACTCGTGGAACATTAACCTTTCATTGGTTGTTCAACCTTTTTCTGACGGTCATATCGCATCTTTCAACACGATCGACCATCTGTCTTTCTGACAGTCATATACTTAGAAGTGGTTGCCAATCGGATATTTCCGTCGACGCTCAGCCCTTCACGGATTTCCAGCTCATGACGTAGACCAGTGGAAGTTTTGCTTACTTCGTCCTATGCTATTTCGCCACCTCTGGAATTGAACAACAAAGAGAAACAAGTTTCCAGTCTCAGCACGAAGTTGTGAGCCATGTGTTTATATGCGAGCAGGGAGTGCAGGGGGACGTATTTTCGCCTTTGGGTCAGTGCTGACAACACACAAACACATGCTGTTCACTGATTACGGCCTAAGTGTGCCCTACAAATTAACAGATCGCAAATGTTGTTAGCAGTAGGTGAAATGGCACAAAATTTACCGATTACTCGCAAAAATGAGCCGATTTGACCAACAGCAGTAGTGGATACAATTTCAAGAAAGCTGTTACCTGTTGTCTGTTCACCGTTTGTTCTATGATACCATTTCAAGATGTCTGGTATCACAACGTCTTATTTTACATTTACTTACGTGTTGTGAATGTTTTTGCAAAATATGAAACTGAAATTTTTAATACAGCTACCGCAAAACTTCGTTAATAAAGATATAATGTTCACGAAGCTTCAATAAATATAATCATGGGATGATGCGGTGAACACAAATGAATGTACTTTCAAATTCGAATGATTTGATTCATAATTTGTTTGCGTGGCGTTTCTGGAAAGTGGTGCCATAGAAATCGGTACGTTACCTCATAAAAATAACGTTAGGGACACTATGGTTTTGACTTTACTTATAGGAGCGCTGTTGTTCCCGCATCACGTATCACAGCGGCCTGTAAACTTAACTGTGTGAATCAGGCCCACGGAACACAGAAGATTGCCCATGCCTGCTCTGTAACATTGATGCTCTGCGATGTTGTCTGGTAAAGCTATGGATGTGGGCCTTTATCTTCAGTTTGTAATGATTAAATCGTCAAAATCGTGCCTAATGCTAATATCAGTTTTTTCTTACTTATTTATGGAAATTCTGTATTAAATACTTCATTCCTTAATTGGAACAAGTCTTCTTTGCTTTCAGCCAGTGGAACCATGATATGGAGTAGTTCTTCTTTCCATTTTGCACTTTCGCTGATGAAAAATTCTTTTTTGTTTCTTTTTGAGGACTTTAAAATATCAACTAAGCTTTAATCTGCTCCTTGATTGCTATCTTTCTCATACGAAGCTGGTGACTTATCATTTACCGCATCGCCGGCCGAAGTGGCCGTGCGGTTCTAGGCGCTGCAGTCTGGAACCGCGAGACCGCTACGGTCGCAGGTTCGAATCCTGCCTCGGGCATGGATGTGTGTGATGTCCTTAGGTTAGTTAGGTTTAACTAATTCTAGGTTCTAGGGGGCTAATAACCTCAGAAGTTGAGTCCCATAGTGCTCAGAGCCATTTGAACCATTTACCGCATCTTGGTTTTCCTTTTTTATTTTGTAGATTTTTCATCTCTTTACTTTCACGGTTTATGTGACATTTTGATCACATTTATTATTAACTCACGAACTTAATGATATAGCTCCAGAAACGCTGACAATTTTATTAAATGAAAGCAAATCTACCGACAAGCTGAATGAAGGCAGCACATTCCAGAGCAGGGCGACCAAGACATCGGTTCAGAGGCAGTGCCCCAGCATGAGTGCCATAGGTCTTAGCATCGCTGTACGTTTCCCCCACCACCACACCATGGTGTCTGAGTGCTTTGAGAAGGAAGACGGGAACTGCTAATGCGCTGCATTTAAATGGCATTGTAGTTGCACTCCATACACCTCGGTTTTATATTTTACTTTTCTCAGCAACACTGACCACAAACAAAATAAATTTTCAGTGTTATATAATTATTTTTAGCTCACTAAAGACATAATAAAATTTTTGCCTGGTACAAACCATCAGCATATGGACAGACACCGATAGTTTTACAGATTATCAGACTCAATGTGCCATATAAAGTGGCTTATTTAGTTTCATAATGTAAAAAATGTTTTAACACAAATACGTCAAACGAAATATTGTAGCATTTACGCAAAATCGTTCTAGAGACGTGGAAACTAACTGACGAAAGCAGTGTAGGTGTCCTGGCAGCCTTGAAACGGGATTTACCAATCAGGTCAGTCTGTTAAGACATCACGAAATAACGTCCATGGTACTTCAGGGAGCTGTAGAGGGTGGCAAGTACAGAGGAAAACGGAGAATGGAATACATGTAGCAAATAACTGAGAACGTAGGTTATAACTGCTGCATGAAACTAGTCAGAAGACTGATGGGAAAAGAGAAGCAGGACTTGTTCTAGAGGAACAAACGGTTAAAACAGTTTTCGGTTCATGTGTGATAACAAGGAAGGTGAAAGAAGTGCATCTACAAGCAACGACAGGAACAACAACTGACTGAGCAGAAGTTCGAAATGAATTTTATAAAAAGAAAGGAGTAATGGCAGGAACTATAACAAACCAATAACTACTTCTATCACGAGTGTAGCTGTTTCGAAGTTAAGAGGCACGCAGACAAACAACTAACAGTGATCAAGTGTTGAAGCTACTGGCTGCATGACGTCACTTACTGCGGAGGCCTTGCTTTTGCCTTCACACCCATCGATGAAGAATATACTGATAATGCGGGGCAATTTATTTTGATCTCTTTAGCGGGGTGAATTTTGTATTGCAAAGACGGTACACCACTAAGCTGTAACTGACTGAATGCAATTCATGTTCACACTTTTCGTATGACATCATCTTACGAAGAAGCGTTTTCCATGGAAGACCATATAATGATTAAATAGAACTATTAATATCTAATGAGGCAAAGGTTTCCACTACTGGTTTACGGTAAGCTATTTGAAATAAATTTTGTTACAAAAGTTGTATTTTTCAGTAACATTGTGAAACTGTGAATATTACTTGTAAAAGTGCAGATCCGGGAAATGTAATCAAACCGGAAAAGTAACCAAATAGTGAAATGTGGTCATATTTTAATCATGAAACACTAATGAATATTAAGTTTCTATCATTTATATTCCAGTTCTAAGTAATGAAATGGTTACTAATTTACATCAACATTATCATACTGAAGCTTATAATCAGGTGCTTGGCAGAGCGTTAATCGTGTCACTTCCACTTAAGCCCACGTGCGTAACATACGATTAAATCCGTCCATGTCTGCTCTCATAGTAGTTTCATATTCCAAATATGTTTCGCCCAGAGTATTCTGCATGCACTTAAGCCCACGTGCGTAACATACGATTAAATCCGTCCATGTCTGCTCTCATAGAAGTTTCATATTCTAAATATGTTTCGCCCAGAGTATTCTGCAAGCAACACATCAATGTGGCGGCACAAGATGTTATTTGAAGCGTACTAGCGTGCAACTGACTGCGAGAAACCAGCATTATCGCTTATGCTCTCTCTATTCCCTGAACTATGAGAGCTTTGCTTCGATGTTAACTGTTGTGAAAAGATGTAGTCTACCTTCTGATCTTCATGAGTGTGGACGAATGTATTACGGATTAAGAGAGGAGGCATTGTTGCAAGACCGCGATCTTCAATTGAAAGGGATTTTCTGATTTTGTGCGAGAATAATACACCAATTTTTCGGCATCATAAACGAGGTGTTTATTTCGTAAATTATTCTCCGTCTTATGGTTTCACAAATTCAAACATTTGTGCATGCCTACGAGACATTTCTTTGGACAATGGAAGGTCACACCTGCAAACCCTATACGGTCATTCTTTTAAAGACTTTCAAACAAATTCACTTCGACATACAGACTTCCATTGAAAGGAGGATTGGACAGTACTCAACGTAGACTATGATTCCTACAGATTCAACACATAGTTCGACGACCGGCAGTGCCATCGAGTACAGATTAGATTAGATATACTTTCATTCCAATTGATCCGTAGTGAGGAGGTCCTCCAGGATGTGGAACAAGTCAGGAAAACAATAATACATGACAAATATTTACAACTAAAACAAATAAGCTAATGTACCTTCCACAGGTACCAAGTGGAATGATCGTCCTTCCTTTTTTTTTAATGAACACTTTGTGAAAGGATCATTTTACGACACTCATTTAGTAAGATCGTATTAATGTACTGAATTTAAAATAAGAAAAAAGGTTATTTATTTGTAAGGTTGTCAACATGTAACAGAACTACTACAATACTTATTTACAATTAACGCATTACTACACTGAAATGGTACAGAAATTAGATTGTACTTTACATATTGACATGTAGAAGAAGGTGTAATTAGATGAATGACGAACATTAATTTCACTTAACGAATGTTTATTCAGAACTTGCACATGCGAGTACAAGAGCGCGGTGCCATCTGCCTCTGGCCAGAACACATACAGCGTATATACAGCTACAGAACATCCCAGTACAATATTCTTGATACTTGTGGATACTTATAGAATGTACTCAAAGCGAATATATAAATTAAAATTGTACTGAACAAGTGAGTTTTGAACTCAAACACACACACAAAATCAATTGGTTCTTCTGAAAAATTCATAAATGGAATAGGAGTTCGCCACCAGTAAAATCCTTCATGCTTCTCTTAAACCGAATTTCATTGGTTGTTAAACTTGTTATGGGTGCTGGCAAGTTAATGAAAATGTGTGATCCTGAATAATGCACACCTTTTTGTGCAAGAGTAAGTGACTTTAAATCCTTGTTAAAATTATTCTTATTTCTAGTATTGATTCCATGAACTGGACTGTTGGTTTGAAAAACTCTTCGAACGGAACAATATCTACTGCGTCTGTATTTAAAAAATTTCAATTCTTTTCTCATTGATTAGTCTGAAATGTCTCACATGATGAATAGCTGGTCACGAATAAGGGTGCACAAACTGCTTACACTTTCGCTCTGTCACAGTCTTAGTGAAACAGTCATACGAGTAGCTATTCCTAACGTAAATCAACTGCACAGTACAATCAGTTCTTATTCACCGACCTAATCTGCATACTGGTTCCACGTGTCTCGCTTCGTTGTTGTAGCTAAAATTCAAATTACAACATTCCGACACGTATTGACACAATTTGTTTAGTACTGTATTGATGTACAGAACATATAAAATTACAAACACAATGCATAGACAAGTAAATGTGTAAATTTGTCTAACAGAGCGCAACACTCGGCCCCAGTTCATGCAAGGCCTTCAGACCTCCTTTCAAAGCATGGAGTGGCTAGTTCTCCATAATACGAGGTGTGGCTAGAAAAAAACCGGACTAGTACTGGTGAAACAATAAAACGAATGCAATAAGGCTGAAAGTCGCGTGGCCTGTGAATTGACTCTCGCTCCGCCTACTGCTCGAGTTTCATCTGCCTCCTGCACTCAGTCTGCCCGTGGCGTCTGTGTACAGAAAGAACAGCGTGTTAACATCAAATTTTGTTTCAAACTACGAAAATCTGCAAGTGAAACGTTTGTAATGTTACCACAAGTGTACGGCGATGATTGTTTATCGCGAACACAAGTGTTTGAGTGGTTTAAACGATTTAAAGATGGCCGCGAAGACACCAGTGATGACACTCGCACTGGCAGACCATTGTCAGGAAAAACTGATGCAAACATTGAAAAAATCGGTAAACTTGTTCGACAAGATCGCCGTTTAACAATCAGAGCAGTGTCTGAGTTAACAGGAGTTGACAAGGAAAGTGTTAGGCAGATTCTTCATGAAAGTTTCAACATGAACAAAGTGTGTTCAAAATTGGTTCCAAAGTGTCTCACAATTGAACAGAAGGAGCGCCGATGAATGATTTGTTCTGACATCCTGGAAAACATTGAAAGTGATCCCACCTTCTTACAAAATGTTATTACTTGCGATGAATCGTGGTTTTTTACTTACGATCCCGAAACTAAACGCCAATCGATGCATTGGAAAACTCCTCGTTCTCCACGACAAAAAAAGCACGAATGTCAAAATCGAAATTCAAGGCAATGATGATTGTTTTTTTTGACATCAAAGGGATTGTGCACATTGATTGGGTACCAGAGGGACAAACAGTGAAAGCATTACTACATTAGCGTCCTGGCTACCCTACGTGAGCGAATACGGAGAAAACGGAACGATTTGTGGAGAAAAAAGTCATGGATCCTTCACCAAGACATTGCCCCAGCTCACAGTGCGTTGTCAGTGAAGACGTTTTTGGCAAAACACAACATTCCCATCTTAGATCATCCACCCTACTCACCTGATTTGGCCCCCTGTGACTTTTTTCTTTTCCCTAAAGTCAAGTCAGCTTTGAAAGGAACTAGATTTGAGACTGTTGAAGCAGTAAAAGAAAAAGCGACGGAAGTAATGTATGGACGTACCGAAAATGATCTGCAGCATTGCTATGAACAGTGGAAAATTCGTATGGAGCGGTGTAGAGACCGAGGAGGAGAGTACATTGAAGGAGATAACATGAAATTGTAAATAATTGTAAATAAATGTTTTTTCCAGCATCAGTCTGGTTTTTTTCTAGCCGCACCTCGTATGTGTTATTACCTGCTCCTCTGCAGCACAGTAACGTGCAGCACTTTTGCAATGACCAAAAGTCGTCAGGATGTGGTCAAACCACCGTTCTTCCTCTGGGATGTGTTAGAGTGTCGCGCACACACAACGGGAAAGATAAAAATCCTTCTAACTTCATAGTAGGATTTTGAATGAGGTGGTCGTTTTGGAGTGGATCTTAATATCAATTTCCATTCCGCAGTGACAGCGAAGACATCAGTGAGTCGAAGACTTCAATGCGTATATATGGCGGAATCTGGAAAGCGACACTAAGGCTTCAGTTCTTGTTGGACTCTGTCTTGTTAAGTATTTGAATATTGGCAGCTTTTCTTCAGAGATCCGATGAAGCAACATTGTATGGACTAGGTAACCTCCAAATGGCAGTGAATCTGCTAGTGACAGTGATGGTCATTCACACGAACGTATACTTTGTATGTATGAGCGCTGTTTCCCCATTCAGAGGCACAATATTCAGCAGGCCAATCCCTGGGGAAGTTGGAGCGCTGCGGTCTCTGCTGTCACTGTCTTGTACTTATGTAATGGACATATTATTTGAATGTTGCTATGTTATAACGCGTATTAAGGTTTTGAAGAGAGGTTTTGTATAAAGATAGAGTGACAACAGTTGCACAAGTGTGCGTGTGGAGTAAAGTGTGTTAATGGTATTCAACGTGTTCGATTTCTGTTGCGAACTTTGCTGACCGTGATTGGCATTAAACTCGTTGTCGTGTGCAATTAAAGTATTATCTCTGTATTTAGGAAGAGTTATCCTGAAATTGTCGACGGAAATTAAATTTCCCGCTACTCGAGATACAATCTGTTAACCTCGTTCCTATACTCCGATAGCTTTGTTGACTGGATTTGGCTAAAATAATGGAGGGATTAATTTAATGCGAATTCTTGCGCTGCAGAAGTGATCTAATTACGATACGCCAGCAGCGGCTGGGCTACCGTAGATGTGTCTGAATACAGGGATGCGGAAGTACATTACGAATTTTTTGAAAACAACCGTTATTACGAGAGGACTATTCTTTTAAAGTGCCAACCACTTGCAAATTTCCGTAAACAACCGGTTATTACTATGATTCAAGTCGCAGTTAGTGTCAGCGTTAAGCGAATGAACGACAGTAGAACAATTGTATCGTATTGCGCTGAAGAGCTGTGTTTAAGTGTTGATGCATAGTACATGTGCTGCTACTCAGGTGATTCAAAAAAATTTAATGTGTGTCGTATGATAAATAAATAAATCAACATAGTTTCAAAGTCAGACTCTGATGTCAGCTTCTAAAAATGTGAAACACTTGACATGATGTAAAAAGAGTTGATTGTCTTTCTTTCGTGTCTTCATGGAAAACGTTATTTAGTTAGAATGTCCATTACTTATGCACTGATCCGCCAAAGTAACTGGTAGAGACATGCGTATTCAAACACAGAGATATGAAAACAGGCAGAACACGGCGCTGCGATTGGCAACGCCTATATAGGACAAGTGTCTGGCTCAGTTGTTAGATCAGTTACTGCTGCTACAATGGCAGTTTATAAAGATTTAAGGGGGGTAGGACGTCAAACGGGCCGACTGGGAGCAGGAGAGGCACCACAGGACATTTGAACTGTCTATACTTTTACAAATAAATTCATAAAACTTGGTCAGCATGACCAGGAAGGATTCAGAATTCACACTCATAGCAGTGGAAGTTCGAAAACATAACGAAGTAATATTTTTACATGTGAAATTTCATCATTTTTTTTCACTTACTAATGGCAGCATTTGTTGCTATGGGTACACTTTTCTTTATAAGTAAGAGAGATTCTTCGATGAATTTTGCACAGCATACAAACCATACTTAAAGGTGTAGGAAACTCTAGAATTTTCCAAATCTATTAAAAACTGTGGTAAAAATTGAGGTAATTAACTACAAAACTTGTGTTTTTCCTAAACATGAAGTTTAAAATATAACAGCTCATTTGTTTTATCATAAATTAAATAAATTCTAGAGTTTCATACACCTTTAGGTATGGTATGTATGCTTTGCAAAATTCATCGAAGAATCTCTCTAACTTATGAAGAAAAGTGTACCTATAGCAACAAATGCAGCCATTAGTAAGTGAAAAATGATAAAATTTCGCAAGTGAAAAAGAAAATTATTTTGTTATGTTTTCGAACTTCCACTGCAATGAGTGCGAATCCTTCCTGGTGATGCTGACAATGTTTTATGAATTTATTTGTAAAAGTATAGACACTGGAAATTAAAATGTCCTGTGATGCCTCTCCTGCCCCAAGTCGGCCCGTTTGACGTCCTACCCCCCTTAAGTGAGTTTGAATGTGGTGTATTAGTCGGCGCACGATCGAGGGACACAGCACCTCCGAGGTAATGACGAAGTGGGGATTTTCCTGTTGGAACATTTCGCGAGTGTACCGTGAATATCAGGAATACGTAAAATATCAAATCTCCGACATCGCAGCGGCCGTAAAAACATTCTGCAAGAACGGGGCCAAAGACGACTGAAGAGAATTTATCAACGTGACAGAAGGGCAACGCTTCTGCAAATTGCTGCATATTTCAGTGCTGGGCCATCAAGTGTCAGCGTGCGAACTATTCAACGAAACATCATCGATGTGGGTTTTTGGAGCCGAAGGCCAACTCGTGTACCCTCGATAACTGTATGACAGAAGGCTTTACTCCCCGCCAGCGCCCGACTTTGGACTGTGGATGACTGGAAATATGTAGCCTGGTAGGACGAGTCTCGACTGAATTTGTATCGAGCGGATGGGCGTGTACGGCTGTGGGAACAGTGTCATGAATCAATGGACCCTGCATGTCAGCAAGGGACTGCTCAAGCTGGTGGAGGCTATGTAATGGCGTGGGGCGTGTGAAGTTGGAGTGATGTGGGACCTCTGACACGTCTATAAACGTACGTAAGCATCCTATCTGAACATCTGCATCAATTCATGTCCATTATGCATACCGACGGACTTGAGGAATTCCAGCACACCCCACACGTCCAGAATTGTACAGAGTGGATCCAGGAACACACTTCTGTTTTGAAACACTTCCCCTGGCCACCCAACTCCTCAAACATGAACATTATTCAGCATATCTGGAATATAAAAATGGTTCAAATGGCTCTGAGCACTATTGGACTTAACTTCGGAGGTCATCAGTCCCCTAGAACTTAGAACTACTTAAACCTAACTAACCTAAGGACATCACAAACATCCATGCCCGAGGAAGGCTTCGAACCTGCGACCATAGCAGTCGCCCGATTCCAGACTGTAGCACCTAAAACTGCTCGGCTCTGGAATACATTGCAACTTGATTTTCTCCATCCCCTCGTACTCTTACAGATTTATGGACAGCCCTGCAGGATTCATGGTGTCAGTTCCCTCCAGCACTACTTCAGACGTTACACCAGTCCATTCCGCGGCACTTCTGCGTGCTCGCTGAGGCCCTACACGATATTAGACAGGTGTACCAGTTTCTTTCGTTCTTCAGTGTATATGGCGCCGGTCGAGATTACAAACCACTACCCTCCGCGGGATCCAGCAATACCTTTCCCTCGGTATCCGCACTAGTATAACGGCGGCCTCTATTTACTGCGGTTCCTGTGCCACTCCTCCGTATTTTCTAAAGTCGTCTACCCACCAGCCCGTCTTCCTGGTCTTTTCGTATCTCTGAAAAGTTCTTCCATGTTCTGAAAAGTACTTCGTTGGTCTATATAGCATCTGAGTACGTCCTGCCAATTCCCATTTTATTTCCAATGCTGTTGTTATTAGATCTTCCACTACAGTCGTTCCATTAATCACTTGGTTTTCCTCTCCCGTGGTAATTCCCAACAAGTACATCATTTTCAGCTAGATTTGGAGGGTTACAGCAAATGTACCAATAAACACTTTAAGAAGCACTTGAATAATCAACCACTTTAATAATCTTTACGCTTTATTCTATTACGCCGATTGCTATTATTGTGCGTTATTTTGGGTGCGCTGGGGCTGTGGGAGAAATAGCATCCCCTAAAATTATTAGCACAGATGGTAGGAGATTATACAGAAAGACGGAAGAGGCACTATTCACTCTGGCATATAAAAGGAAAGTAATCTATTTTTGCGTAAACGTCATGACAGGCCCGTTGTTTCTATAGTATCAAATCCAACTGATGTGAACTCAGCAACTAATGGTAAAGGTTATTCTAAGTGGTCAAGAAAACACGTTCAAGTTCCTCGGCCTTCCATGCTGAAAGAATACAACAAGCACATGGCTGGAACTGATCGGAAGCATAAAAATAGGATAGGACCAATATCCATTACAGAAAATGGTACTCTGCTCTTTTCAGTTGATTATTGGATTTCACCGTGCACAATGCGTGGATACTCTGCGACAAAAATGACAATGTAATCTCTCATGTAGATCTGCTAAGAGAAATTGTGCAGGTATACTTGAGGAGGTCCTGACGCCACCGAGGGGACCTGGACGAAAATGCTTTCCTGAGTTGCAGCAGATGAGCTCCACTTTGATGGAATGGACCACTTGGTTGTGAAAACACGGGAACCTAAGAGAACATGCTGGAATAAACCGTAAGACATCAGCACGTGCCCATTCCAAGAAATTTAATGTGTGACTGCGTGCTGAATGTTCTGCTGCTTATCACACCAAGTAATGTGCTGTTTTTGTATTTCTTTTGTAATATGTGCTCATGTTTAGTTTGTTTATTTCAGTACAAAAACGCGTAAAATTTTCATAGAAATGTGAGTTTTGCTTTCAATAGCACTTAGAGTTACACATACAGGATGGTACACTACACAGAAATTTTTACAAAAAACTATCGGATACTAAAGGCTAGTTGCCGTGTCGTAGCAGAGTTAATTGCTGTATTGCAGCAAACTTTCATTCGTTGACAGCATGCTTTGATCTTGTGACGAATAAGTATTTTATGTAATTAGATCACCTGTGAAAATTATTATTATCATTACTATTTTTCAAACTGGATACTGGTATGTTTAGGGATTAGCAGCAAAACATATTCTTAGCATGTGCTGAAACTTTCTCCCCTTAATGATGAAAGTACATAGCCACGTATGGACATTCTGCTGCTCAATCAGCGCTCTCCCTCGTAGGCTTGTGCTACAAGATGGACCAAACAGCCCATACGTCTGACTCGTCCAAAGAGTCGTCACAGGAACAGAAACAGTTCAACTTTGTGGTTGCCTATTATTAACTATGCATGTCCCCATTTTTCCGGAGATAATATGCTCTCAAACGGGAGTTTACAACAATAGCAGTTGATCCTTCTCTCCCAGTGCACGAGAGCATTACTTCACTCAGTAAAAAAAGACTTGGTTGGTCAGAAATATGACAGAATCTGCTACTCTAGAACAGCTTAAGATACCCGGCATATCTTCCAGGCCACCAAGTTCTGAAGACTGTGGCAAATCTGGTCTTTGCTCAAAAGTATGAAAGGTAGTAGTGGAAGTTGTGCTGAGTCATTGTACAATTTGGGATTGACAACATCGCCCAATGATTCTGGTACAGAACGACAAATTGTTCCGCACATTGTACTTGCTCAAACCAATCATTTTCGGGAGATCCGGAGGACTTCCTGGTGGCAACGTAGACATAAATTCAGCAGTTTTGCTTTGTAAATACTGTAATTAACATAATTATAAATGTATTGTTAAAGAAGGACCTAGTATTGTGTGATGTCATACTGCCCATATGCTAAATAAAGCCGGCCGCGGTGGTCTCGTGGTTAAGGCGCTCAGTCCGGAACCGATCACCTGGTACGGTCGCAGGTTCGAATCCTGCCTCGGGCATGGATGTGTGTGATGTCCTTAGTTAGGTTTAAGTAGTTCTAAGTTCTAGGGGACTGATGACCACAGATGTTAAGTTCCATAGCGCTCAGAGCCATTTTTTGCTAAATAAACCTGCAAAGGAACCTTCGCAGACTAGTACGTAATTTGCATATGTCTTCAAATTAATTATCAGTGGGCGTGGGCCACCTGTGTGGTAAAACAAGCATTTACAAATTCCTACGTAGTCGATGGAATTTCAGTGTAGCCTATTTTTAATAGGCGACAGGCGGTCTTTTCACTACATTGATATAATGAGGCAAAAACAAATGCGTATGTTAATTGTCTTAAGTACTTACGTCACTGAATAAAATTGAAGTGTAATATATTATGGGCTACGCAACGCGACCTTCATGTTCAGTGGTTGCTGCGGTTTAGAGGCTTAGCAAGACAAATGTTCCCCAGGCTGCAACAACAAAGACCAGTTTCAGCAAAGCAGGGTGACTTCATGAGTCGCTGTCTCTCACTCGTAGACGGTTGTATTTTCATAGGGACGCACTCTTCCGCTTTAAGCTTGATATAGGACCTGGCGCTGTGGACTCGCCTCGTCGTATTTCATGACTACGGACAGAACGCCTCTGGAGCGTTAGCCGCGTCACCGCCCCCTGTCCTCTGCGCCTACACGCACACGTACAAAGACACACGCACACCCACACGCACACACACACACACACACACGGCGGAACAGGTGTGCTTGCTGACCGCACGGAGCTTAATTACTGCTCTGACGCCAGCGCAGGAAAGGCCTTTTTTTAAATTTATTCCGCCCCATATTCTAGTGCAATATTTCTCATTCGTTTTAATACATCTGCCTCTCCCAGTGCCCATTTGAATTTTTTCCTCTTTTAGCCTTTATTCCCGGAGGGGAGTGTGTGCACACCTGCACTTTGTTGACATTAAAGTTATATTGACGTATGTGGAACAGCCTGGAAGCTTAAATGTGATAACAATTTATACATCCACTTTAGCGACCGATTCCGACTTTTTTGTACATATTGCACCGTTAAAAATATTAATACACGTAAAGTAGGCCGAAAGATGAAAGGAAGGAGAATTTTTTTATTGTTATGAGGGTATTAGACCGATAGGGTAACCAACAAGTCGCGTACCAAGGAACACTATACAACATTCATATAACATAATTTTATCCATTGTTTTTCAGTGTTTAGTCCGCGACTGTTTTACTTTCGTAAAATGAAGAACAAACCGCCTTCAGTCACAAGTTGCGTTTATTTACTGCACTATGCATTTCGAGCCCTGGATGCTCAACTTCAGGTGCTTTCTTGTGATTTACATCAGGTTTTTTAGTTGTTTGCCTGTTGATATTACATTTTTGTGTTACTACGTGGTATATTGTAGATATAAGTGTAACAGCGTTAATAATATGAAAATAACTTGCAGTTTAACATTGTATGATGGATGCTTCTGTTGTGCAGTTATTTTCATATTATTAACGCTGTTAAACTTTCACCTATAATATACCATGTTGTAACACAACAATGTAATATTAACAGGTAAACAACTAAAAAACCTGATGTAAATCACTAAAAAGCACCTGAAGATGAGCCTCCAGGGCTCGAAATGCATAGTGCAGTAAATAAACGCAACTTGTGACTGAAGGCGGTTTGTTCTTCATTTTACGATTCATATAACATATTTTAGCTGTCTGCCTTAAGTGAACTTGCAAGATAACTTAATACATTTCCACTAAAGCACGAAACAAGACGAGTTAACGCCAGAACTTATCGAGAGCGAGCACCAGAACAATACAGCAAAGACGTACATCTATAAAGATAGAACTCAATGAAACATTTCACTGCAGTCTATGTCCACTGATCTACCGTGTGATCAAAAAGTCAGTATAAATTTGAAAACTTAATAAACCACGGAATAACGTAGATAGAGAGGTAAAAATTGACACACATGCTTGGAATGACATGGGGTTTTGTTAGAAGAAAAAAAAAAGAAACGAAGTTCACAAAATATCCGACAGATGGCGCTGGACAGCAAAACGCCAGTAACTGCTACCGTGACGGGTGAGAGGTACGCCGATATGTTACAGAATCGCATCAGCCCCAGCCTGGCTGATAAACACCTACTGGAACGTACGGTGTTTATGCAGGATGGCGCTCCACCCTATATTGCTAGACGCGTGAAAGATCTCTTGCGCGCGTGGTTTGGTGATGATCGTGTGCTCAGCCGCCACTTTCGTCATGCTTGGCCTCCCAGGTCCCCAGACCTCTGTCCGAGCGAGTATTGGCTTTGGGGTTACCTGAAGTCGCAAGTGTATCGTGATCGACCGACATCTCTAGGGATGCTGAAAGACAACATCCGACGCCAATGCCTCACCATAACTCCGGGCATGCTTTACAGTGCTGTTCACAACATTATTCCTCGACTACAGCTATTGTTGAGGAATGATGGTGGACTTATTCAGCATTTCCTGTAAAGAACATCATCTTTGCTTTGTCTTACTTTGTTATGCTAATTATTGCTATTCTGATCAGATGAAGCACCATCCGTCGGACATTTTTTAACATTTTTAACATTTTTTTGGTTCTAATAAAGCCCCATGTCATTCCAAGCATTTATGTCAATTTGTACCTCTCTCTCTACGTAATTACGTGATTTATTCAGTTTTCAAATTTATACTGACATTTTGATCACCCGGTACATCGCTTGCCACTACACCAGACCCCTAACTGTCCGTTGCCGCAGGTATGTCGGGGCAAAACAATCTTCCCATCCGAGTGAACATTTGAGCAATACGTGGAGGCTCTGTAGGCGGTACGGCATGGTCCGTAGACAGAGGTCTGTGTCGCCCCTACAGGTCGTGGTTTGAAGCGGCGCACTCGAAGTCCTGTTGTTGCGTGCGTCGAGGTGATCGTGTTTCAGCCGTTCTGTCGAGACCGGTTCACGCATTACGTTCCAGTTTATCACGAAGTCGCTCGACAATGTGCGCAACGCCCGGAACGGATCTGTATACGGTTGGAGCGGAGAGGGACGTACAGTGTCCTGCCGTGTGATGTGGCCACGTTCTACTGCAAGAAAACTACTTTGTTGCCATGATGTGGTGGAGGATGCAAGCTGGTGGAGGATGCATGTTGATCCTTGACATTCACTCTTTTAATCGTCTGTCAAAATCGGACATGTGTTCTTCAGACGGTAGGACTGTTGGTTTGTCGGTCATTAGATGAGGAGATTGGCATACTTGCACGACAAACGCCAACTTTTCCGGTGAACAACCTGGACTTCCCTTCACCACTAGTCGAAGGCCTAACAACGCCAGAGGCAAAGCTTCCGTCCACTTAGAACCATGCACCGTTAATGCAGCCTTCGTATATCGGCGAAATCATTCATTTAATCCGTTAGTTGACGGGTGGTAACGTTCGTATGTGACTGCAGTCGCATACCTGTAGCGGAACTTGAAATTGACAAGCCTCAAACTATCTACCGCGATCAGACTCGATCACTTGCGATATGCGATAGAGAGCAAAGCACCCTGCCCAATGCGTCGTAAGTGCTTCAGGCGAAAGTGCACGCCGATCCACCACTGTGAAAACGTACCTATAATTTTCGGAACACAGAATAGGTCCCACACAATCAGTATGCAGGTGCATAAAATGGGCTGTCGATTCAGGGAACGCTCCCACAGGGAATTTCACATGTCTGCCAACCATACTTTCCTGGCACTGTATACTACATTGAGCCCAGCGGTGTGAATCCTTTCTTACTCCGGGCCATACGACGTATTTTCCCAGCAGTTTAGTTGAAGTCCAAACTCCCGGGTTTGCTGAATTATGAAAGGCGCAGAAAACCTGTTTCCTGTGTCTCGGTGGAATGTAAGGACGTAATCTATCCTATGTATCACACCATGAGTTAAGTCACACCTCCGCTTTATCAACCACCTAACCATGGGACTGATTAGCCAACAACTGAGCCAACCGCTAGTTTCTCTTAGGAGACTGCCTTGACGCTGGCGCAGCTACGCTATAAATAATCAGCCGCAACATTATTCATCGCGCTTATGTGTCTAAGGTATGTGGAATTGTGTGCTATGACGGGGAGAATCTTGGAAAAGAATGCTGTAAGCGGTGCATGGTCTGCATACTTTGTAAAGAGCTTGACTTCCAGGCATTCTATGAAGAATTTAACCACTGCGTGAATGGCTAGTAATTTGCGGCCTGTAGAGCTCCATCTGTCCTACGCTTCTGTCACCATTTAAAGTGACCCTGATTGTCAGTTTTGCATTGTGAATAGCATGGTGTAATAGCACAACCTCTGCCATAGCATCCCTAACGTCATTAAAGATCCCCAGTAGATTCTCTGTACCAGGTGCCTTCTTGTTCCTTGAGGTGAACTTTCCCTTCAGAAGTGCTGTCAAAAAAGCCTGTTTCGCAGCTGCCTGTAGAAGATGGCGTCAGCAGAATTTACTCGTTCACAAGGGCGTTCGTAATTCCGTGAAAGTCCTCGGAACGAGGAAGTCACGGATAGGTTTTACTCTTTCAGGGATCGGTGACAGATCTCTAGCCGAAACGATGAACCCGAAAAACTATATGCTCTCTTTCCCAAAAATGCACATGTCTTTGTTTGTTACCAGTGCGAAGTCCTTAAGCCTCTGGCAAAGGTTTCGTAGGTGCTCTTTACGTTCCTCCATTTTGTCGGATAAGAGGAGAATGTCGTCCATGTAACAAAACAGCAATGAAAGCCCTCTGAGAACGAGGTGAATAAATCTTTGGCATGTTTGTGCGACTTTTTTAAGAACAAAAAGCATAAAACTGAAATGAAACAAACCAGACGAAATTGTGATCATAGTCTTCTTCTTGTCACTCCTTGCGACCAGAATCTGTGCATACTGCTTAGCGGCAGTCGACAACGCTTCAAAATCTCCCCCCTGCTATGGAATTGTTGCTGTCTGCCACTTGAAATAACGTACATTCATCGGTAATCGTACGGGAATTTGCGACACTATAATCCGATTTTTATAGTATGTGGTTCGGTGACTCGCACTTTCTATCTGACGGAGACACGATGCCCTTAGTAATCTGTCTGTCTATGTAATTAGCTACGGCGAATTTTCTGGCGTAAGCCTGCTTGGTCGGACAGTTACTGGAGGACCGGATAAGTACGGATATAGTGCAGTTTTCTGATTTATTTAATTTCAGGAAATTGTTGAGGATCCGCGTCACATCCTCTGGAAACTTGCGCCAACTGAGCCATTTCTAGGAGTCGGTTAGAAGACAAATCTGGAGCCAGTCGGAGGAATTGCTAAAAATCAGCTTTCAAAAGCCACGAGGAATGGCCAGTAGAACGCGTAGTCCACGATCGATTGTCAAAACTTTTCTTGTCCTGATCTTAATTCTGGAATAATTTGCACCTTTAGGGTTAGCGGAACCTTGGAACCTTTGCCTGTGAAACTTCCAGCCGTTAAGACACTGCAGTCAGAACCTGTGTGTACCAAAAATGTTGTTACTGACGTGTTGTCCCTGGCAAATAACAGGCGAGACTGCTTCTGGGTTGCACACGCAAAGCCAGTTGCCTCCTAAAAGACTGCTGCATCTCCTTAAAACTAAATTTTTCGAATCCCTCCATGAGTTTTATGCACTGTCTTCTAGTGGGTATCAGTTGCATGGTAGTGATTGCCTTCCCTCGACGCAAAAGCAGACCAGTTTGCCCCGTTACGCGTCAGAGGCACGTGACCTGTTGATAGACAGCTCATCGAACGGCTAGTCCGCGGAAATATTCTCGCATGACATACCTGCGTATGTTCCGCATTGCCTACGTGCGGTAGCGATTGACACCTGTAACCCTGGCGGTAGACGCTGCTGTAAGTGGGGCGAGTTTTTTGTCGATGGCCACCTTCCGCCCTTCCGGCATCTTCGAACTAGTTTGGGAAATTTGCACGGACTGAAACAATGGTGTCCATTTCTGCTGAAACGCCGATGAAACCAACACCACTGATGGTTTTTGTTTACGCGAGTTTACTTTTGTTTGCAGAGGGGCTATTCGCTCGCGTTTCGGAGCCGCCACCGTGGCCTTTAATTCCCTCACACGCTTCGTCAGTTCTACTTTGCTCTGGGGCGTGGCGTACATTACACCTGCGTCGGGGGCGCCTTGCCAGCCTTTACTGGTAATGCTTGGTTCGGGGCTTTCAGTCATGCTCGTCTGTTTTAACATTGTTACAGCCTTTACCTTCTGAGTACTCTGCCTTCGTATCACATGTGTTGATCAAGACTGCCAAGTGTAATTCGGTGTGTGCTCTTAAGACAATGCTGATTGTTGGTGCTATCTGCGTAAGTCATAATTACGGGCCGGCCGAAGTGGCCGTGCGGTTAAAGGCGCTGCAGTCTGGAACCGCAAGACCGCTACGGTCGCAGGTTCGAATCCTGCCTCGGGCATGGATGTTTGTGATGTCCTTAGGTTAGTTAGGTTTAACTAGTTCTAAGTTCTAGGGGACTAATGACCTCAGCGGTTGAGTCCCATAGTACTCAGAGCCATTTGAACCATAATTACGGAAGGGAAGCCGCAGACAACAAATTAACGCCAGATAGTGATTCTAAATGCACCAACATTTTTGTTTTGGAGATATGCCACCAATCGACGGCTCCTGAAACACTTTATGTAGTATGCTCCCAGGGGTTAAAGAATACTCTTTGATTAAATCCGCTTTTAGAACCTCATGCTGTTTGAACTTAACAAGTTCTCTGCTTGCATAATTTCTGCCTCGTCCAAACGTGCTACATACAACGAAATCTGTTGAGTGAAGCTAGGATGATATGTTGCGAAAATATGCTTTTTACCTGCACGAACCTTTGGTGATGTTGTTTCGTCCAGAAAGTGGGAATTTTAACTGTTGGGTGCATGACGGGGTCCTTTCAAGCTCATACCTTTACTCATTTTAAAATCTTATGTAATAGGACTTATTTGATACAATCATTGAAAATACCATTAGGATTTAAAACATGATAAAACTGTGGAGCAAAGATTGTATGAAGACAGTGCTTTCTTAGCGGTATGCACATAAAGCACGAAGGGGTTTTTCAGCCCAGTTGTAACTAATGCTTCAGGAAGCGATTTCCTGCCAGTCTTTGAATGTTAGTACCTGTGATACTGGCAATTGTTGCACCTACTAGACTCTAGCAGCAACAATAATGGACTTCCTGCTCAATGCTGAAGTCGACTTCAGATGTGAAAGGTGTTATCTCATAGCTGATGTAAGTAAATATATTTGTCATTAACTCTGCTTTTGTTTCTTCTTTCTTTCTCTGAAAAATTAACTATTTGGACTTTCTCACTAACCAAAGAACGTTCGTTCGTTACAGTACGGAATCATCTAGTACTTCTCGATAAACACAACTTATTTTTACTATAACTGTACACTATGTGATCAAAAGTATTCGGACACCTGGCTGAAAATGGCCTACAAGTTCGTGGTGCATTCCATCTGTAATTCTGGAATTCAATATGGTGTTGGCCTACCTTTAGCCTTGATGACAGCTTCCACTCTCGCAGGCATACGTTCAGTGAGGTCCTGGAAGGTTTCTTGGGGAATGGCAACCCGTTCTTCACGGAGTGCTGCACTGAGGAGAGGTATCGATGTCGCTCGGTGAGGCCCGGCAAGAAGTCGGCGTTCCAAAACGTCCCAAAGGTGTTCTGTAGGATTCAGGGCAGGACCCTGTGCAGGCCAGTCCATGACAGCGATGTTATTCCCGTGTAACCACTCCGCCACAGGCCGTGTATTATGAACAGCTGCTCGATCGTGTTGAAAGATACAATCGCCATCCCCGAATTGCTCTTCAACAGTGAGAAGCAAGAAAGTGCTTAAAACATCAATGAAGGCCCCTGCTGTGACAGTGCCACGCAAAACAATAGGGGGTGCAAGCCCCATCCACGAAAACCAGACCACATCGTCACACCAGTGCCTCCGAATTGGCGCTGTTACACACGGTGGCAGATGACGTTCACAGGACATTCACCATACCCACACCCCGACATTGTGTTCCTTGATTCGTCACTCCACACAACGCTTTTCAAATGCTCAATCGCCCAATGTTTACGTTCCATACACCGAGCTAGGCGTCGTTTGGCATTTACCGGTGTGACGTGTGGCTTGTGAACAGGAGCTCGAATGTGAAATTCAAGTTTTCTCGCCTTCCGCCTAAATGTCATGGTACTTCCGGTGGATCCTGATGCAGTTTGGAATTACTATGTGTTGGTCTAGATATATGTCTGAATATTACACATTACGACCCTCTTCAACTGTCGGCGGTCTCTGTCAGTCAACAGACGAGGTCGGCCTGTACGCTTTTCTGCTGTATGTGTCCCTTCACGTTTCAACTTCAGTAGCACATCGGAAGCAGTGCACCTAGAGATGTTTAGGAGGGCGTACAGACGAATGACACAAGTGACAGCCAATCACCTGGCCACGTTAGAAGTCCGTGAGTTCCGCGGAGCTTCCCATTCTGCTCTCTCATGATGTCCAACGACTACTGAGATCGCTGATATGGAGTACCTAGCAGTAGGTGGCAGCAAAATGCATTTAATATGAAAACCGTATGTTTTTGGGGTGCCCGGAAACGTTTGATCACATAGTGTAGATGATAAAAGGCTTCAACGATTATTTCTGAATAGCTGGACGAATGTAAATCTAGTACTGCTTCGGAAAATGAAATTGATTCTGCAGATGGACCTATGTTGAACGCGCAGACTCTGAAGGAAGTAGTGATAAACCTTCCGAAGTAAACGATGCCCGATTGCCTTCTAATATGGCGCAACCTGCAGATTCAAATAATGTAGCAAGCACAAAACAAGATTGAAAATGCAAATAATGAAGAAAACCGATCTCAGTCTGCAAACTTTTTTACCGGGCGCGGTAGGCCTCTGTGGAACAAAACACCATATTCCTGTAGTAGAATACTTACTCATCATACAATGAAAGTTTTTCCAGATTCTGCTAAGGGAACAAATACACAAACGTCTAAAGATGCTTGAAGCTACTTCAACACAAATGATATTATGGATGAGATGGTCCATTGCACCAATATGGAAACACAACGCTCAACAACTATGAAAAATCAAATATGGCGTAGTGTCACAAACGACGAAATCAGTTTATTTTTTGGAATTCTCTTGTTACCTGGCAGTTACGGAAGGTGAGATGTTTGTGTAAGATAATTACTTCACGACTATACTGGTAATCCTGTTTATATGGCAACTTTTTCTGTAAACAGATTTGAAGAAATACTGAGAGCAATAAGTTTCGATATTCGATTCACCCGAAAAGCTGGGAGCTAAGATGATAATATAGCAACCTTCTGCAATGTGTGGAAACTATTCGTAAACAACTACAGACAAAGATTTCATGCAGGACAGAGTTCCACAACAGCTGAGCGGTAGTGTTTTCCACAGGGTGCTGCAGACTTCTACAATTTATTCCAATGAAGCCAGGCAAATATAGAATGAAGATTTGTGTATCTTCGACTCTTTGACATCATACTCTACAGATGGGCTACTGTACTCAAGAAAAAACCCAGATCGTCCTCGTGAAGCTAAAGTTGCAGCTCATGTGGTAAAGACGTTTCGAGGAAGCTCAAGTAAAATCGCGATGGACAGTTATTTTACAACTGCTTCCCTGTTTCAAGATCTATTGAAGAATAACATTACAGCAGTGTGTACTCTTCGCTCTAACTAATCACAAATTCCACCTAAAATGAAACCGTGTGTGAAAAAAGAGGTTCTATCTTCAGCATTTGAATTCAGAGATGATTTGACTATTGTGAGTTATGTACGAAAAAAGAATAGGAGTATCGTGTTACTCAGTTCCGCGCATCACTTCATCATAGCTGATGAGACTCACGGAAAGAAGAAACCACAAATGATTTTATTTCATAACAAAAGAAGATGTGGATTCCCTTGCCCCAAAGGTATCTACTTACACTTACAAAAAACAGACAAGGAGACGGTGGCTTCTTTTATGGACTTATGTAAAGGATGCTGCAGCTAACTCTGTTTTCTGCTTGTTCACAAATCAACATCGAGAACGTCACTATGAAAAGTCAGATAAAAGGAATATTTTCTTGAAAGCCTCGGCAATAGAACGTATTTGTCCACGTATGGAGTCTGAAGCCAAAACTCCAAATTGCAAATGCATGTCCTACAAGCCTTGGCTAGATGTGATGTCAAAAGGGGCTAGGAACTGGAAATCATTCACCAAAGAAAAATGCCCAGGTGAAGCTGCTTTTTGTGTACACGTGAATTGCAAATGGGAACCACTCAGTGTCGTTCAGAATGTTCTAACAGTTTTTACAACGAACATAGTGTGCTTCTTTGTGAAGATAGTTTCTAGTAATATGTAGACCTCTGAGTAAGATGGTCTATAGTTCAATTCTTTTATCTTGGCGGCTCGCGCATGCCCGCCCAGACGCGGAAAATTGCTGCGTTGCCAGTTGCACACGACGTACGGGCCAAGAGAAGCAGCGCCATAGTATAGTATAGTTCGCAAACTTACGTTTAGGGGGGAGCGCGCAGTTCATGAAGTAAAGCCATCACGGCCGCATTTCGCTGCTACAAAGACGTTCTCCTGGCATTTCGTCATCACTGCACTGCTCGCCTGTGCAGACACATGGTGTTCCGGCTGCTTTGACAACTTATCATTCGATTTAACAAAAACTATTTGGGCCAGAAATTTGATTTTTACACATCTTCTTGATTGGTACCTTCCCCCCATAAATGACTTAATTTTGTTTCGATGTTCAACGCAGTTATTATGCAGCATTAAATATAGTAAACCTTTGCACGAAATTTTGAAGAGTTTGCAGAGGTAGAAGTCCATAGCGTATACTTTCCGTATGGTCGATTTTAGTTTCCACAATGTTGAGAATGAAATGTATACAACATACCCAAATTTCATATAAATTTACTGTATAACAGTATCTCATTTAATTTAAGTACCAGATAAGTGTCGTATGTAATATTGAGAAACATTCCTTCTATCGCGACTGTAACAAAAGTTTTATTTACACCGGGAGCGTTTGGCTTTATTTTAAAGCACTTCAATCAATCAAAAGGAAGTAGACAAAATACATTAAACGAAACTGTGGATTTACAAAACATTAGGACTTGAATGTACCGTCTATCAGTGAACTGCTCTGAGCTATGTCAAACATAATTTTTGTGTGTGGCACAAACAAGCAGCATTTAATCGCTAAAACACTGATCAGCCGACTCAAACGTTGAATATTGTGTTACCGCAGCACAGAACTACGAAAGGTTACTTGGCAATGCAGAAGACAAAATATTGTCCACTGAAGATGTTTCAAAAGAGAAAAACGCATCTGATCAAAATAAGACGCTTATTACAGTTGCTGAAGAGAAATATATTTCAGTTCCATAGGTAAAACTGCGACTGTTGAACAAAAACAAGAAAGAGAACATGAGTACCATTGTGTATGTGGCTTACCTTTCATTGATTGAAGTGCTTTAAAATAAAGCCAAACGCGACTGGTTTAAATAAAAGTTTTATTTCAGTCGCGAAAGACGGAATATTTCCCAATATTACATACGACACCCATCTGGTACTTAAATTAAATGAGATATTGTTATACAGTAAATTTTATATCAAATTTAGGTATGTTGTCCACATTTCATTCTCAACATTGTGGCAACTAAAATCGACCATACGGAAAGTATACGCTTTGGACTTTTACCTCTTCAAACTCTTCAAAATTTCGTGCAATAGTTTACTACATTTAATGCTGCACAATAACTGGGTTGATCATCGAAACAAAATTATGTCATTAATGAGGGGAAAGTATCAGTCAAGAAGATGTGTAAAAATCAAATTTTTGGGCCAAATAGTTTTTGTTAAATCGAATGATAAGTGTGTCAAAGCAGCCGGAACACCATTTGTCTGCACAGCCGAGCAGTGCAGTGATGACAAAATCGCGCACAGCGCGGAATGCAGGGAGCACGTCTCTGTAGCAGCGAAAGGGTTAATGAAGGACGAAGCACCAGAAATTTCAAAAAATTACTTTCAAACGAATAAAATTCATGAAGTAAGACACTTAGATATTGTTTTTAAGTAAAGAAAATATTAAGTACCACACAATGTTTGAACTCATAACCTTTCGCTAAGCAGACCTACACCTTAACCATTACGCTATCGCAGCTCATCAGTCAATTAAACTCTTTGAGGACTCTAAAACGTCACGCAAAATACCAACAAACACTGTTGGTATGACTATGAATTACTCACGCTTCGTCGAAGTACAATAGGGAATAAACAAATACCGGTGTTCTTTATTGCGAAAAAGCGGTTTGTGAGATTGATACAAACGCCTTTCCTTGCTATCGCCTGAATTAGGAGGCTTATTACTTGTTTGGTTTAATTAATTATTAGAATATGAAGCAATTGGTGTAAAGAATGCTTTTTCCAAACTTTCTATAAAAGAAAGTCTGCTATCAAGACATTGCTTTTGTTCTATGACTTCATTTATGACTGAACGTTTCTAAAACTGAAGACACTCGTCCGTGCTCTGCACTGGAGTCGAAATCTGGCAACGTGTTCTCTGTTCATTAGCTGACTGTGTTTTGTCACGTCAGATGCGCAGAACGAACCTAAACTCGGCCGCCGTCATAAATGATGCCCCCTATAATCATTATTTGGATAAATACTGTGTAACGTAATTTTTGTTAGGCCTATGTAATTGGCAACATTGCTGTTTTCTTTCATTCTATTTATAATTTGGATGTTTTATGTATAATGATTTGTATTGCACCTCACCCATGTACAATTACTAGTTTATATAAATGCTAATATAGGTTATTATATGCCGATATAACAAAATTTGTAAATATTAAACTGCATCTTATTCCAATGAAATTAATGTGCAAACTTTTTCTTTAGTGTTTTCCTAATTTCAACTACAGGTATATTTTATAAGAGTGTGTTCACTCGTTTGTAAAAAAAGTCCTCCTAATAAACGTAATAAGGCGGAAAAATAGCCATATTCATAGAAATCTCAATAGCTGCTTCTGAGGCCCATTAACGTCAGTCAGAACACCCAAGCATCGAAGGCTTAACACTTGTGAAGTTCATACCTTGAATTGTAGATACTGCAGGTTCATTTGAAGAGCTTCCCTCTGCAGTGGTATCCTGTGTCGATGCACTTCGAGGTTCCTGCTGTGGCACCGACTGGATTGTAGCGCCGTCGGTATTGTTAATTATGATTGTAGTTCTTCGTCAGGATCACCAGTTCAGCTGTCTACCGTAAGTGAACAGAGTTGATGGAGAGAAAAAATAAGCTACACACTTGCAAGATAACTTAATACAGGGTGATTCAAAAAGAATACCACAACTTTAGGAATTTAAAACTCTGCAACGACAAAAGGCAGAGCTAAGCACTATCTGTCGGCGAATTAAGGGAGCTATAAAGTTTCATTTAGTTGTACATTTGTTCGCATGAGGCGCTGTTGACTAGGCGTCAGCGTCAGTTGATGCTAAGATGGCGACCGCTCAACAGAAAGCTTTTTGTGTTATTGAGTACGGCAGAAGTGAATCGACGACAGTTGTTCAGCGTGCATTTCGAACGAAGTATGGTGTTAAACCTCCTGATAGGTGGTGTATTAAACGTTGGTATAAACAGTTTACAGAGAATGGGTGTTTGTGCAAAGGGAAAAGTTCTGGACGGCCGAGAACGAGTGATGAAAATGTAGCACGCATCCAGCAAGCATTTGTTCGCAGCCCAGGAAAATCGACTCGCAGAGCTAGCAGAGAGATGCAAATTCCACAATCAACTGTATGGAGAGTCCTACGAACGTCGACTACCCGAGGCGATGGATCGGCCAGGCAGCCCGTGACAGAGCACTTCATCACTGCCCTCCAAGAAGCCCTGATCTTACCCCCTGCGATTTTTTCTTATGGGGGTTATGTTAAGGATATGGTGTTTCGGCCACCTCTCCCAGCCACAATTGATGATTTGAAACGAGAAATAACAGCAGCTATCCAAACTGTTACGCCTGATATGCTACAGGGAGTGTGGAACGAGTTGGAGTATCGGGTTGACATTGCTCGAGTGTCTGGAGGGGGCCATATTGAACATCTCTGAACTTGTGTTTGAGTGAAAAAAACCTTTTTAAATACTCTTTATAATGATGTACAACAGAAGGTTATATTATGTTTCTTTCATTAAATACACATTTTTAAAGTTGTGGTATTCTTTTTGAGTCACCCTGTACATTCACGCTAAAGCACACGTTACAAACACGGAAAGACAGCGTCAAAACATGTTGAGAGCGAGCACTAGGAGCTAAGTAATCGGTGAAAATTGGATGACCGGGCGGCTAGGGGAAGTCACCGCCTGTTGCCTAACAAACCGTATAAAAAAGGCGGAGTAGTGTGTGGATACAGTTCCAGTGTGCTTCCTACCCTGCGTGAAAAACTTGGGGTTTGTTCCTCCTTCATCTCTCGTATCCTTGCAGCATCACAGAAGCTAGACGGCGATAGCGCGCTTACACACTCAGCATCCCCCGCAAATGGGTAAAGTTACAATCGGCGAAAAGTTCAAATAATGACTTACATGCTTGTAAACGTTGTCACTGCGAAATTATTCTACAGGCCACAGTCATTGTATATTACTTACTGTTGCTTGTGTGCTTCACTGGCCGAGGAATGCTGACACAAGTGTAATCCAATGTATTCAACAGTTGGTGTATATTAACTCGTCATTTGTCTAACTGGCATCAGATAGTTCCCTTATGTAAATTACAACGAAATTTAATATCTAGTTTGCTTAGCACTAACTGAACATGCATTTGTACTCTTACTGGAATCACTTGTTCGCCGACGTCTGTCACACGGCGCAAGACCGTAGCCAGACTGGATTCCATCTGTTGCCCTGTTATAGGCGATGGTTATAAAGGGCTACTTCCAAGAGAATTCGTGTGTGTTTCCCGAAACTGCGTTGTAAGTACCCGCACTGAGACGTGACGAGAATGCAAGACGATTTTTCGGCACCTGGTTTTCATCAGCTAACAAGAGAAACACGGGTAGTCCATGTCTCTGTTGTAATTTATTTACGCTAAGTTCACTTCTATCCACAAACAATGTGTAATTATTCGAGAAAATGATAGTCATCAATCCGCAGCAGCTATTGCAGCACTGTTTGTCACTGTCGCTGTGTGGGGTGGAAATCGAAATTAATATCACTCCTACCATGCCACTCTGTCCACTCCGCGTATCAACATTTGACGGCTTGCAAAAGTTTTGAATTTTCAAACACAAATTCCTGAGGACGAGTGACAAAGTGTGACAATAACGATTCACTTAAAGTGTTCGATTGCTTTCTACGATGATAATAACTGTAACTCCGACTTGCTTCTTGTGTGGAAGGTTCCAGATCATTTATCTACTCCCTGCCGGTATACTCCCGCCGGTCTCCAGCTGAGTTAATTATTCACAGCTCGTTTAATTCGTTGACCATCCGTGCTGCTCACTGAGATCAGTGAACGACAGTCGTCAGGTTAATGCTACTAGACAATTCTTCAACAAGAGTAACCGGTCACATTAGTCATATTATTACCTGCAGACATTCTCTGTATCAAAATTAGGATTATATATTAATACCTTCTGCTGCTATCGGGAGTTGATATATATCAACGGGGACAGGTGAAAATGTGTACCCCGACCAGGACGGGAACCCGGGATCTCCTGCTTACATGGCAGCCACCAAATGCGCAGCCGATAGTCCGACTGCAGGGAATATCTTGCATACGCCTCCCGCGAGACCCACATTGTCACCTTGTAACCTCCCCGCAAAAATTTAAAAATTGAAATTAAAAATAATTATTATGGATAGCGATTCTCGTTTTTCTGTGACATCAGAACAAAACTGGTTCCCATTTAATGTACCCACAAAATTCTTTTCTCATTTAATGTAAGCACGAAACAGAAAAATTCCTAAGCCTCATAATTAAAAAATTAATTCAGTAACCTGGTAAAATTTGGACGACAGCAGAGGTTCGTCGTGGCCCTGTAAGATCATTCTGAATAAAAAGCAAAAATTCTTACCTCAATAAAATGGGCGAATATATCTGCTCTTACCTAAAAATGTTTTTTTGGCATAGGTCCGTGCAATGCTGTCTTATATATTTGTGATTTGTGAAAGGAAGCAACAGATTTTTTTTTTAAATGAATGTTTTTTTAATTACTTTATATTACCAAAATTATTATTAGGACATTTTTTAAAACATTTGGATGACAGTTCAGATACATTACTAGATATGCGCGACGCTGCTTCTTTACCTGATACAAAAATACTCCATCTCCAGATTCCCGACCAGAGCAGACTGCAGACAAGCGCAGACAACCTCAGACCAGCGACTAGCAACAACTAACTGCTACAGTTACAGTAATGTCACGTAAAGCTTGAAGTTTTTCCGGGTCAGGCGCAATGCCTTCTGCTGAAATTACATGTCCAAGAAACTTTATGGAAGTTTTGCCAAAGTGTGATTTACTAAGATTAACTGTGAGTCCTTGTGCACGAAAAGTTTGTAACAGTTGTTCAAGAATCAAATTGGGTTCAGACCAGTTAGCTTCTGCAATAAGAATGTCGTCTACATACGTTGTGATTCTGTCTTTTAATTCTGTCGGAAGTATAGTATTCAAAACGCGAATAAATGCTGCTGAAGAAATAGTTAAACCGAAAGGTAATTTACAAAATTGATAACAGTCACCAAAACAGAGAAAAGCCGTGTAATTTCTGCAGTTCGGATGGAGTTGAATTTGCCAAAATCCCGATTTCAAATCTAATGTGGAATAAATAGCAGTACCATGAAATTTCTGTAGGAGGTCTTCTAGTGTTTGTGGGCGATCTGTTTCATTAATAATAATGTCGTTGATGTGACGCGAATCAAGTACGAGACGAAGTGAACCATCCTTTTTCGTAACAATATGGAGTGGATTTATGTACGGACTAACTGCCCGTTCAATAATATCTTGGTCAAGCATAGCTTGCTATTCTTTCTTAACTTGTTCTCTTGAATGTATGGTATAGGATAATGTTTGCCTTTAAATGTGTCGTGCTGTTTAACTTGAAATTCATACATAAAAACGGACATAGTACCAGGAACGTTGTCAAAAACTGGAGCTTGCTGTAAAAGAATTTTGCGAAGTTGCGTGCGTTCGTCGTCCGTATTTGCACTGCTCTGTTTAACTTTATCAGAAATCATTTGCATAACGTCATAGTCAGCTTCGTCTGCAGTGTTATAGTTGTGTACATACGTATCTGTGAACAATGTGGAATGACAGTCTATGTCACGTGATCTGGAAATGACCTCTGTACGATTAATTGTTTGTTCTTCTGCAGATAAAGAGTGCTGAAATTCTAAAGCCAGTTCTACATTTTCATCCTCTAACATTAAATAGGAGTTTTGAAAGTCTATAATTGCGTCATGTTGTACCAGAAAATTCGTACCTAAAATAACGTCTGTTGTGAATAAGGGAACAATCCAAAAATTTGAGTGAAATATATGACCTGCAATTCAAAATGATAAGTGTGTCTGTCATTTTACATCTACTCCTTTACCAGATACTGCTCCTTTTACTTTAGTTTTGCCTAATGGTAACGTAGGATAGGTATTCTCTTTGTTACACTCGTTGAAAGTTTCCTCATTTATAACTGACATAGGTGATCCAGATTTGATTACTGCTGAAAATTTGGATGATCCAATCTTTACTTCAATGACAGGGTGTGAAATGGTTTTTTGAATAACCGATCTTTCCTGCAAAAGAGTGTCTCGGATGTCGTCAAAAGTAATAACATTTTCGTGAACAAGATTCTGCGTGTCAAAAGCATTGCTTGCGTCGCTGGAAGATGCAACCTGTACTGTATCTATTCAAATTCTATCTGTCGTGCTATTATTTTCGGGACGATGCTGTGGCATTTCCACTATTTGTACTGTTCTGTTATTTCTTCCTGACGTATTACGTTCGGGATGATATCTACTGTCTGGTTCATTCATGATAATTTTTTGTTGCGGATGATTTTGCTGCTGGTAAGGCCGACTGTTATTAAAAGTACGCTGAAGATTGTGCTCATTACTTTTACGTCTGTCATGATAGTCATTTCTATACGGTGCATTGCGATAGGAATTGAAATGGTGTGTTTTCTGTACGTTCTGATTCCCTTGTTGCTGTGCATTACTATTTGTTGGAGCTGACGCTATACGTGTAGGCAGCGAAACATTAAAGCTTGGTTGACCTTG
This sequence comes from Schistocerca americana, assembly GCF_021461395.2. Lineage (NCBI taxonomy): Eukaryota > Metazoa > Arthropoda > Insecta > Orthoptera > Acrididae > Schistocerca > Schistocerca americana. Next base: position 583,229,947 of record NC_060125.1, on the reverse strand, counting down.
TAGACTGCATTGTTGGTTAGGTATGCTAACCGGCTGTCTTTCATGCTGTTGCGGTGAAAAACATCTATTGTTACCAAAATGTGGGTCTTGTTGCTGATAATTTTGACGATTCTGATAATTAAAATTTTGTCTGTTATTAAAATTCTGGTGGTTGTCGTCCCTGAAGCGTCTATTAGCTTTGCTATTGAATTAGCTTGACTGATCGTAATTGCTGTATGTTTGTTGACCCTGGTTATTATATGAAAATTTTTTGTTTATGAAGGAATAATCTGATTGCTGAACTTAAAAAGGCTGTAACAGAACTCTAAATGCCGAAATATTTTCTTTCTGCTGACCCGTTAAAAGTGATACTCTTAATGATCGTGGTAATGTAGAAATACATAATTGAATAAGTGCAGATTCACTGTATGGTTCACTTAAGCACCGGTTTTGTTGGACCATGTGTTCAAAAAACTGCGAGACAGTGGAAAAATTTGAGTTCTTATAATTCGGTAAACTAATTAACTGATACTTGATTCCACGCTGTGTCGTCTTCGACCAATACGCTGATAGAAAAGCATTTTGAAATTCTTCTACCGAATAGCATTGTCTCGCGATCGGTCTCATATGAGTTGCCGGTTCGCCTTCCAAAAAACTGCAAATAAATTGAAGTTTGTGTGTTACGGGCCAAGTCGGTGGACAAGCAAAGCTAAATTGTTGTATCCAGTCCAATGGGTGAATCTGTGTTCTGTCATTTTTAAATACTTTAAATTTTCTCACAGATAGAAGATGCTTGTAATCAAAATTATCGTCTTTGTATGTCTGAACAGGTTCAGGATTGTATGATAATCTATTTGTCTGTGACTGTTCGGAATCTAACTCACGTACTCTTTGTAAATTGCCTAAATTATACTGGCCGTGTGAGTCTGATAAATGTTCACAATGTGGCGTCTGCTGTGATGTGTTAAAGGCTGACATATTTTTCATTTCCGTCACTTTGTGCTGCAAGGATGACAATTTTCTACATAATGTATTATTGGACGAACCTATCTCACTGATCGTTTGCTGTAAATTTTGGAATTCGGGTGTTTTATTAAACGAAACTGGTGAAGTATCGTCCGATTTGGTGTCATTATTATTTTCGATAACATCAATACGACTGGCCAATTCATCATATTTTTCAATCAGTATTTTCTACCTGATCATCGTTTTTAATCTCGCAAGCATTAATTTGTTCTTGTATTTTAAGTGTGGTTTTGTTCAACTTTTTAACCTCTGCTTTGATGGCATCGGGATCCTGAATTAGTTCTAATTGTTCAAGTCTGTCGGTCACTGTCTGAAAGTCTATTGTGTGTGTGTCTGTTTTTGCTTTAAGATCGGAGATTTCATCATGCAATTCGGTGTTCAACTGTTTGATAGTATTAATTGCGTCTGATACTGTAGCAATATTGTTGTCTACGTATGTTTTTGCTTTCGTAAACAATCTACGTTTATCTTCCTGTCTCTGTGCAGTAATTGTTTCCATGACTTGTCGCTTTACTTTATCCTGTTCCTGTATAAATTTACGGTAACGCGTTTCACTGTTTTGTAAGTGGTGATTAAAGCGTTCGTCAATTTGGCTGTTCTGTTGGTCAAATTTCGCGTCTACTTTTGCATCCAGTGTGCGCGAAATTTCTGCTGACATTCATTTAAACTCGTCGCGTAACTGTGTTGCGTTTTCAGAGCATTGTTTAGAGACTGCACTAATTTCGTCTCTAAGTATTTTAGTTGGGGCTGCATGTGTATTACTCAGTTATTGAGCCACAGATCTAATTTCTTCACTATTGTTCCTAGCACAAGCCTTAATTTCATCACGTAATTGTTCTTTAGTATCATGACATTGCGCGGCAACGACTGCAATTTGTTCACTAAGTTGTTTGTTCTGTTCATTTAGGTGATCGTGTTTTTCATTCAACTGTTTGAAATTTTCATTAACTTGTTTGTTCTGGTCATTTAAGTGATCGTGTTTTTCATTCAACTGTTTGAAATTTTCATTAACTTGTTTGTGATTGTTGTCTTGCTTATCATTCGACTGTTTAAGACTTCCATTAATTTGTTTGACATTTTCATTATTTTGTAGTAATAATGCCATAACTTGATCCAAGCCAAAATTAGCGACTCTATTTTCTATGCTGTGTAATGGTGTATGTGCATTTGTCACGTTTTCTGTAACCATTTGGTCATTCTGTAATTCACAAAAAGGTTTGCCAATCGGATGTGCACTGTTGGTCACTATCTCGGAATCAAATAAATCTGACGTATTTTGACTACATTGTTCATCTTCGTGAAAAAAATTTATCTGTTCAGTATTCAAATTTTGCAAACCGGGTGTGTCAAACTGCGCAGCGTTCATTGTATCGGAACATGCCGCGTCATCAATTGTTACATTTATGATGGACATAGTTGAATTTGTTTGCTCATCATTAGCATTAAAATCATTACTAGTGATTGGTACGCACTGATTGTCTGTAAATGGAGGATTATCATTATTACACTGAGTGTCGCAAGTATTATCGGTCAAATTATTCGAGTCGTCTATATCACTCATTACACATCGCGATGTACTGTTAACAGTTTTTCGCGGCATTTTCCACAAATCAAAATTAAGCACAAAAATTAAACAAAGACAAAGAAAAAATGGAACAAACACAATTGCAACAAAAGGCAATAAATTGCCGATGATCTGTGAAAGAAAAAGTGACAAATTAGTAAATGCCTTGCGCCAGATGCCAACTACATTTAAGTAAATAAGAGCAGATATATGACTACTTCTCAGAGATTCACAAAGAAATATGATCCTGGCCGGATGTCGCCAAGTGTAACCTCCCCGCAAAAATTTAAAAATTGAAATTAAAAATAATTATTATGGATAGCGATTCTTGTTTTTGTGTGACCTCAGAACAAAACTGGTTCCCATTTAATGTACCCACAAAATTCTTTTCTCATTTAATGTAAGCACAAAACAGAAAAATTCCTAAGCCTCATAGTAAAAAAATAAATTCAGTAACGTGGTAAAATTTGGACGGCAGCAGTGCTGCGTCGTGGTCCTGTAAGATCATTCTGAATAAAAAGCAAAAATTCTTACCTGAATAAAAAGAGCGAATATATCTGCTCTTACCTAAAAAAATTTGTTTGGCACAGGTCTGTGCAATGCTGTCTTATACATTTGTGATTTGTGAAAGGAAGAAACAGATTTTTTTTTTGGAATGAATGTTTTTTTTTAAAAAAAATTACTTTATATTACCAAAATTATTATTAGGACATTTTTTAAAACATTTGGATGACAGTTCAGATACATTACTAGATATGCGCGACGCTGCTTCTTTACCTGATACAAAAATACTCCATCTCCAGATTCCCGACCAGAGCAGACTGCAGACAAGCGCAGACAACCTCAGACTAGCGACTAGCAACAACTAACTGCTACAGTTACACAGTTCGTACTGCAGTCAACACTGCTCTCTGGTCAGCGATTCTCATAACGCAGACAGCGCATACCTCTTACAACCTTATATGTCCTTTACATTAGTAGTTCCCTACCCGACACATTACTCGTGGAAGACATTATTTGCAAGTCCCGTAAGAGTTCGCGTAACATGTGTGCATCTGCACAGAAGAAGGTCTGTTTGACCCTACTAGAAACCACGGACAACAACATTGTTTCCGTTGATAGATTACACACGAGTGTGGATAGTAAAAAAAATGTATATTATTTGGGTTGGTCATGAAAAGAAAAAAAAGCTAAGAAAACACGACTCCTGGGAAAAATTACATGTAATCTTTATGAGTCTCATCTGGGCAAGGTGTGAGAAAAATCAAAAGAATTTCATTGAGCGTGGGATCAATCAGAGAAGCAACTGTGCAATGGTTTTTCTGCGTACGAAGTTTCCGATGTGGATTACCGAGCAAGGTGGCGCAGTAGTTCGCACACTGGACTCACATTCCGGAGGACGATGGTTCAAACCCGCCTGCGGCCATCTTGATTTAGGTTTTTCGTGATTTCTCTAAATCACTCCATCCATTGCCAGGACGTTTCCTTTGAAAGGGAAGTGCCGATTTCCTTCTGTAACACTTCTGCTACTAAATGTAACAGGGTTTTCTCTTTTGATGCTAGTCAATTGTCAGGATGAGCATTACTGCAAAGGGCCTTTCATTCTAAAGCATTATGTCAGGTTGAAAATACTAAATAAATCAATTTTTCTCTCTTAACAATATGTGGGCAGGGTGAGTTCTTCCTTGGCTCGGGTATGAGGTAGAATGAAACAGCATTTTTACATAACTTTTATTGAAAGTTTTGTACAACTGTTTCTTACTCGATGTTCTGGCTCGGAGAGCGGCAGCTGTGTCTTTGCTAAGCCTTCTGCTGCGGCAGCGGCGGCGTCTGATTACGCGTGGCGGTGTGTATCTCGTGTCGCCGTCTCGCCCAGTTGACTGGAGACGCGCAGCGCGAGGTGGACCGTTTAATTATTGCGAGCGAAGTCGTGCATCGGACGGTGATACCTTGGATGTGGCGTCCCAGTGTTTCTCTTCTCTAAGCGGCCACGTGTGTTGTGCGTCGGCCAGCGGAGCGGCGCGGCGGGGGAAATCCAGTGTTCCGAACTCGAACAACGGACTCCCGCTTGCCGGTCTTCCGCTGTCAGATCTTCATCCCAGCTCACAGGTGACTGCTGATGTGAGGCCGTCTCCGTCCCGTCCTCACGAGTCACTCGGGTACGTAAAAATCAGGCTTCAAATACCTTTTGACTTCTGTCTTCTGGCGCCGAGGCTGCTGCTTGCTATTCCATTACAGCGGCGGACTTGGTGCGTCTGTGCATGATGTAGTCTCTTCTTGCATGACGGTCTTCAGCACCGAAACTGACTGAAAACAATTGCTACTCTCATCTCATTGTCGGGCCCACTGTGTCTCGCGTATTTATTCACTTCAGTTCACTGGAGGTGAACGACTTCACGGTCATTGCCTCTTCTGTCACGTTGAAAAGCTTCTCGAAGAATCTTCTTGACGTGAGCCGGTCGGGCGATGCCCTGACGGCTGAATTGACAGCTTCCTGAACGTGCAGACTTCATGGTCATTGGCTCTTCTGTCACTGCTGCTCTGGCCGCTGTTTGACAGTGTGTAATTCTTCTAAACTAAACTAAGTTTTTCATTTATTTTCCACTTTCTACTTCACTTTGATTTCGCTAATTTATTTACTTAAGTACCACTCAACACTTCCCCATCCTTGACACCATCCGTACTAGTGATCCGCCTCTAATGACCTCGATGTCGACGGTACGTTAAATCCAATCCTTCCAACGTGGATTGTGACGGATAGGATGAATCTTAGTGCTGCATCAGCTCCAGAGCCAGATGCGGCGTGAATGTTTCCGAAATTAATGAAAACTGCTCCAGTTACTGTCGAGAACTTTATTGCGTGTAATATTGGACTCGGGATTTTTTGTTAGGCCATTTTCAAGTGGTTCTGAAAAGTACCATAAATATAACAGATGCATAACTGTTTTATATAACACGTGAAGAAAACAAGGACTAAATGTGCGTAATATAAGTACAGATGGAGTATAAAAACTTAATGTAGAGGAGTTACTTCATTCAATTAAAAAAAGTATAGGTATGGTGGATTTGAAAAGTTATGTGCCCAATGATTTCGTGTGAAAAATTGTTTGTGTCAAGGTTATTAAAACCGTACAGCCTTTGGTTTTAAGATGACCTGTGGCTAAACGTATTTCATGTTTCACCAATAAAAGGTTAAAAATAATTTTACAATTAATAAAAGCGTGAAATAGTTGTAGCTGACAGGGAACCATGTCGAGTGTAGAGTTGCGTCCTCTAGCGGGCAAAAGCTTGACCACAAGAACTCTAGAGGGCATTAGCATAACTTGGACTCATCGTGGACTTCTTACAAAGCGTGTTTACAAAAATGTGGTTGGTTGGTTGGTTTGGGGGAGGGGACCAAACAGCGAGGTCGTCGGTCCCACAGGATTGGGGAAGGAACTCGGCCGTGCCCTTTCGAAGGAAGTATTCCAGCATCTGCCTGTAGCGATTTAGGGAAATCACGGAAAACCTAAATCAGGATGGCGGAACACGTGTTTGAACCGTCGTCCTCTCGAGTGCGTGTCTGGTGTGCTGACCACGCGCCACGTCGCTCGGTGCAATAATATGGATGCACTTGTTAGATGACCACTATATTATTGCACCTTGGGGTGAGAGCACTTTGGTCTGCTTATTGTGAGCTTTTATAATATATATCACAAGGCCACACTGAACCACTTGAGGGTATATGAACAAGTGCCAAGAAATCATTGGCAATGCGACGCCTTTTCCTGGTCACCAGTGTAATTGTTTACTGTAACGTCACAGCCAGTTTTGGATGGCGTCCACGGACAGCCAAGTTCAATAATATCGTGGTCCGGTAACGCTAACTTGGGCAGCATATTTACACGAAGTTGTCAACAAAAGGGCGGCAGTTTAAGAAACTGATCTTCATAAGAGCGCATTGCTCGTGAAGCATCCTTTCCTTGGATTTTTTCGGGTGATATTAGATTTATAATTCTTCCTACGTGGCCATAAAGTATGCCGTCTTCATTTTATGCAGAATTACGAAATTATTTTCGATACTGTGCTCCATGTGTCTCTCTTGTATGAGGTGAGCCGCACAGACGGATTTGCTTCCCATATTTCTTTCTTTTTAATTCTGTGTGATTCTAGAATCGCTTTTTAAATTTCCTTCTCTCTAGTCTACGTTCAATAAGAGAAGTTTTTTTATACGAAAGAAAGATTATGAGTCTATATGAGATCTGACCAAAGATAGGAAGCGATACAATTGTCTTTTTATATATTGCATCGATTTATGTCAATTGGGTCCTTTCAGACATCGTGCAATTATAAATTTCATCAACTATTACGCTGTGATCGACGTTATTCTTAGCTATAGTTCTGAAGCAACTAATTCCCCTTTTTATATCTGGCAGATTAAGTAGGCAGAGACGCTACACAAGTTCCATGATGATAACGATCAGGAAGGAAACTGGGGAAATTCATATTGGCAGTTGTCTTGAGAGATATATAACAATAATGGGAAAAGTAAAAGCGAAATGTCCGACCGGGCTTTTATTCTGCTACCTTTGGAGCAGATTACGCTGACACTTTCTGGCAGATAAAAACTGTGGGCTGGACTGGGTATCAAAGTCGGAATCTTTGCCTTCCTCCTCCCTTTGCCGGACATTCAATTGGTAAATCAAAATTAGAATTATGGAAAAAACTGTCATTACTTCATTTAAGTGCTTGTTCATAGTAATAAACAATAAAAAAATCGAAATAAATGAATCAAATTCATTCTTAACAGACAATCACTTTCATCAAAGTGATCTCCTTTCGTCATTATAACGATCAAGCAAATAAAAACTTTAACATGATAGTTCATGCCCAAAGGAAGACTTCTTTATTGTTAAGTAATTTTTTCTTAGCGTGGTGTTTGTCTTTTGCTTTTACCTTACTTATGTCTCACTAAAGATGTATGGTAACTTTACTACGAAAAACTGGTTGAAATGTTGCTTAGCATTTCTGTCTTGACATTTTTCTGGTGTACCCTAGTGAGAAATTACAAATAGTCATCGAATTCATACTGCTTCGCTTATTTATTACATAGCACGTCTTACTCGCAACGAGCCATTTGTGTGAATAGTTTTTCGTTTTAGGGTGGAAAGACAAGCGCGCGAATTGAATGTCTTCTGGGTTGTATGCGTTTCTAGCGGTTCTTGTTATGTTAGGAAGTATCTGTTGAATGCTGCCAAGTCGTCGAATATCGGGTGTCTTGGAAACCTGCTTTCTGGGATCACTAGAAAAAAAATTCAAACAAATCATATTAATGAGTTTTATTGCGAAAAGTAAATGGCAATACTTAACTTCGAATATTACACGGATATGTCGCAAGCAAAGGGCGACAGGCCAAATAATAGAGTTTCTTCAATGTAACAGGTCCAAGTTTGAGCTACACTGAATGTAAGAGGAAAGTAGTGAGCATGATGCTTCTGTTCGGATCGCTGGTCTCGAAGCTTCTCGTAGAACGGTCTCGCGACCATTCGAGAGCGGCTCTTATGTCCTCTCCGCATACAGGCCGCTGCTGTCGCGTTGTCGTCCTGGAGAGAGGTCGGCCAGCGTGCGATTGTCTGTCGTCTTCTTCAGAGCCCTCTCCGCTGTGTCGTTTCCGACTGGCATGCCGGCGCTTGACTTTACGGCGTAACAGTGTCTGTGTACTTTCTGTTGACGGATACCTGGTTTCTCACGGGACATTAGCTGTAAATTTAGCGATTCTTCTAGATCACATCGCGTACCTGCAGACAAGAAGCGCTTTTTTACAGAGTGAAATTTTCTGTTTCTTGCGGTCACTCGTGGGATTAAACGGTACTACCGAGAGTGCGCTTTAAGGTTCATTAGCGGATTTTGTACATTTGACAACATTTTCCTCCAGCTTCTGACTGGCAAGTCAGGACAAGTGAGAGTAACTCTCGCGCTCTGAGGGTTCCGGACAAACTTAACTATGTAAATAGACAGTCCTGCTAGAGGTTTTGAAGACTGAGTTCGTGAGTATCAAAATGTGACCTAAATGAACGAATCTTTTGACTGCATTAACATAGCTTCACACGAATTTCCTCTTGATATGCCTACACGTTCCTGACGAAAAGGAGTCTTAGCATACGACCCTACAGACAGACACACAACAAAGAGAAAACAAATGTTTGTTATGAGAAATAATTACAAATTAACAATTTTCGGAATTTTTCCTCCACTTGTGCTACGAAACCTTGCTCATTGAAAAGTTCTCGATCAACAGAAAGCGTCCCACACGCTTTGATGAGTGAAATTTTTGATAGGTGACTGTTAACAGCCGTCAAGTATTTTTACTGAAAACCGTAAGCATCGACTGATTTCGATCTTAGACTATCAGCAACAGAATTCCGTCCTAAGTTACAAACACGGATTAATACAGTGCACTGCAATATGTTAAGAAATTATAAAGAGGTAGAAAACGAGCGTAAATACTCACAAGATTAAAAACAGTTCAAATTAATACATCCAGTTCAAGCAAATACATCTCAAATGCCTCTCACTTCATGATCGATATAGTTTGTATCATATGATGGAAAAGTTTAGTGAAGGTCTGTGACCAGCTCTTCAGTATTTGTGCCATGCCAGTATTTACTTCTCTAGCATTCTGATTAGTGTGTATACTGTCCTGTTAACTGGTATCACTATTGAGTGCACTTAAAATGTCCTGGTTCAAATTGTTAAAATGGCTCAGACCACTATGGGACTTAACATCTGAGGTCATCAGTCCCTAGAACTTAGAACTACTTAAACCTAACTAACGTAAGGACATCACACACATCCATGCCCGAGGCATGATTCGAACCTAAGCGCCTAGAACTTTTCGGCCACAACGGCCGGCTAATGCCCTCCAAATTATTACATATTACAACGACTGAGATGTATCCAGTGTCAAATGACGGCAATTGAAATTTATTTACTTGAACTGTTATTAACCTTGTAACTATTCACGTTGGTTTTGCACCTCTTTATGATTTCTTTGCTACTTTCCATTCTTCGTTTCTTCCAAGAATATTAGCCCGAAGGATATGCAGGAGACCACCTGTGCAGATTGGAAATTGGGAGAGAAGTACTTCCGGAATTCAAGTTTTGAGGGAGTGGTGAATCGTGAGCAGATTGCTCAATCGGTAGAACATTCTCCAACGAAGGGGAACAGTCCAATACGCAAATCTACCAATAAGTTCTAAATTCCGAAGAGTACAGATCATTAATCACTGTGCTACATCAGGCAATTTACGTAAATAACCAAAGAACGGGGAAAGCATTGCTGTATTAAATTAAATGTAGCTAATACACAAAATAAAATTGTTATTGAAAGAAAGACGACTCCATAAAATCTTCTTTAGTTCCAGTACAATTTTTCTCTATATCCATACTGCGTATACTAAGTAAAATAACAATAGTAACTGACAAAATCATTTCAAAATGGAAATTTGACCAACGGTGCTGTCAGTGGAAGTAATTTGGATTACTCTATGAATCTGCTTTTCATATGGCATAACCACTGAATACGTTAGTTCTGATACCGACGTTAACTTCAGGTGATGACCGAACGACGTATACAACAAATTGAAAAACTACCATGTTGTTAACTATTGAGATGAAAAATTTATTGAAGTCCTAAAGAGGACACTAAATTTGATAAACAATACACAATTAAAAAATTAATTTTCAGCTTATACTCATTAATGTTACTAACGAGATTCTCAAGTTACGACGGCTTTCCGCCGCTGACGTCCAAAACCTAAACCCGGTAGTTTAATGGCGTTAAATTATCCAATTTCTCACATGCAATTTTTTCAGCGTAGCCTTGATCCTCTAACAAGTCTTCTTCCGTGAAGATGTTATGTACTTGCTCGATATATGTTATTTTCTTCTTGAGCTCGATGTGTGTGTGCAGTCCATTGAAGTCTCTTACATTGTCAAGTCCTCCATATTGAGTATATGCCTTTAATGCGTATGGAATCTTTCGCGATGGAGTACTTGGAAATAAGATTCTCAGTTCGGAAAAAATAACGAGCTTTCAATGATTGCCTCCATTGTCGTCGGCAGGGGTTAAGTGTGATTGTCGTGGAAATGGCGAGGATACCACTTTCATTCCAAGAGGACGGCATGTGACAGGCTAGCTTACGTCACAGTGACGTCAGAGAAATGACGGGTACTGAGGTCGTGCCGCGTTTGTCCATAGATAGTCTGTCCACAGTCGACTGCAGCACTATCCCTCGCACTGTGAGAATTCTTCATCTGTGCCTTTTCTTCATCAAGTGCATGCTTCTGTGCATTGCTATAAGCATAGCCGATGTCTCTGTTAATGTTGTTAGCACATGGTCTAATTTCAACTGCTTCCTTCATCTCAGAAAGAGCAAGAATTATCCTTTGTTCAAACAAAACCTTGTAGTTAGTTAACAGGCTGTGCTCGGCAACCACAGATTTTTCGAAATACTTTATTTTAATGTGAGACCGCCTAATTTATGGATTTATAGGGCGCCGCCTAAGTACAAGTCATTTCCGTGATATCAGCATGACGTAATCTAGCCAATCAGATACGATGCTCTTGGCCTAAATGTTGGAGGGTCGCCAGTCAGACTCACTCTGAATTTGACGTGGCCATAAAAGTAAACCGAGAACTTTTAATCAATATACTTCTTCGTTTGTTAATTTTCTGTCTTCCACTGTATTCTTATCCCGCCTAATATCTTCATCAGAAATTTCCTTTCCTATATTCTAAATTTCGCTTCTGAATATTTTTTATGTCCACGGTTGTACGAAAGCGCTCTTTCAAAGAGTAACTATGCAATATTTTATGGCGAAAATACGTCTGGAAAACACGATCCCGGAACGGATTTCTTTGTCAGCCAGAAATTTATTCACCATCTAACATTGGGTCTCCAAATTCTGAGGACGATAGAGATGTTTTAAATGAATATCCTTAGGCACGGAACCACCGATCGGAAATAACCATTTTAGATGGCATGTTATATCGAATGTACAGTGAGTGTGAACCACTTTGCGATAAATGTCTACCTGCTGCATCACAGTTTCGATAGACCTGCCTGCATATATAATTTTGAGTAAAGGGTAAAGATGAAGAAGTCGTGCAGCCAGCAACGCCTGTAAGGAAATGGATGCACTGTAAAGCGCTTGTCCTGATCTCGTGGTCGTGCCGTAGCGTTCTCGCTTCCCACGCCCGGGTTCCCGGGTTCGATTCCCGGCGGGGTCAGGGATTTCTCTGCCTCGTGATGACTGGGTGTTGTGTGATGTCCTTATGTTAGTTAGGTTTAAGTAGTTCCAACTTCTAGGGGACTGATGACCATAGATGTTAAGTCCCATAGTGCTCAGAGTCATTTCAACCATTTTTGTAAATCGCTTATTAACAAAACTGCCAACAGTTGTAGTATTTATATTTGGTCACTAGCTTCAAACCTTACAGGTTGGCTTTAAAGCCTGGCGCTGAAAGTGCCTGATCACAATAAGGAACATCAAAGTGGCATCACATGCTTTATGAAACGTATGCAGAATGAATGTCACAAGCGACACATGTCTATGTTTTTGTTGTTGTTGTTGTTGTTGTTGTTGTCTTCAGTCCTGAAACTGGTGTGATGCAGCTATCCATGCTACTCTATCCTGTGCAAGATTCTTCATCTCCCAGTACCTACTGCAACGTACATCCATCTGAATCTGCTTGGTGTATTCATCACTTGGTCTCCCTCTACGATTTTTGCCCTCCATGCTGCCCTCTGATACTAAATTGGTGATCCCTTGATGCCTCAGAACATGTCCTACCAACCGATCCCTCCTTCTAGTCAAGTTGTGCCCCAAACTCCTCTTCTCCCCAATTCTATTCAATACCTCCTCATTAGTTATGTGATCTACCCATCTAATCTTCAGCATTCTTCTGTAACACCACATTTCGAAAGCTTCTATTCTCTTCTTGTCCAAACTATTTACCGTCCATGCTTCACTTCCATACATTGCTACACCCCATACAAATACTTTCAGAAACTACTTCCTGGCACTTAAATCTATACTCAATGTTAACAAATTTCTCTTCTTCAGAAACGATTTCCTTGCCATTGTCAGTCTACACTTTATATCCTCTCTACTTCGACCATCTTCAGTTATTTTTCTCCCCAAATAGCAAAACTCCGTTACTACTCGGAGTGTCTCATTTCCTAATCTAATTCCCTCAGCATCACGCGATTTCATTAGAATCCATTCCATTATCCTCATTTTCCTTTTGATGATGTTCATCTTATATCCACCTTTCAAGACACTGTCCATTCCGTTTAACTGCTCTTCCTAGTCGTTTGCTGTCTCTGACGAACCTCAAAGTTTTTAATACCTACTCCGAATTTTTCTTTTGTTTTCTTTAGTTCTTGCTCAATATATAGATTGAATAACATCGGGGATAGGCTACAACCCTGTCTCACTCCCTTCCGAACCACTGCTTCCCTTTCATGCCCCTCCACTCTTATAACTGTGATCTGGTTTCTGTACAAATTGTAAATAACCTTTCGGTCCCTGTATTTACCCCTGCCACCTTCAGAATTTGAAAGAGAGTGTCACAGTCAACATTGTCAAAAGCTTTCTCTAAGTCTACATATGCTAGAAACGTAGGTTTGCCTTTCCTTAATCTATTATCTAAGATAAGTCGTAGGGTCAGTATTGCCTCACGTGTTCCAATATTTCTACGGAATCAAAACTGATCTTCCCCGAGGTCGGCATCTACGAGTTTTTCCATTCGTCTGCAAAGAATTTGCGTTAGTATTTTGCAGCCGTGACTTATTAAACTGATAGTTCGTTAATTTTGACATCTGTCAACACCTGCATTCTTTGGGATTATAATTATTATATTCTTCTTGAAGTCTGAGGGTATTTTGCCTGTCTGATACATCTTGCACATCAGATGATAGTGTTTTGTCAAGACTCGATCTCCCAAGGCTGCCAGTAGTTCTAATGGAATGTTGTCTACTCCCGGGGCCTTGTTTCGACTTAGGTCTTTCAGTGCTCTGTCAAACTCTTCACGCAGTATCATATCTCCCATTTCATCTTCATCTACATCCTCGTCCATTTCCACAATATTGTCCTTAAGTACATTGCCCTTGTATAGACCCTCTATATACTCCTTCCACCTTTCTTCTTTACCTTCTTTGCTTAGAACTGGGTTTCCATCTGAGCTCTTGATATTCATACAAGTGGCTCTCTTTTCTCCAAAGGTCTCTTTAATTTTCCTGTAGGCTGTATCTATCTTACCACTAGTGAGATAAGCCTCTACATCATCACATTTGTGTATTAGCAAGCCTAAATCTAACTTTTGAACTTGTGAAGAAGCACGTGTGTACTGTGAACAAAATGTTAAAAACTGAAAAAAACTGAAGTAATTTATGTTGCAGTTCGGAGAAACCAAACCGGATAATGAATACACTGGCGATTGTCAGTTCTTCACACAGCCACTTCCTAAATGGACGTGGACTACTGAGCCTCGGGACGCGGCCGGTATTCTCGTGCATTTCCTGCGGGAACAGCGACGAGTCGGCGCCTGCCAGTCACGCACAGTGGATTGCCGTGGTGACAGCTTGCGGCCCCGCAGGACCGCCACCGCCCGCCGTTCGATATTCAAATCGGCGTGCGCTCGTATCGTTGACGCGCATCCTGGGAGCACTGTCAGCTACGGCAATGACAATTCTCATGTACCACGTCCGTAGCTTGGCACGTCCGATCGGCACACGCAGCCAGGCATTTCGCTAATCCCACGCTAGATAGAAGCACAATTCCTGAACTGACATGTACCAAAATGAATATACATTCAGAATGAAAGCGGCTTTCCACCCGTACGGGTAATTTCTTGCAACATGGGAAAAAATTAGTATGGCTTTCGAAAGAGCGTTAACGAATAAATTTCAAGGGTCGATACGAGGATTATTTCGAAATTAAGGTCCCATCGGTCGCGAAATACAAGCCACAGTATAAATCCGATAAAGCTTTGGAAAGGTATGTTGGACAGTGTCTGCAGTGCGTCCACTGATCGTGTCACGTCTGTCTTTTCAGTTCTGAGCGCACAGTGAGCACGTAAAGACGGCTAGCAAACAGTTGCTCCCCATTTTCATGTGAGAAAGTGTCGTTTATATCCAAGCTGAAATTAAGAGAACATCCAAGAAATATACAAGGTCCATCGACGAGAGCGTGGGCTGCAACACTCTTCATTGGAATCCGATTTTTCTTGTCTCCTGATTTTGTTGTAAGTTCAATGTTTTCTATGGTTTTGTAGACTGTTGTGCGGGTACGACGAAACCTCCTGTAGAGCACATTGAACTTACAACAACATCAGGAGACAAGAAAAATCGGATTCCAGTGAAGAGTGTTGCAGCCCACCCTCTCGTCGATGGACCTTGTGTATTTCTTGGATTTTCTCTTAATTTCAGCTTGGATATAAACGACACTTTTTCACATGGAAATGGATGGTTCACCGTTGCCATAGTAAGAAGTGGTAGTGGAGTCCCTAGTGTACCTGGTCTTGAAAGTTTTAATGATAGAGATGTAATTGCTTATCGTACCTATCATATGTTTAAAATTGGTAATAAAGATTTTGGTAAATCAGCTTATGACTCAACATCTCCTCTTGTCTTGTATACTCGTAGGAAAAGAAAAATTAATCAAAATGAGTCTGTATTCACTTGGGATAAAGGTAAAGGTGTATATGAATATGTAAAATTTGTAGCTGACCGTACTCTGTATTTCCATAAATAAAGATCTGTAGCGTCAGCCACTAACCGGACAAGGGTACATCTAGAACCAGAGGCTCACGAACGCAACAGTTTTGTTATGTAAACACTCTTATCGCGGCGCGCCAGCGGGAGATTTCGCCTTATACGATGCAGCCCATACAGCATAACTGTCATGCATTTCTTTCTTCATGAAATTCTCGATCGCACTCTGCAGTGGCAATGACGACGTCCCAGCAGCATTTTCGATGGGGAGTGTTCGATCGCCCTCCTTACGGTCCGGAATTTGCTCCCACTGATTTTCATCTCTGCTGATATGAACAGCTGGCTATGAAGTCAACGTTTTGGCACAGACATGGAACTGCAGATCAGCGTAGAGAATCGGCGAAAGGTGCAGGCGGCTGCCTTCTATGACGAGGATATGGGAAAGTTGGTACAACGCTATGACAAATGTCTCATATGGAGAGGCGACTCTGCAGAGACGTTGCTCGAAGGTGTGACGAACTACTGTAAATGAAACACTTTTCATTTTCACTGTGGGTTTCATTTCGCGACCAATCGAACCTTACTTTCGGAATACGCCTCGTACACAGGCGGAAAAAACCCAACACCAAGAAACAGTTGTGAGACATAAACGAAAGTTGTTAGGTGTGTTTCTGTACCTGAAAGATGATGTTGGTTCAGCTTTCGCGCCACTCGCATGAGTGGCGCTAGTAGTGCCATTACAAGGATGCAGATCAGGTTTGCTTTAAATACACGGTCGCAAGTGTTAGTTACGTTTGAGATTGGACGTGGAGAGCTCGCGTTAGACAAGAATACCTTTAAGGCGATAAAGATGCCATTGAAATCTCAGTTCGTACGAGGTCGTGTAATACGGCTATGAGAAACTGGATGTTGCTTTTGCAATATTCCAGAAAAACGTAGCAGAAATGTAACTCCTGTAAATGATTTCTGGCAGAGGTGGTCACTAAACTGTTCGGTCGCAAGCAATCCGGGCTACGTGGCACTACCAAGTGGTAACGCCGTAGTGTACGGCGTATGACTCTGGAATATCGCCCTGGATCTGTTGCAGGAATCTGAGCAGCAATTGGCACCACAGAGACACATCGTACTGTTACAAATACACTCCTGGAAATTGAAATAAGAACACCGTGTATTCATTGTCCCAGGAAGGGGAAACTTTATTGACACATTCCTGGGGTCAGATACATCACATGATCACACTGACAGAACCACAGGCACATAGACACAGGCAACAGAGCATGCACAATGTCGGCACTAGTACAGTGTATATCCACCTTTCGCAGCAATGCAGGCTGCTATTCTCCCATGGAGACGATCGTAGAGATGCTGGATGTAGTCCTGTGGAACGGCTTGCCATGCCATTTCCACCTGGCGCCTCAGTTGGACCAGCGTTCGTGCTGGACGTGCAGACCGCGTGAGACGACGCTTCATCCAGTCCCAAACATGCTCAATGGGGGACAGATCCGGAGATCTTGCTGGCCAAGGTAGTTGACTTACACCTTCTAGAGCACGTTGGGTGGCACGGGATACATGCGGACGTGCATTGTCCTGTTGGAACAGCAAGTTCCCTTGCCGGTCTAGGAATGGTAGAACGATGGGTTCGATGACGGTTTGGATGTACCGTGCACTATTCAGTGTCCCCTCGACGATCACCAGTGGTGTACGGCCAGTGTAGGAGATCGCTCCCCACACCATGATGCCGGGTGTTGGCCCTGTGTGCCTCGGTCGTATGCAGTCCTGATTGTGGCGCTCACCTGCACGGCGCCAAACACGCATACGACCATCATTGGCACCAAGGCAGAAGCGACTCTCATCGCTGAAGACGACACGTCTCCATTCGTCCCTCCATTCACGCCTGTCGCGACACCACTGGAGGCGGGCTGCACGATGTTGGGGCGTGAGCGGAAGACGGCCTAACGGTGTGCGGGACCGTAGCCCAGCTTCATGGAGACGGTTGCGAATGGTCCTCGCCGATACCCCAGGAGCAACAGTGTCCCTAATTTGCTGGGAAGTGGCGGTGCGGTCCCCTACGGCACTGCGTAGGATCCTACGGTCTTGGCGTGCATCCGTGCGTCGCTGCGGTCCGGTCCCAGGTCGACGGGCACGTGCACCTTCCGCCGACCACTGGCGACAACATCGATGTACTGTGGAGACCTCACGCCCCACGTGTTGAGCAATTCGGCGGTACGTCCACCCGGCCTCCCGCATGCCCACTATACGCTCTCGCTCAAAGTCCGTCAACTGCACATACGGTTCACGTCCACGCTGTCGCGGCATGCTACCAGTGTTAAAGACTGCGATGGAGCTCCGTATGCCACGGCAAACTGGCTGACACTGACGGCGGCGGTGCACAAATGCTGCGCAGCTAGCGCCATTCGACGGCCAACACCGCGGTTCCTGGTGTGTCCGCTGTGCCGTGCGTGTGATCATTGCTTGTACAGCCCTCTCGCAGTGTCCGGAGCAAGTATGGTGGGTCTGACACACCGGTGTCAATGTGTTCTTTTTTCCATTTCCAGGAGTGTAGGTTACAAGGACCACTCCGGGACAGACGCCCTGCATCGTGCAGCCGGCCGAAGTGGCTGAGCGGTTCTATGCGCTATAGTCTGGAACCGCGCGACCGCTACGGTCGCAGGTTCGAATCCTGCATCGGGCATGGATGTGTGTGATGATCTTAGGTTAGTTAGGTTTAAGTAGTTCCAAGTTCTAGGGATCCGATGACCTCAGAAGTTAAGTCCCATAGTGCTAAGAGCCATTTGACCCATTTGTATCGTGCATTCCACTGACCCCAAACCACCGCCAGTTGTGCCTTCGGTGGCGGCAAGCGAGAGCTCATTCCAGGGAATAGTGGAGGTCTGTTTTGTTTTCTGATGAAAGCTGTTTCTGCCTCTGTGTCAGAGATGACCGTGTGTTGATAAGAAGGATGCCAGTTGACGTCCTGTCTATGTGCTAGACAGAATGGAGATAAGATCTGTGGTTCGATTTCATATGAAAGAGGGAGCACTCTTGTGGTTATCCCACGCACACTGACTGCAAATTTGTATTAGTCTGGTGATTCGACATGTTGTGATGCCATTCATGAGCAGCATTCCAAGAGGTGTTTGCCAAGAGGATAACGCTCGCCCATATAGCGCTGTTGCAAAACAATATGCTATACAGAGTGTCAACATGTTGGTTTGGGCCGCTCGATCACCAGATGTGTCTCCACATGTGAGACGTCACCGGACGACTACTCCGTGGGATCCAGATGCAGCATTAACCGGCCCTGTATTGTCCGACCAAGTGAAACAGGCATGGAACTCCGGCGCCTGTACAACTCAATGAATGAAGAATTGCACGCTTGCATTCAACATTCTGTTAGTTACATCGATTATTGATATACCAGAATTGCACTTTTCGAACAGCTTACCTTGCGTTTATATTAATCTGTGATCTTGCAGCGTTGATCACTTACCTAGACAAATGTATTCCCGAAATTTCAATGCTCTACATTTATTATTTTTTTGGCGTTGCGGTTTTTCCGTAAGTATATTCGCTTTTCTCAGTAGCTACTTCAATTACGCTCCATCACATTTATAAGAAAAAATTCAATCTTCTGCCGTTTTCTCTTTTATTTGTGTCTAGCAAACATGTTTCACTAATCATTATAGCCGCTATCAGTGTTCTATAATATAAAGACAATTATTAAAATATGAGTGTTTTGATAGGATATGCTTAATGATTCTTGGCAGCTCATTTAAATTATTCAACTACTTACAAAGATATGTTGTGTCCTTTATATACACTTACATTGATTTTTATGTTCTTTGCATGTAGCCGTGTGTTACACTGTTGATCCCATTATCTCATACACTGCTGTCGCTCTTTTTGGTGATATGTTCTCTAACTGAAAACCTAATGCCAGCTGTGTTATTTAAAGTCGGAACATATACTGAAATGTCTTTATTCAGTCTATATTGCGAATCTGCAGATTCACTGCTGACAAACAGTAACAATAGAAAGTTACATATAGAGACTGTGGAATATAAAAAAAATTTCCAAGCTATTTATTGACATGAAGGTAGGAGGATAATGTCAAAGTTGTAAGACATGCAGTGAAATACCTTACAGGAGATATCAGATCTGCCATAAGCTACAGAAGATCTCCGATGGCATTTTTTTTAGAAAATCTGCAGACGAGTAGTTAAATTCACTGTATGAGTGTAAAGAAAGTACGGTGAGAATAACTCCAGCCTGTTCATGACACATTCACCTCTGCAAACCATGTCCATGCACCCATGTCAAACTTTGTCTTTATTTGCCTCAGAACACATTGTTGTATATCGCTCCGCCTATACATAAATAAAACGTAGCGTTATCGCTATGCGCTCACGATTGTTTACGAGGGAATGCTGAAAATTATTGACTCCGAAATTTTCTTTCGATAGCTCTTAAAGATTTTCAAATGAAGCAAAAGTTATTAACATTCCAATGCCCTATTCTTGATGTTTACATATTTATTTCTCAATATAGTCACACTGGTGACGAACAAATTTCTGCCAACACGTTTGTCGATACCGTCACTATACAAACTTTGATTTTGTTGACGGAACCGAAAATCTCGCGCTCTTTGCACCGCTTCATCACTATCAAAGCGTTCTTGAAGTTTTGGAGAGAAATGAAAATCGGATGAGACCAAGTGGGACTGTGCGGAGGATGATCGGTGACGGCGAACCTAAAGCGTCGAATTGTTGCCGATGTCGCAGAGCTCGTGGATGTTCTCGGATTGTCCTGCTGAAAAAGAGGGTGCTCGACTAGCTGTGGATGGCACGTAAAGGGTGTCATGGGGCCGCGGAAAACAGTGCTCTCGTTGTCGTAATATGAAAATGGAGTGATTTATCTGACGTCCAAAATGTCCTGATCATTGGCTTTCGGGTCAATGGTGGAAATACTTCCGAAAGTGCTAAGTTTCTTAATTTCGAGCCTAGTAATTGCGTGTTAATCGTTGCCAATAACTGCTGTTGAGGGGAAGGACTGGACCCTGGGTAATTTAAAACATCATTCACCATTGAAAGAAACAAAAGCTTTATGTCACTCAGTATTTAACAGGACTGACAATAACCACGTCGGACTGTAACAAAAAAATTTCTTCTTACTTCACTATCGAAGAAAACTGAAATTCTAGCAGCCTAAATATATATGAAACACCTTTTAACTGTCCAAGTGAACAATAGATGGATTCAAATTTATTACAACTCGAAATGACATAAAACGATTACTGCGCCACATATACAACTGGAGTAAAATAACTTAACAGCATCAAACAATCAAAATACTAATTCATGAAGAAAAGCAGCTTTCAGAATTCAAAACAATGAAAGAACCACAGGAACAAGGAAAGATTTCAAACTGGAAATACCTTAACTCCGTCTTTGCTCGTGACAACAGTGCCCCAAGGGAAGTACTAATTTGCTTGAAATGATGGCTGACGCGACTTTTGTAACACATTTGCCGCCTGTGCCTGAGCATCAGGGTGCTGGTGTGAACTGGCCGGTAGGAGTGAACGCCAGCCGTGATTGCAAAAGAAAATCCAGTGCTAAGATACATCTAAACACGACAGCAGTAAAACGTTATGAAACCTGTAAATCACAAATGTATGCTCAGGAGCACCTGTAGTGAAGAAAGAAGGCTGTTCGTTAACATACAGTAATTATTCAGTGCCAGATTCGATACGAAATACAGAGAAGAACGGACAGATTTTAAGAAGGTGAATTAAAGCAAGCTACAAATAACGACAACAGAGCAGCTTTAAAATTTACCACCTGGCTTCGATCGTTACCGTGATAGTGTCAACTTAAGAGAAAATCGTTCAGTTAGGGTTGGCTTAAGTACAAGCTGAACCTTGAATCAACATATATGTAATTTTAGAGCACCTTAAAAATTTGTTCCTTTTTCTACACAATAAACCAATGACAGCGGCTTCATATAATTGATAATTATGCACCCTTTGAGGGCCTGCTAATCAAAAAAGGTAGGTAGACAAAACATATGCACCTAATAATATTAGCGCTATGAAAGGAGCTCAGGCAACGAAATTAAGATAAGCGGCATTTAAATAGCCATAGGCACATAGACGCGTGCTACTTCTAATATCAAAATGGCTTAGCTTTCAACCTGCTTTCCTTCATGCACACACAGGCGGCTACAATGAAGCACATGCTGAAAGCGTCAGACGCCGCAGTCGGGCCGCGCTCCAGCACACAACGACTCTCAGCGGCTCTCGAAGGAAAACAGGCGAAACACACTAAAATTTTAATATTAGAAAGAAAAGGATAATGGTAGCATGCCATTTGCTCTCAATACCATTGAATATCATTATCAAGATCAAATTTATGCCAACTCATTAGGCAGCTTAAATAACGCATACGAGGAAATCAGTTGAAATTTCGCCCCTATTTTTTAAGGCAAGTATCATTGAATTTGTTGAGGCTCGAACCTCATATAACAGCTTGAAAGACACTTCCTAAATCACCCAATGAACAGCGCCACTTGTATCAGCAGAAGCAATTACAAAGCATGGAGTGGGCGCTCAATCACATAAATTCAGCCATCTTGCCAATAGTAGACACTTGACTTTCCGGCTGGCCGAGAGTTAAGTCGTTGACGTAGGCGAAAGCCTTACCTATGAATCTTCGAAAACATGGCAACGCTCAAGAAAGTGCTACTCCAGGACCACCACGAGCTCGGCCACATCACACTACGGCCAAGCAAATGCCAAATCCTTCTGCCTGGTCGCACAGAGAAGCACTCCGTATCTCTGCCCAGTTCGTGTCCATTTTCTCAGTAGGTGCCTGTACTCGCCCCAACACTCCTGCGGCCGCCGCGCGCCACCTTGCCGACTCTAACTGCAGCCGCCACGGCACAACGTGTATGCATGCCGCTATGGTCAAAATCTACCGTGCATGGCGAAATGGCGCTATCCAAAACTGGCGCAGAGGCCACTGTGGTGCAACATGTGCCGTAGATGACTGGTGAAGAACAGCTCCGGAGAGGTACGTGGGAGAATTTGCGCGCGACTGTTGACCAGCTGAATGCACTGATGAAGCAAGGGGCAAACAAAGGTGTCTCCTCAACGACTGTTCTGCGAACGTTGCCGCGTGTGGGCCTCCGCAGGAAGCACTTAGTTCAAGCTCCCGTGCTGACTGCTGTTCATCGGCGACGAAGGCCGCAATTTGCATGCAAATACCACAACTGGAGGTCCACTGGATGACGACAAGTGACCTTTTCACATGAATCACGTTTTATGATCCATCGGACAGATGACCACTGGCGACTAGACTGCTAGGCCGGAGGGGCGAGTTTTATAATCTGGGTAATGATTTCGTGGCATTCCAACCCTGCATGCAGTTTGTTTTTCCCCAGCAGGACAATACAATGGCAATGGCCTTGCCGCAGTGGCTACACCGGTTCCCGTGAGATCACCTAAGTTAAGCGCTGTCGGGCGTGGTCGGCACTTGGATGGGTGACCATCCAGGCCGCCATGTGGTGTTGCCATTTTTCGGGGTGCACTCAGCCTCGTGACGCAAATTGAGGAGCTACTCGACCGAATATTAGCGGCTTTGGTCAGGAATACCACCTTACGACCGGAAGAGCGGTGTGCTGACCCACGCCCCTCCTATTTGCATCCTCCATGAGGATGACATGGCGGTCGGAAGGTCCCGGTAGGCCACTCGTGGGCTGAAGATGGAGAGAACAATACAATGTGTCACGCAAATCAAGTGAATGTGCATGGTTCTAAGAGTAGCAGGATGAGCTAACAGTTCTTCTCTGTCACCCAAACTCTCCGGATTTAAGACCAATCGTCAATCTGTGGACGACCTCAACCGGGCTGTACACGCCATGGATCCTCAACCGAGAACCCTAGCGGAGCTGGCAATGGTATTGGAGTCGGCATGGTTCCACATCCCTGTCTGTACCTTCCAGAACCTCCTTCGCAGGTGTCCGTGCTGCAAAAAATGATTATTCAGGCTTCTGACAGATGCTCTCATTTATGTGACTGGACAGTGTACAACGAGGCGTCTACCCTCCTAGAAATCACTTCTTATCCGGTGATTGGTATTTAGACAAGACTTATACAATTCTCCAACTTTCCCTATGTTATCTAACCTTCAAACCACTGTATGTTTACAACGCTCTTAGAAAGCTATTTCGTAAAACTTAATCGTTGTCTGAGTTAGTTATGAAACACTGACTTTTCTTATACACTGCCTTGTTACTGTGAAAGAACTGTTGAACCGACGCGTTTCGTTCAGAAATAAAGAGTGGAAGTAGAAGATAAAATCGCTTGAGGCGTAATAATGATCTTTATTGCATTCCTCTACTTGATCTACGTTTGCAGAGAATGTGATTTACTAGGATTTGTACAGTACCACTTCATACCATAAGCCATATTGAATGTTATAAAAGCAAAATGATAAAGATGGTAGTTTGCAGATTACTGTATGTGGAATTAAAATTGCCGCGCGGAGTGGCTGCGCGGTTAGAGGCGCCATGTCACGGATTGCTCGACCCCTCACGCCGGAGGTTCGAGTCCTCCATCGGGCATGGGTGTGTGTGTTGTTCTCAGCATAAGTTAGTACAAGTAGTGTATAAGTCTAGGGACCGATGACCTAAGCAGTTTGGTCCCTTAGCAATTCACATACATTTTTTGGAATTAAAATTCATAAAGCCAAAGGGCGACAGAATGGGAAAGGACTAAAATGCACCTAAATAGCCTGTAAGTCATACAGAGAAGACTGTCAGTTTCCTCCGTTACTGAAGTCATGCAGCCAGTTGGTTTGTACCGGATTTTAGGGTGGAAAAATTTAATGAACGAATAGCGTAAGATCTGTGATCAAAAAACCGGTTATGATCTTCTTTAGCAGTAACTGCTGACGACACAACCATTCGTTGTAATTCGTGCGTTAGCCTAATTTGCTGACACAGGTAGGGTCAAGTTGGAGCACTTCCTGGCTTGTTAGTTAGCAGATAGAGACGTTTGAATGTTTACAGCGCCTGCCACACATTATGGACTTAAAAAGCGCCTTATTGTTAAGATCTGCTTTAAGTTTCAAAAACTGCCCCAGGAACTCATGAAATGTTGAAATCTGTGTAAGGCGATAATTTTGTAACTCTTTAGACTGCTTACAAGCAGTATTAGCGATTTAAAGGATGAAATGAGTCAGCTGAAGAATGTTCGGTAGGTCAAGCAACCTCGAAAACAGAACAAAATCTGCAAGAAGTCGCAAAAATTGTTCGTTCAATCAGGTGAGTAGCTATTCATGAGCTTACCGAAAAACATAGCATATTGTACAGGTCCATGAAAAGGAGTTGCAAATGGGACGGTTGATTGCCAAACTTATTCCCAAACTTTTGAGTAATTAACGTGAGGAACATCACATGGGAGTTTGCAAGGATGTGATGGTTCTTCTTCATTCAGATATGGACCACATGTCTAAAATAGTAATTGGAGGTGAAACGTGGGTCTATTGGCATGATATGAGACAAATGTTCAGAGCTCCAAATGGAAAGTCAGTGAACTTCCTCACCCTAAAAAGTCACATTAGTGGAAATCTATATCGGAGTCACGCTTATTTTATTTTTTTTATATCAAGGGTTTCGTGCGATCAGAGATAGTTCCAAGGTATACAACTGGTAGCTTCGAAGTTTGCAAGGCCGTACTGCAACTTTTGCAGTTAGATGTGCGAAGAAAGAGACCACAAAAATGGGGCAGTGGCCCCTTCCCACATTACGACAGCACGGGGTGCCACATCTCGCTTATGATTCGCGAGTTTTTGGCCTGAAAAAATAGTCCAGTCTGTCCACATCCTTCTTACTGACCAGATACAGCACCATGCTAATTCTCTATCTTCCCAAACATTAAAATCGAGCTTAAAACAAGACGACTTGACACCGTTCCCTACACTGCGAGGGCCTCTCCAGAGCAAGTGAGCGCCATTGCAGAGGAGGCCTTCCAGAAAAGCTTCCAGCTATGGACCGAAGGTTTGAATAAGTGCACTGGTAGCCACGGAGCGTACTTTGAAAGAGTTTTGATCGAATTCCACTTAAGATTATTACTTTGCTCAAAACTATTCACCTTTTTTTTTGATCACACCTCGTATCTTAGCAAATTTTACTGTTACGTGATACAAAATTAATACCGTTATTAGGACCATACGTTATCTGCAAATTGAACCCATTTACCACTTCCTGTTCTCTACACAAAACTAATTCGTATGAAACTGCGATCCAAAGAAATTTTTAATGTTAATTAAAACTTTTTCTTTTCTTCACAAGATAGGAGCATATAAAAAAATCATACCTATGCAATCTAAATACAGTACCATTTTAGAAAGCAGAATAGAACAGGTAAAGGGTTCATCAAAGACAAAAGAAGTCTACTAGTATCACACGTTCGCCTTAACTCTCGTTTGGAACTCGGCACAGAATGGAAGTCAATCATGGACTGTGGAAACACCGGAGAAGAAGTGATGTGCTGCTGTAGAATGGTGTTTAAAGCTAAATGGACAGATAAGGTAAGATATGAGATTTCCTGCAGAATCGCAGATGTGAGGAACATGTGGAAAATGGTGACAAGAGAGTTGTGATAGTAGGACATGGGCTAAGACATCAGGAATTAGCTTCATGATAGTGTAGACAGGCATAGAGGGTAAAATATTAGGGGAGGACGGGGATTGGAATATATCTCACAAATAACTAGGGAAGTCAGGTGCAAGTGGTACTCTGGGATCAAGAGGTGGTGGACTACAGCAAACCATTCTGAAGATGGTGACAGCAAAAAACAATGAGAAAAATTTCACACAATCTGCATTACAAATGAAATCGCACACTTGCCGAAACTTGTTGCCACATCAAATTGGAAAGATAAGTGATCATGTGTCGCTGGTGTTTACAGAGAGTACGGGAAGTCAGGCTATAATAACACACCTGGAAAAATGAAGTAATAAGACTATGGACGAAATTAGTTGAGTGGCACCATCTCCACTAAGCTGTATAGAAAAGTCGATTGGTAACTCTGTTCCTACGTATATGGAGTTGAGCTACCAGCTTCCTTCTTGGTTCTACGAACAAAATAACGTACAGGTAAGCCTCCGAATTTTTACTTTTTCACAGATATTCACCCAGTAGTATTGTAGGTAACTACATGTTTAAACAAAGTATAAGGTATCTTGTGAAGCATACCTTTAGCCATGTTTTGAGTGGTAGTAGGTTCTGCCAGAGCACGCAGTAGTAGAAAGTTTCTTGAATAAATCAAAGAAGGCGTATCGGGCTACAATAACATACCATGTGGCAGAGTGAAATGACAGAATTTGTCGTTTTACCACGATGTGGACTCTAGTTATGTTCTGTGTGATTTTTGATAGTATTTAAGCTATTTATTTTACAGACCAGTTTAAATTTAACAAAAAAAGAAGCAGAACACTGTATAACAAAATAAATTAAACAGAACTGATAAATGTGTAACGATAAACAAATGCAAGATTTACGTAGGTCATATATAAGTACGTGAATTTCCCCTTCCAGATGGCAAACAGTAAAGTAAAGAAATCGTCAAGACAATCTTGGAATGCGGTGCAGATGCAGCAGATGCAACAGATGATGTTACCAGAGGAGAGATGTAATGGCTGCGGGCTTCGAAAGCATTCGGAGTTCTGAGGGCTACGCTTATAAGAAGAGCTAGGAATACGAAGAAAATCTTGAATCGTGTTCAGAAAGGATAGGGTAGGTTCCAGACAACTTTGAACGTTGCCTTGGAACGTGAACTGTTGCAGCACCTGAAATTATTGAAGTCGCAGATGCTTGGTATGACTATGAACAAGGTGACACAACTTGCATTCCATATAAGATGAGATGAGATAAGCGAAGAGGAAACGTAGTTTTGGAAAAGAAACATTGTACGAAAAAGACCTTTTTGGTGACAACAATGATACTTCCGCAGGTTGTACTGCTTAAAACTATACTCACATTCAAAATCTGGAGAACATTTGTGAAGGAATCAGTAGCGTAATTTGTGGTCACAAACTGAACTTGCTGGAGTGAGCTACAGAAGAAAAACTTTATTTAAGACGTATGCAAAAAGATAGGAATAGTAAAAATTATGTTTACTAAACCAGAATTAATCGTGTTGTTTCATGGATTAACATTGTTTCATGGATTAACATAAGCGACTCTTCTTTGAGTCTTCACTTTTGGTATGAGTGGACTGAGAAACCTTAATTGACACTTTTGAAGAACTATTTCAGGAATAGTCTTTTATTTGTTCCTCGGTACAAATCTATTAAATATTTGATACATCAAAGGTTTATCTGAATCTTTTACTTTTTCTTAGTGCCTTGACATTTAACCTTGACATCACTCTAAAATGACTTATAATGCACATTTTACAAGAACATGAAAATTGTATGGTTATTAAATTATAACCGTTGCACCAAGATAGCGAAATCTACAACTAAGCGAGGCACGATTCTGAAACAAATTTTATTTACCATCACAATTTATGAAGCAATAATGACTTAAAAACGAAACGGTACGCCATTTTAGCCATACTTTCTCCACCTGGTTAAAGGTACAGATCCTCTTCAATGTAGTTTGTCACACAAAATGGCAAGCAGGTGATTGAAGCAGGACGTGCACAGCTCGCGCTTCTAAATAACGTACGCCGTGCTGTGTGGCAACAGAGGCGCGCCTGACTGCTAGGCAGGCCCGCGACGCAGACCCGACTTCATCGCTCGCGAGGGACCGCTCAATTATTCAGCGGGCCTTCCCACCCTGGAGGACCCTTATGAGGGCCGGGACGGCGGCTGACTGCACATGATGCCCAGATCTCTGGCCCTCCGGGCCCCTAAAGTATTGCTAGTCCTCTGGCTTACAACAAAGTGCGGCCAGCCTACATCCCCAGCCATACATCTCCCGTCATGCAGCCTACCCTTCGCTATTTGTTCGCAGAATGACGCGCGCAAGTCCACCACACGGCCTCAGAAAATAAAAATGGCAAGCTAAAGGGTAACGTCTTGACAAACAGACAGCAGGCAGTGCGTTCAGTCCTCCATGCCGCGATTGTACTTTGAAGTAATTAAAAATAGTAAATAAAGTAAAAGGAACTTCATTTCTCAAAATTAGTATTAAACCAGTATTTTTAAATAAAAATACAAATCCTTCCCATCTTCCATATTTTTAGCATGTAGCTACCAATGAATGCTGAGGATTAGACATTTGATAATACAGGATTTAAATTCGCCACTGAACATCCAATATCAGATTTTCCGAACTTTCCCTAATTCTATATTACTGCAAATGCAATGACAATACTTTTGAAAGGTTACGGTTGATTTCCCATCTGTATGCAGCAATCTTGCGTTTCTAGTCCATATCTAGTAACCTCGTCGTCAGTGAGAGTAATTATGCCATAGTCTGCCCACAACTAAACTAATATTTCGAAAATTTAATTCAGTACAGTACTTAAGGCATCAATTAAAATTGCATGGAGAGTACATTCAAGATAACGACATTGCCCTGACTGAAGTCATTTAAATAGTGATAATTATTCTTCACAGAATCGTGAAGTGGAGGGTGAGTACACTGGTTTTAGATCTTGTATAGCAGGAAAAAATGTCGACCTTGTGCTAGTACTATATCACAGTTGCTTTTTATGATATCGTAATTATCAGTTTGTCGCAGCATTTTTGGAACACCCTGTATGTACACGCACACAAATGGGCACACTACACGCTATACTGATTGTGTTTCTTTTGCCGTCTGTGTTAACTGCCATAAGCGCCTGTACTCTGGTACTCAATCCAAAGTTTTCAATTCTATGTCTGTATGTTAATAGCTTCTTTATTTAATATTATCATGTTTTTTATATTACAAATCTTTGTTAAGAATTTTTAAAGGTTCTCTTGCAATTATGGCTAGGATCTATTCTGAAATTTGTTTCTGAATTTTTTATTGTGTACTATTTACCTGTTTCCATGTTTATGTGTGTTTTTAAATGATTTAGTTGCTAATTTAGTGCACTGGAAACATTGTAAAATAGCATAATCTTACTGTGCGGGCACACGTTAGGAGTATTGGTGACAGAGGCTAACTGCTTATAGTAAATTTGGTTTATGATGCACATTTTATGAATCCTTCTAATGCCTGTTGAGTACGTCATTCTCATTCTCATGCATTTGTGTTTTCCCAGAAACAGCACTGACCTCAATTCAAATAAAGTAGTTTTTTTTTTAATGATGGGTTTTAACCTGTAATTCCCACTCCACGTTCGTCATTATCGATATTTCCAGAAGATATTGCATACTGGTTTCACTTCTCTAGATTGGTTGATTAGTCCTACATATCTCCTACAAAAAAAAAAAAAAAAAACCTCTCGATCGTTCCGTTCCTGAGCCCCACATTATTTGATTCCATACGACATACTACTTCAAAATAAAAAGCCTCTTTCACCTTACTACTAACAATACGTCCGAGGAATTGAACAAAGTCTTTATAAGCAACTTGCCAGATCAATGTGTCGTAGTGGCACCTACAAACCTCTACCAAGTGACGTAGCTGCACTATTGGAATGAACAGCATGCGAAGAGAAATGAGGCCGGAAGATAGTGACTGCTGGCGGAGAACATCGGGTGGCTAGCTGATCACATGGAAAATCGACCGGCGAGGTGTGAAATGCGAAGAATACAAACAAGCTCCGCAGGGACATCGGGCGACAAAAATTGAAAACGTTACAGGAACGATAGACATCATAAACATTAATGACGAATCGGAAACTCATTTTCTATATTGGTCAGGTCATATTACTGTTCGCAACCTATTCTAATATTCGCATGAAAAATGAAAGTGTGACAATACACGTTTTATTTGAAACATTGGCACACTGCCAAATGGCTGGTTTGCTCTGCTGCAGCAGTTCACCAGAGATAGCCAACACCGTCTACCTCACTCCACAGGCAGTACTTTCCCCATCGACGAATATGAAAGTGGACACGAGGTTTTCACAAAGTGTCTCACCGTGTGGCCTGTTAGCATCACATGTGTAATCAGCCAACTCGCTGTGTTCACGGACATACTGTTGCAATTGTCTTAACTGTTCAGGTGCCGTAATGTTCCTGCACTCAGTCGTTTGTTTTAAATTTTGGTATAGTATTTACTGCCTTTAAATTTGCGTCTATTTTAGATTACTTTGTTCAATCAAACAAGAACCTGATTTTGGTGAGGGTTCTGTGGTTCATTCAATGAGCCTTGATTTTCGTTTTACCGTATGCCCTCGTTGTCGCATGTTGCGTAACATACTATTGTTCTACCCTTCTGGTAGCTCGTTTCTTTACTGTATAGCATCAGGTCTTATAAGAACACAATTCTCCAACAATGTGGACGCCCATGCTATGTTTGGAAGTCGTCCCTCATTGCTGCATGGAACGATATATTCTTCACGATTGTATTATGTCTTACCCCCTTGATAGTAAGTAGATATTGTGTCCTCTTCATTAAACCAATTAATGGCAACTCTGTTTAATGTGAGGGCGCACAACTCTCCACGAAATAACCTTAGCGGTTACAGGAATCCTCACGCCAGGCATCCAGATAAACAAACACTGACGAACTTCCAATTCTAGTAACGACATTCTCAGAGGATATACTGCATTGAACAGGTGTCGCATACTCTACACCAGAGGCACAACTTCTTCTCGAAAGACATATGATTTCATTTCTATCGTTGACGGTGGCACATGGTGCTGCACGTCTTACTTGAGCTAACTGAACAGTACCTGAGCAGGGGCTTGTAATACTGTCTGACACCTCGAGGTTATGCCTCAGTTCAAATTATGAAACGCGTCGAAGACATCGACGACATAGTAAAATGGTTAAACAGCAATGTGCGGAAGGTGTATTTCCGGCCGGAGGTGGTTCTGTGATGTTTTGGCGGTATTTCCATACAGTGACTTGGGTCTGCTCATTCCGATTACTGTGTACATTATCCACAAAGTTAATAACAAATGGTTCAAATGGCTCTGAGCACTATGGGACTCAACTGCTGAGGTCATTAGTCCCCTAGAACTTAGAACTAGTTAAACCTAACTAACCTAAGGACATCACAAACATCCATGCCCGAGGCAGGATTCGAACCTGCGACCGTAGCGGTCCTCCGGTTCCAGACTGCAGCGCCTTTAACCGCACGGCCACTTCGGCCGGCAGTTAATAACAACATTATCTGAAATCATGAATTGCGCTTCCTTCTACATTTAACTAATGAGTATGCTGTGAACACTCCCCTCTTTCCAAATGACAACATCTATGTTCATAGGGCTGTACGCGCAGGTCATACGGGCTTAAGGTTCATTACGTCAATGGCATTACGCTGCGAGACTTTAACTTTACTCATTTGTTTTGTTTTATTATGTACGTGAAGATACTGTTCTCTAACTTGTTGCAAAGTATGTTACCTAAGAGGCAACGAAACGGTGATCCCATTGGCAAACTTTCGTGTTGGGAATTTGCTAAACATAAACAAAACAGTTACACAATGAAGTTACAATGTACACTTAAGAATCCATATCACTTTAGAAGAGGAAGCAGGAAACAGATTAAATTTTCCGGATCTCCCCACAAAAGAAATACATAAAACTCAGGCTTCACGATATTTAGGGAACCGACAACCACAGGCACCAACATTTACAATCAATCAAATGACCCACTGATATATAAACAAGCACATTTCATATTCATAATCCACTGAATAACGACAACACCATAAGCGAACTCCACTACACAAATGACCTAGAGACTGATAAATGCTTATGACACCCATGTGACTGAGTACACAGGAAACTAGTCCAGGAGCGAGGAGGACGCGCGCACTGATCATTCTGTAGAAACATAATTATATATAGTTCCAGTAATCGGGAATATGGACTATTTCGCCTGTTGTCGATATTGATATTGGCAACATATTGGTCCGAGAGGTTCCAAGACGTTCGAGAACGTTTTTATCTCGCATTTGAAGTCGGATAACGAATGACAAAAGAAATATTTTTTCGTGTAACATAATCACCAATCAACAAATTCAGATTTTTTATTTTACTTGTATTGTGAAACCCTGCTTATTGACAAATTTCACGATTATTGGCCAACGGGAAGTACACTAAAATTATTGATGAGTGTCTTTTCGAGTAGCAAAATGTGGGACATAAATGGCCGTATCTGTTGGATGACTTGACTTAGGAGCTTCAAATTCTTACTTCGTCAAGGATCCATTGACATTAATAAGTGACATCAATTTGAACTTGACGCCTCTAACCGTTTCCGAGATACAGGGTTCTTAACAGTAGTACAGACAGACAGATGGATGGACAACAAAACGAAGCCATAGGGATTCCTTTCTTACAAACTGTAACACTGAACCCTAAAAATATGTGAGCTAAAAGAAAATGAACAAGCCACAGGTATACAGAACCCTGTCTAACTTCAGAGAAGAACAGAATACACCAACAGTAGCCATGCTCAAGACAACCGATGAAGAACACACAAATAAAACAAAATGGCACATACTCACCTACGCTTATATCATAGTTCACAGGATAGACCACATTTTAAAGAAACATAGGGTAAGGAACAAACACAGCTTAGAAAAAGCTCCTAACACAGCAGACTCTCTTAGACAAATTCAACAGATCAGGCATGTAAACATGCAACTCTTGTCAGTCATCATACATAAGGCAAACATGCAGGAGCACTAGAGCAAAACGTTAAGGACAACTCTAGCTGTAAAAACTAGCAGTTCAATAGCACATTTGCTAACTGTCTAATATCTCACAACCATCAAAAAACTGAAATAGATACTTGTACACTTGAAAATACTAAAATCCAGCCACAGCCTGTACTATAAACTTACACTAGAAGAAAACTTTCACATATCGAAGGCATTAACAGAAGGAAAACACTTCATAAACGACCAATACACTATGCAGTGGCACACTCTTTAACCCATTAAAATAACTTTGCCAAAAGAGAGAGCGAGAGAGAGTAAGAGAGAGATAGGGAGGCAGGAAGGGAAGCTGAAAGTAAACATATTTCAAATTTGTCGCCAAACAGACTTGAGAACAAGTGAACGGCAACTGGATTTTCGCACACAATTTGTTTGGTGAAGTGGAGAAGCGTTATTTTCGAATGAAAATCGTCAAAGTGTGTACTTTTTGCATGCACTTTTCAACAACCTTCGCGAGAAAGGATTTTCAGTACCAAAATGCAAGTTACCACATCGCAAAATTACGTTTAGATACAATGTGACGTTTTAACTCGTTAAGCAAACTCACATAACATGATTTACGTGCAGATTGAAAGCTAACAATATTCGATAATGTACAGAGGGTCCTACGTAGCCCAATAACATAGAAAATTTAAGGTAATGACAACAGAAGACAAAAAGTATTTTAGACCAGATTTTCATTAAACTAACTGTCACGTAAAACACGTTAGGAATTTACGTATTTAAATAAAGAGTACACAATGACGGTGGCACGTAGGTGCTGAAACATGTTTGTGTCTATAGGAAATAAACAATTGTTTGCATAACAGCTGAACTTTATATCCAGCAATTTGGTCACCAGGCATTCTCACTACCAAAGCAGCTAAACCAAATGGTAGATTATGTTTGCTCGAACACCCCTTTGGATTTCGGATTTCATTTGATATTATCAACACAGTGTTTTAACTGTTGTAAAGTTTCACAAAAGGAAAATAGGGTTTAAAAGATATATAGTTTGAATGTTTTAGGTATTTTATGCAATAGGGGAATCAAACCAATTCTTGAGTGAAAAATTGGTTTAAACGTAAATTGTTTCGTGGTGAATAATTTACGTGTTATATAAAAACGCCAATTCTGAGACATTATGGGTATGATGATTCTTCGCTTGTTTCGACGTGTTTTCGTCAGTTAATAAGAACAATCGGTTTTCTTCCATACTTAGGAAGCAGCATGTGCCACATTTTTCTGAGAAATTCTAACGTTTTGTAAAGCTGTATTGTCAGAGCTTGATTCTCGAGTATTACATATCACCTAACTGATCCTTGAGGGTTATCTTTATAAACGCACCACAAATTAAGTCTATATAGGTCCCCAGACGCTTTTACGATAATACATACATAACTTTCGGTAACGAAAAAAATATCTCCAATTTTGACAATTCATTGGGCACCACTGTTTTAATAAGAGCTGAAGTCCAGACTTCATGGATATAAAAAGTGATTCAAGTAGTGGAAGTTAAATTTCACTGAATGGACCCTTATAATGTCAACAAAAGACGACTGGCTGGGAGATTGGTATTATAATTTGCTAGAGACACTGCAAGTGTTCAAGGAGTTTTGAGCACTCCAGTGGTCCGATACCTTACTGTGTAGTAAAGAAAATATAAATCAGGGATATTTTCAGTCATTCTAATTTAAGATTAGTTAATTACCTAACTATTTAGAGGAATCCCTGTTGAGACGAATGCATTATTTTCGTTTTGGCAATAACTGCATTCCTTTCGAATATTTTCGTATTATCAAAGTACGAGATGCAATCAATTTGAGTTATAATATCAACATCATCCGCAGCTCGTGGTCTCGCGGTAGCGTTCTCGCTTCTCCAGAACGGAGTCCCGGGTTCTATTCCCGACAGGGTCATGGATTTTCACCTGTCCCGAGGTTACTGGATGTTGTTTTGTCGTTTTCATCATTATCATCTATCCCCATTACGGTCGGAGGAATGCAACGGCTAACCACCTTCATTAGGAACTTGCCTAGTACGGAGGTGCGGCTCTCCCGCATCGTTCCCCTACGCTCTGTCAAGAAGCATGGGACTTCATCATCATCAATATCAACATCTGTGAATAACTTAATGAGACAAATTTTTACCCAACGAATTGACGAGCCGTCCTGTTAAATGATTTTTAGATAACCCTATTGCGATGTACTTACCACATCTAGTAATGTTCACCGGTGGAGGATGACACGGTGATCGGTCGGTAGCCTTAGACCTTCCGGGGCCTGTTTGGACGGAGTATAGAGGAGAGATAGCCCTATTAGCACAGGGAATTATCATCTACGATTAATTGAGGAAACAATTAATCAAAGACAATTTAGAAACAACATGAAGGAATGTGAAGTCATTGGCGGATAGAGTTAAAGCCTCTAATCAACGAACACACGTTACAAGCGAACAAGGAGCTCGTTTTCTTCATTACTTAGTAGAATCTCCTACGTCCATGTGTACCATATTCTTATGGCATATGTCGGCCGGTGTAGCCGAGCGGTTCTAGGCACTACGGTCTGGAACCGCGCGACCACTACGGTCGCAGGTTCGAATCCTGCCTCAGGCATGGATGTGTGTGATGTCCTTAGATTAGTTAGGTTTAAGTAGTTCTAAGTTATAGAGGACTGATGACCTCACAAGTTAAGTCCCATAGTGCTCAGAGCCATTTTGAACCGTCTTATGGCACAACATTTGCTTTTGTTAACATGGTATGAAGGCAGACTTGCCGACGACGTCTATGACGTGTGAATCTATCTTTTCTGTAAGAGAAAAAGCTTCGTCAGAATCTCATTAACTTCTCATGCTCGGAGTCCAGAGTCATGCAGAATTTTTTAAAAGATATAATCTCCCCTGTTGCTGAAAAAATTATTTATTTCACAATTGCAATTTCGGTCTCAGGGTTATTTTCAAGTGGTACTAAAAAGACTTTACTTCAGCTCATATAAAACTTTAAAATCCCCAGCGATGTATAGATGTCGCCTTTGACGATGACTTGTATAAGTGTTGGAGGGTTTTAAAGGCCGACACGTGCTGCAGCAAAATCTGTAGCAGTACCATTTGAAAATGCCTCAAAGGCCGGAACAGCATTTGCGAAATAAATAATTTCTACAGTCAACCGCGAATATGAAGTCCTTTAAGAAAGTCGTTAGGACCTCGTCGGCAAATTAGCTCTCTCATACACACAGCTCTTGTCAAAGAAATTAAGCCGCACACTTCAGTCGAATGCCAAGATACTGATTTGTGCGTTAGTCATGTATTTTACAGAGTGTACAGGGCGCTTATTTGCCACTAGTATTTCACCTTCGGTAAAGAAGGCTAAGGGATGTTCAGCTTTAACCTTCCCCATGATTCACCGAAGATTTACAAACAACTTCAAAAGATCCTGCCGAGGTCTATCATCACACGCTAGCGTTACAGGCGTAATCAGGTCTGACTACTTGCCTGTTCTATTTCAGAAGACATGTCCCTGGACCTTTTTCTCAGAAAATCACATTGAAATATTCATAAATAGTCAGAGATAGTAATGGTTTAACTCACTGACAGCGGTCGTCATCGTAGGCACAATTTTACAATCAATACCTGATATATCTGTGTACTCGACAGACAGCTTAAGGTCAACAGTCTTACCTAAAATGGAGAAGATCAAGCCAAACATAACACAGTAAGTGTGTAATAGAGGTTATTTAAGGTAACAAAATTTCACTGGGGACTGCAATAAACAGAATGGTCAGAAATTTCAAAGCTAATTAACTCCGATACGACGCAACATATAGACATTTTTCTTACCAGATATTCCTCAACACAACGTACTCTGCAACGTCCTTATGAGCTTTGGACTTTGATTGTTTCTGACCACCATGTGTAGGGTTTTCTTTCAACATCGAATATCAATTTGCATTAAATATATGATACCAGTCTACGATAAATAATTACTGTTGTAGTATCTTAATGTAAAGTTAGGAACAAAATATAAAATAACCAGAAACACATTGACGGAAGAGGTGTAACACATCGACGTGGTCAGATTTGAAAGCCACCATCTCCTTTGATTACCAGTTCTCTGCATTTAACCGCCAAAGTTAGTAGATTAAATGCTTCTCACCAAGACTCTAATCGTGTATAATATTGAAAATTGTGGGATACTTTCAGAGACCACATATTTTCTAGGACACTTTAAACAAATAAATAATCATAGCATATGCTAAAGGAAGAGGAGTCCCACAGCGAACTGATATTGCCGAACATGTGCGCACGGAGTAACGGGGTACATTGTCCACCAAGTCCTTGCATCTTTTCTGCGTCTCTGGACTACCTTCCATCATCCGCTGTTGCTCACACCCTACAACATACATCTCCACTGCGAAACTACGAGACGCGCTGCAAATGTACGGCTAAGAAATATGTCAGCGCTTTGCCATTAGCATGCGTACCGTAGGATATTTTTATTACCATTCGTAGCATTGATTTTCTTTGTGGCAGTTGTGCAGTGCTGTGTGTATGTTTGTCTTTGTGTGTGTGTGTGAGAGAGAGAGAGAGAGAGAGAGAGAGAGAGAGAGATGTAAACGTAAACGTAAGCAAGTGTCCCGGTGAAATGTCGTGTGACGAGGGCCTCCCGTCGGGTGCACCGTTCGCCTGGTACAAGTCTTTCGATTTGACGCCACTTCGGCGACTTGCGCGTCGATGGGTGATCACTTAAGTATACTGGTGCTGCTTCTTTTCCTAAAACAACTGTCTGAGATCAGCCTCATGAGGCTTCCGTTGGCATCTGTTAGATCATATGTAAACAGGCGGAATTCAGAGTGAATTAAAAATGGACATACATAATTAATATGTAGCGATACTTCGATCAGAATTACGGAGAATGTGAAAGAACATAATTTAGAATATCCTGTGATTTAGAACGTTGGTTGAAAATGGTAAATTATGCTACGACATTGTTGGAAGTTGTGGAGGAAGAAATGCTTCCTGCAAGTCCAGTTTTCTGCTATTAGGCAACGTTGCATGTAGGTGCCAAGTTTAACTTCAAGCTCATTCATATATAGGGTAATTAAGAGGCTTCGAGCGCAGTTTAACATGTTGTTGTTGTCTTCAGTCCTGAGACTGGTTTGATGCAGCTGTCCATGCTACTCTATCCTGTGTAAGCTTCTTCATCTCCCAGTACCTACTGCAACCTACATCCTTCTGAATCTGCTTAGTGTATTCATCTCTTGGTCTCCCTCTACGATTTTTACCCTCCACACTGCCCTCCAATGCTAAATTTGTGATCCCTTGATGCCTCAGAACATGTCCTACCAACGGGTCCCTTCTTCTTGACAAGTTGCGCCACAAACTCCTCTTCTCCCCAATTCTGTTCAATACCTCGTCATTAGTTATGTGATCTACTCATCTAATCTTCAGCATTCTTCTGTAACACAACATTCCAAAAGCTTCTACTCTCTTCTTGTCTAAACTATTTATCGTCGATGTTTCACTTCCATACATGGCTACACTCCATACAAATACTTTCAGAAACAACTTCCTGACACTTAAATCTATACTCGATGTTAGCAAATTTCTCTTCTTCAGAAACGCTTTCTTTACCATTGCGAGTCTACATTTTATATCCTCTCTACTTCGACCATCATCAGTTATTTTTCTCCCCAAATAGGAAAACTCTTTTACCATTTTAGTTTAACATAAGGATGAATTATTTTAACAACGTCAAGCGAAGATTGTGAGGTCCATTTTTTTCATTCAGCTATATGTTGCATCAAACATTTTCATGGACATGATATCCTGAGACAGTGCAGTCTTTTTTCAAGAAAAGTAGCAATGGTGGATGCTACAGACTGATAAAAATTGCAAAAATTTTGCCCTTGTAACGGGACGTCCTCCTCTAGCATTACTTTTCCTCAACAATACTTGTCAATACTAGTATTATTTTTCAAATTGTGGGCAGATTATTATTACCTCAGCTGCTTTTCTGAAAAATTTTGTGTAATTTTATACACAATATGTTATATTTCGAGCTGAAATTTATGAAAAGGAATTATTTTATTTTCGATGTCAGTCGATAAGTCTGAACGTACAGTTAAAATTATTCTTTTTAGAAACATTTGAATTGATGAATTATTTGGCGAACTTAAAACTTCTATTACTAATTACGCGATCTAGTAGTGTTTACTATGTTTACTTCTCGATTCATTTGTAAAATAACAATCGAAATTAATAGAAATTCATTTGTCGAGAAAAATTGGAAACTCTTTGGAATTTGGTTATTAGCGCAGAGTGAAGTAGTAGTAAGCATGCCTATGATGTGATCGGTCGTAATTTTGTATTTTTGGCAAACAATGTAATTTAGGCTTTGTTAATGTGAAAATTCAATAGACCGTACAATATGCTAAAATGTGACGAAATATACTAACGTAACAACAAAAATTCTGCAATAACAATCTTCAAATTTATTTAGATCAATTGAACCATGAGGACCTAAAATGTGAGATTTTCAGCTTCAACAATCAGACCCCTAAACAAGAAGAACTGGAGTCAACTCTACACGAAAAGCTAGGTAAAATGGAAAATTTATCGTAATGTTCGCTCCTCAGCAATACTTTCACTAAAGGGAGTCCCAGAAATGTTGCCACAGACTTGGAGGGGGTCGTAGAGCGTGTCTTGAGAAGCAAATCGACGATAGGAACTCGTGTCTAGAAACATCATCCAACAACGCTAGAGAGATTCGAAGTTACAGGCGCCACCACAGCCACGAGGCCACCCCTTCGGCAATAAATGTGACTCCTCACACTAACGGAGCGTAGCGCAATGTCTCGCAATGTTATTTGTTAATTGGCGACCGTGGATGATTGCCACGATCACCAGTGGAGTAAATGGAGCTGGATGCTACGTAGAAAGGCCTTGTCTCCAATAACGGATGACGTTTTCGGCCAAGGGGCTCTATTTGCAATTTATTTTTCCTCCGCATACCGAAAAGGATTGGAGATTTTAGAAGGTCCCTGGAGGAAAAGAAAATTTCCAAAACTGTCATCCACGAGGCAGCAGACCATCGCATGTATAGGAGACAAGAACCATTTAAACAGCAGCTAGCTCCTTCTCCATTGGCGGTGTTGGGAATCGTGGCCTAATGGGAGGTTCTGCCGCCTGTAACTTCGACGCTCTGTGCGTCGATGGATATGTTCCCGGACACAATTTCTACCCTCGCTTTGTTCCTCAAGGTACCCTCCACAACCTCTCGAGTATTACACAACATTTCTGGGATGCCCTAGCCTGTCACAGTTTTATTTTTCCTACTGGCTACGGGTTTCGATAGCAAGTACCATCATCAGGCCATTCCCTCACGTGCAGTCAACAATGTCGTTTCCGAAGCAGGTGCATCATCAGAGTAGGTGAGAATATTACGTATCTATCAGGGAAGCGAGCTTGTCGACAGCCCAGCAGGAGATGGCCTGATGGTACCGAACAGGTAACCAGTAGACAAAATAAAATATTTCTATTATAGATAAAGCACACACTTTTTTTTCA
The DNA here is from genome assembly GCF_021461395.2 of Schistocerca americana. Taxonomy (NCBI): domain Eukaryota; kingdom Metazoa; phylum Arthropoda; class Insecta; order Orthoptera; family Acrididae; genus Schistocerca; species Schistocerca americana. The sequence goes on along the minus strand of NC_060125.1, from coordinate 583,189,239 downwards.
TTGTGTTGGTCGCTTTAGCAACATACCAGTACGTCGGGAATATGTAATGTATCAGACCATTAGATCGGTCGTACTGGACTCTACGATTGTGGTCTGCTCTAGACCACTTATTTCTCCGGACGTGGTACCTAACGTAATCCTCTTCTTTTTGTGGCGGCATGATAAAGAACATGTTTACGTGGTTCCTTTGCAAAAAGGAACTCCAGGACTCAAAACGCCCACTTATAGTATTCTAGGATCAGTAACACCACTTATCATTATAAATTTATGTATCGAAACTGACTACCACCTAGCCATTGTTCGCACAGCTAGAGATCTCTTATATAACATCTAAAATGCATGTGATTTGTTAAGTTTCAGTTGCAACGATATAGTTTGAGAGACCTCTTCAACTCCCAAACATCTATGATGTACACATCTGATAAATTATACATATTTACTGTGTATAACAATCATTCTCTGAGCATTGCTGATGAATTAAATAAATGCCTTTCCAAGATTAATGTTGAAACACTCGTCCGCTATACAGACAAGGGGGAGATTGAGGCAATAACTGAATCACTGAAGGGTAAGGACTCTCATGGATATGATGGAGAGACTAGCTGAATATTAATGTACTGTGCTGCACATGTTAGCCCTGTATTTAGCCATATTTGTAATTTTTCCTTTAGGAATGGTCAGCTTCCTGAACGATTAAAGTACTCAATAGTGAAGCCACTTTATAAAAAGGGAGAAAGGGATAACGTAGGCAATTTTAGACCTATTTCTATGCCATCACTGGAAAGACTGTGTATGTAAGGAAAATTAATCATTTTATATCACACGATTTCCTACCAAACATACAGTTCGGCTTTAGCAGTCGTTTAAAAACTGAAAAATGCTGTATTCCCTTTTCTCTGTAAAGTACTGTATGAATTAAAAAAATTTTTCTAACGCTTGTCATTTCTTAGATTTAACTAACGCGTTTGATCGTGCTGATCATAAAATATTGCTCCAGAAATTGGACCATTACAGAATACGGGGAGTAGCTCACAATTGGTTCACCTCTTACTTTAGTAACAGACAGCAAAAGGTCATTATTCACTGTGTTGAGAATGACTGTGATGTTGGGTCTGAGTGGGGAATGGTCAAGTAGGGGGTGTCCCGGGGATCAGTGTTGGGGCCACTCCCTTTCCTTATTTAAGTAAATGATATGCCCTCTAGTATTATGGGTAACTCAAAAATATTTCTCATTGCTAATGACACTAGCCTGGTAGTAAAGGATGTTGTGTGCAACATTGGCCCGGTTTAAAATAGTGCAATTCGTGACATAAGTTCATGGCTTGTAGAAAACAAACTAATGTTAAACCTCATTAAGACTCGTTATTACAGTTTCTAACACACAATTCAACAAAACCTGACGTTTTAATTTCAGAGAATGGGCATATAATTGGTAAAACTGAACAGTTCAAATTTCTAGCTGTTCAGATAGATAGTAAACTGTCGTGGAAAGCCCACGTCCAGGATCTTGTACAGAGATTTATTTTCATTCTCCTATGTCGTATGTTATTATATTTTGGGGTAACCCTTCCCCTTATAAAACGATATTTTTTGCTCAGAAACGGGCGGTTCGGGCATTAAGTGGTGTAAGTTCAAGAACCTCTTGTCGACCCATGTTTACGAGTCTGCATATTTTGACATTGGCCTCTCAATATTTCTGTCACTCTTTGTTAGCAATTCAGTCAGTTAATATTCGGTAGAAAACGAACCTGCATTTGGATCTCAGTTCCTTAACTCTTGTGCAGAAAAGTGTGCAGTATACTGTTGCATTCATTTTCAATAAGCTACCAACGGAATTCAAAAATCTTAGCAGTAATTGACACGCTTCCAAATCGGAACTGAAGAGCTTCCTCATGGGTCACTCCATCTGTTCTGCCGAGGAGTTCCTTGAAAACTTAAGCTAATGCTTCTTGTATGTTGACTGTGTTTACTTGAACTTTTGTCTTGACTTTTTTCGGGTCAATAAATGATTTATTTTTATTTGTTATTACTTCAATGTTGTGATTTCATGTAATGACATGTTCCATGACCTCGGAGATTTGATCCTCAATTTGGTCCTACGGAACTTGACGTCCAAATTAAAAATTAAGTTAAATGGAGATGAAGTGTCGAATGAAAGTTTGTACCAAGTCTAGGATACGAGTCGTGCTCTCCTGCTCACTAGGCGGATGCGTTAACCATCACGCCAACCTGGCACAATGAATTTACACAACTGCATAGACTACCCAAGCACTTCTCAATCCTAATTCCAATTCGCACCCAAGTCCCCTTGGTATTCCGATTAAACTCGAACAGCATTGCAGAGGCATTCTAATTTTATCGGAGAAGCATCACTATGTTGATTATAATGAGGAATCTTTCCTCAAACCCAGACATAGGTACGTGAATCAAATGAAGCTTTATGGTTCGAGAGACTTTTCCAAGTCTCAAACATTTTTTACGTATATATGTATACAGAAGCGACAGGTAGGATCTCCAGATTCGTTCGATCACGATATGATATTCCAATACTGTTAGAGAGCCTTTGGAGTGGTCTTCGAGTTAGGGGGAATATCAGGTTGGCTGAGCGTGAATGGGAATTTAGAATGGACAGAGGGGCCTGCTAGGGTAGTCCGTGCAGTTGTGCAGAGCCGTTGTGCCAGGGTGGGCGTGGTGGTTAGTACATCTGCCTAATGAGCAGGAGACCTGCGTTCGAATCCTGGCGTTGGTACTAATTTTCATTCGTCGTTTCAGCCTGCATTATCACGCAGCGACGTGGCGCAGTGGTTAGCACACTACACTCCCGTTCGGTAGAACGACGGTTGGAACCCATGTCCGGCCATCCGGACTGAGACTTTGTATGGTATCCCTAAATCGTTTTAAACAAATGCCGGGATGGTTCCTGTGAAAGGGCACAGCAGATCTCCTTCCCCATCCCTCCCTCCTCCGATGGGAACGATATCCTCCCTGTTTGGTCCCCTCCCTCAAGTCAAACCAAATCAATCAACCTTCATTATTAATTTTCTTTAACATTATCTCTAAAACTTATCGACGTTTTTATGAATTGAATACGACAGTTAAAGCCGTTTGTAAATGTTGTACTCAGCATGAATGTCTGTATATCGTAAAGAGTACGGCACCATCACACATCGTTGGTGCAATCCAGAAAATTCGTATCTTTCGACTTTTTTTCGTTAAATAACAAATCACGTATTGGAACTAAAGTTTTGTGACATTCAAAAGGAACTGAAATTGGAAATTTGTGGTAAGGACTATGGGACCAATCTGCTGAGGTCATCGGTCCCTAGGCTTACGTACTACTTAATCTGACTTACGCTAAGGACGACACACACACCCATGCCCGAGGGAGGACACGAACGTCCGAGGGGGAAAACCGCGTGAACAGTGACAAGACGCCCTAGACCACACGGTAACCCAGCGGCCAAGGACCTGATATCGAGTTCTAACACTCTACTGACGTCTGAGTGTTTACAGATAATTACCAAAAATGGTTTATTACGCACAGTATCTGTTACCCTCTGAGAAGGTGTTTAGTAATTTGACAAAGATTACCTAACTGATAATTTGGAATCCAACCTTAATTCCGTAAGAGTGGGTTTAAGCAAATAACATAAAGAATTAATTTTGCAATGGGTAACAGAAATTAATTACTGTTAACTGAAATAGTTATACACTAGCCAGCCTAGTTAGGCATAAGGATGCAAAAGCATTATTCATAAAGAACCTGTTTTTATATTACAAAAAATGAACTTTCATTAAACACTGTTCTCTGAAGTGCAACAACCACACACGAATGGACAAATTACACAGGGGGAAGCAGAAGCTGTCACCTTAGCATTTAAGCAGACACAAGACTTGCAAATAAACCCTTTCTCTTGTTTACCTGAATCATTACTTTAGTCTACAGTTAATATGGCTGAAACCTGCCCTTCACTAACAAGGACAGACAGCACATGATAATAGTCAGGTACAACAATCACACTCATTCACTATACAAAACAATAAAGAACAAACAATACACAAACCTCCTATCTTTGTCATTCATTGATTACTTAAGGCTCCATTAACTAGAAACCTACTAATCAGTTTTATCCTTTTTATTATGTTGGAATATAAATGTGGTCTTTCTTTGTAGTAGCAACAAAACTTTGTTTCCTCTCAACAGTAAATATTTTTGTCATGTATAAATTATTTCATTACTAATTGTTGTAAAATATACTACTAAACTAGAACTGGACAGGGGCTTAACGCTATTTCAATAGTTGCTTCTCAAGTAGTACAGGTATAATCAAAAGTCACTTGCAATTGGAGTTTTACACCCTCTATTAAGCCAAATTGTTTTATTTTCATGAATTAAAGCATCTATAGTAACTTTTTATAAACAAAGGCTTAAGTGAGTACCTCAAACTGGCTTTCCAATTTCTACTACAGAAAGTACACAAGACTCTAGTATTTCTTCATAATGCAATTAATAAATTCATTATCTCAGAATTTTTTATCATTTTAAACAATACAAAAGTATGAACTCTTAAAATGTCCATTACCATGAAGCTAACTAAACACTCTTTTCTGGGACAAACTGTGCACTAATCTTATTTACCTTAGATGAATTTTAAAACAGTTAATTTCAGTAACCTTTTTTAACATAATTTTAATGCATCAAGACAAAGGTTTCATAGTATCACTTGTGAAGTAAGTAGGTTATAAAAGTAATTTTGACTCAGTAAACTTTATCATTCTCTTTTACTAAACTGATTTTTGGTTCATTTTCTAGCTAAGTTGTAAGACTTTCAAACTAAGGTAGTCACTGTTATAAGTGTGAGAAATGAACAGTTCTTTACTAGCACATTAAGTGAAGTTGCAGAAAACTTTAGTTCACATCATAAAATTTGCACTGTATTTTTGTTAATACTTTTATGCAACGATCACTCTCGGAATTCATTAATCAATGGTGGGGATCCTACTGGGATAAGTGCATAGGATACACACATGGGTGGAACACAATTCTTTTAGCTGTAAGATTATATGTCCATTGACCCAAATACAACATAACTGGTTCACATATTCTTACATATCGGACCTTTTGTGAGTGTGGTCTTTCCATTGGCACTAATAAGCTCTATATAGTTCTTCTTGGCTTTGATCTTAATAATTTCAGAGCTTTTCCAAAACGAGAGCACCATTTAAGAGCCACATATTACATCCGAGGCCTTTCCATTCCACTGGTAACACAGTAGGCATCACTCGGCACCTGCACTGTTTGCTCGTCAATGTTTCACTGCCGACTGACTACCGTGCTCTCTCGTTTGGCGCCCAGACGAACACTACATCCACTTTTCGTTCGCGCTAACCACATTTAGGCGCGCGCTACCTCACTTCCGTTAAGGGGAGCACATTTACTTTTCAGTTTATACAATGCAAAGTCCCTATGTATGAACCGTGTTTCAACAATATTACTAATAGACATACTTTAAAAAAACTTTGTCAAAGCATATTAAGAAATGAATTCAACATTTATCTCACTGAAAGACAATCTCCATCAAATCATACAAAGAACTTAACACATTCAGAGCAACCATATTACAGATCTTATCGTTTGTCCACAGTAGGCAAAAGATATTACATGGGAAGGAAGATACACTTTTCATTATTCAGGATCAATCTGTACAAATCATTTACAATATTTAACAATAGTGTTGCAGAGTGCTTACATACATAATAACTCAAATCGCAGGTGATATGCGCGCGCACACACACACTACACAGGCATGCATGCGCAGTAAGACAGTCGGACACCGGACACACACAGCAGCACCCACACCTAGCAGCGTTCTCGTTCGGTGCGCACGAGTTCGAGAAGAGCTGGCTAATAAATATCACTCAGAGCCGCGGCCGTCCAAAGCCCCGCCGGGGCGCGCTGAATTATTCAGACGCCACCGGCAGCGCCAGCAGAAGCAGCCAGCTCCCCAGGAGGCGCCGCTGACGCCCTGCAGTATCTGCAACCCGGCGCGCGCCGCGGGATGGAGCCATCCGGCCATCAGATAGCGCCTCGTCGCTAATTCCCGCCACTGTCCCTGCTGCGCGCGGCTTATCTGGCTCGTTTCACGGTCCCCGCCGCCCGCGCGCTCCTCACAGGCCCTCCCCCTGCACAACCCTTCTCCTTCCAGGCCCTTGCAAACGTCCAGCCTGGAACTTTAACAGCCGCTACTAAAAATTAACATACGGCGTGGCCCGGTGCGTTGCGGCGTCGCTGATGCAGCGCTGCCGCTGCACAGCACTGCCCGCTAAGTGCCGTGGCAGTGTGCGGCGCGGTGTTTCAGCCCTCTTCACACCACTCCGCCACTGTACACTCGCCTGGATTTTATTACCTCCGGCTTTACTACCTGCGGTATTAAAATTACTAATGTAAGCGAGACATTTTCTTATCTCCTGCGTAATATCTGGCGTATAAAAACTTGGCTGCGTTAAGTATGCTTATATACACCACAATACTGGGCAATGTTATCATACAGGTTCATAGTTTCGCTTGTATTATTAAGTTCATTCTTTTCTGAAAAGGTGATTTTCACATAAACTACTACACTAACAAAACAAAATCGTCGCCACGAACGAATCATCTGAATAAGACAGAGTTCGGTAGATCTGATCTACCTTTACAGACAAACAAATGATTACAGTTTGAGAAAAAATTGAATGTTGTATTTATGGCTAAAAGCTTCAGGTATCGAGCAAGTCAAATAACGCGTTGGTCTACCTCTGTCCCTTACGCCAGCAGTTATTTGGCTTCTCATTGATTGACGGAGCTGCTGAATGTCCTCCTGAGGGATATCAATGAGAAATTCTGTCCAATTTGTGAGTTAGATCGTCAGAATCCCGACCTGGTTGGGGTGCCCTGCCCATAATGCTCCAAACGTTCTCAAATGGGGAGGAATTGTGACCTTCCTGACAGGTACGCCCAGGACAGCTCACCATACCGGGCAACGAATGAGGGTTGGTTCAAATGGCTCTGACCACTATGAGACATAACTTCTGAGATCATCAGTCTCATAGAACGTAGAACTACTTGAACCTAAATAACCTAAGGACATCACACACATCCATGCCCGAGGCAGGATTCGAACCTGCGACCGTAGTGGTCGTGCGGTTCCAGACTGTAGCGCCCAGAACCGCTCGGCCACTCCGGCCAGCCAACGAAAGAGGGCACAGAGCGTGGTACGCTGCCGCGGATAACAACCAAAATGGGTTTGCTGTGAAATGAAATGAAACACCGATTTATCTCTCCTGGTTGTCCAGCTGTATGACGGGCGATACTTATGTTGGTATCCCACCACTACCGCTGCGTCTCCAGGCAAGTCTTCGGCTGTAATCGGAGCTCATTTCGAAGCAGGGTTGATCAAGACAGTTCTGCTCCAGTCAATGAGATGCTATGCAGAAGACGCGCATGGAGGCGCTCGGACAGTGGTGGGATACCAAGCTGACTGTCACCCACTATACTGCCCGACATCCAGGACTGAAGGTCCGGGGTGCCATTTCATTCCATAGGACAACTTCGGTTGTCATCCACCGCACCCTTACAGTGGCCGAGAGGTTCTAGGCGCTACAGTCTGGAACCGCGTTACGGCTACGGTCGCTGGTTCGAATCCTGCCTCGGGCATGGATGTGTGTGATGTCCTTAGGTTAGTTAGGTTTAAGTAGTTCTAAGTTCTAGGGGGACTGATGACTTCAGAGGGCAATCCCATAGTGTTCAGAGCCATTTTTGAGCACCCTTACAGAACAACGGTACGTCAACGATATTCTACACCAATTTTGTTGCCCTTCATGGCAAGTCGTCTTGTGCTTATATTTCAAGAAGATAATATTCGCCCGCACACAGCGGAAGTTTCTCCTGCTTGTCTTCGTGCTAGCAAAACCCCACCATAGCCAGCAACATCGCCGGATATCTCCCCATTTGAGAACGTCTGAAGCATTATGGACAGGGCCCTCCAACCATTTCGGTAAGTTGACGATGTAACGAGCCAGTTCGACAGAATTCGGCACGATATCCATTAGGGGGGCGTCCAACAACTCTAACAATGAATAGCATGCCGAGTAGCTCCTTGTGTGCGGGACAAAGGTGGACCATCGAGATACTGACCTGCTCGATTTGAGACGCTTTTCCTCATGAATAAATCATCTAGTGTTGCTGAAACTGTTATCATTTGTTAGTCACTACGTACACATCTATTAATTTCTGTCTCATTCGGATAATTCCTTCATGATGTATATTTGGCTTTTTTTTGCGACTTACTGTAATATCATTATTTTCTGTTGGCCAGTTTCAGCCTTGTGCTCAGCTTCATCGTTATTATGCTTATGCTCGCCAATGACGATGAGGCTGGAATTGGCCAGAACTAAATAAAGGTACTACATAACTAGCGAAAGTTCCCTGTTTCGCGCAGGTAGTTCCTCAGAGTAGTTTTCACGTAAGGCATAATAACGGACGACTTCATCAAAATTCAGTCAATTTGCCCCAATATTTATAAAATATACCCACAAGCGTTCCTCGTGAGTCAGTCCATTACCGTATCAATATTCATACATTAGCTCCTGAGGTTATTCTTTGCGTACAGACAAGAATAATGTAGTAATTCCGATTCCAAAAAAAGAATTTGCCGACAAGTGTGAAAATTACCGAACTCTCAGTCTAATTCATTGTCGTTGCAAAATACTAGTACGAATTCATTACAGAGGAATGGAAAAACTGGTGGAAACCGACCTCGGAGAAGCTCAATTTGGATTCCGGGGAAATGAAGGAACGCCTGAGGCAATACTAAGGCTATGACACATTTAAGAAGACCGGTTAAGGAAAGACAAACCTCCATTTAGAGCATTTGTAAGAGAAAGGTTTCCACAATGTTAACTGGAATATTCTCTTTGAAAAGCCGAAGGTAGTAGGGATAAAATACAGGGAACGAGAGCTATTTACAACCTGTACAGAAAGCAGCCGCAGTTGTAAGAGTTGAGTAATATGAAAGGAAAGCAGTGGTTGAAAATGGAGTGAGGCAGTGTTGTAACCTATTCCAGATGTTATTCAATATGTACATTGATCAAGAAATAAAGGAAAAAAAAGAAGAATTTGGAGTAGGAATCAAAATTCAGACAAAATAAATAAAACCTTTTAGGTATGTGGCTGACATTGTAATTCTGCCACAGACAACAAATGACTTGGAAGGCAGTTGAATGGATTGAATAGTGTCTTGAAAGCAGGATATAAGATGAATATCAACAAAAGCAAAACAAGGATAATGGAATGTAGTCGTATGAAATCAGGTGATGCTTGGGGAATCAGATAAGGAAACGAGATGCTTAAAGTAGTAGATGAGTATTCCTATTTGGGCAGCAAAATAACTAGTGATGGGCCAATTAGAGATGATATAAAATGTAGACTGGCAACGGCAAGAAATGCATTTTTGATGAAGAGAAATTTCTTAACATTGAATATAGATTTAAGTGTATTTATCAGGAATATAACCATGCATGGAAGCGAAACATGGACGAGAAACAGTTTCGACAAGATGAGAATAGTTGATTTTGTAGTGGGGTGTTACGGAAGAATGCTGAAGATTACACGGGTCGATCACATAACTAATGCGGAAGTACTGAAGAGAGGTGGGGAGACAAGAAATTCGTGGCGCAACTTGACAGAAAGGAGGGATAGTTTGACAGGACATATTCTGAGAGATCAAGGGATCCCCAATTTAGTTCTCGAGGGAAGTGTGGGGATTAAAAATGGTAGAGGGAGACCAAGAGATGAATACAGTAAGTCATTTCAGAAGGATGTAGGTTGCAATACTTATTCAGAGATGAAGAAGCTCGCACAGGATAGAGAAGCACGGAGAGCTGCATCAAACCAGTCTTCAGACTCAAGACCACTAAGCTGAACAGACAGAAAGACGCAGCGAGAGATATAATTTATTGTATGTGGCGATAAAAGGTACGTATTCTTACTGATTTTTCCGCCAGATACCCCCCCCCCCCCCATCTGCATCCGACTAGTTAGGAACCATTGCAATTGTCACGATATGTCACTCCTAACGTCAGATACATGTGGAACAGAAGATACAGTCTCACATTAAATATGTCTTCATCTAATAAATTATTTTAATTTAATGTTGTGTAATAAAGTAGTAAAACCAGAACATGAGAAACTGAAGCAATGATTTTTCGTAATCATCTTGGCGCCGAGTTCTCCTTACAATCGGCAAGTGGAAAAGGAAAAGTTTTTTTTTTTCCTTGCATTGTAGAGTTTCACTCTGTAGAGTTTTACTGCTTGTACCAAACACAGTTCTTTCTATACAGAAGTCTAGAATTTGGAGAATCAAAGTTATACAAATATATCGATTAATTTGTAGCAAGTAACCAATTGCCTAAACAATATTATATGCAGTAGGAGGTCTAATGATAAAGGCGTGTTAGGTGCAGTCTCGTAAACTACACATTTTTCATAATAAACAACTACCAGCTTCATCGCTGCATAGGAATACAGTGAATATGGCTTAATTTATTTATTTTAACGGTTGTTAAACTCCATGGCTGTGGATTATATTATGTTAATAAATATAGCCTCTATCAACTGGTTTATGTATTTTTATTTGTGCCAGTACGCATTTACGACTTCAGTTGCCTTAATACATATTAATTTTCTGTTAGTAGATCGCTAAGAACATCGACTCCAGTTCGGACACTGTAGCAGCCATTTGCAAATTAACGATTCGTTTAACAACTACACATCGTGAGTGGGATTTTATGATATATAACTTTTTAGATGCATTCAACTTCTACTCTGCTTGTTGTTGCTCCTATAAATCGTATTTATAATCGTGTCACTAGGACTCTCTCCTCACATATTGCTCTTAATCAACGGAATATCCTCAACGTTGCCATCTAACTTGTTTATTTACATCAGAAGATGATGTCTATCTTCAGAATTTATTTCGCTTACAGGTTCGGAAACTGCTGTTGAAATCAAGATTGATGTCTGAAATACTCCTCTCTGATACAGACAAGAGGGAGAGTGAGTCAATAGTTAAATCGCTGAAGTGTAAGGGCTCTCATGGTTATGATGGAGTGTCTAGCAGAATATCAAAGTACTGTGCTGCAGATGTTAGCCCTGTATTTAGCCATATTTGTAGTTTTTCCTGTAAGAATGGTCAGTTTCCTGAGCGATTAAAGTACTCCGTAGTAAAGCCGCTTTATAAAATGGGAGAAAGGGATAATGTAGATAATTTAGACCTATTTCTATGCCATCAGTGTTTGCAAAAGTTATTGAAAAGGCTGTGTATGTAAGGATAATTGATCGTGTTATATCACACGGTTTGCTATCAAATGCACACTTCAGCTTTAGAAGTCGTTTAGAAACTGAAAATGCTATATCCTCTTTTCTCTGTTAGGTATTGGACGGGCTAAACAAAAGGTTTCGAGCGCTTGTCACATTTTTTGATTTAACTACGACATTTGACAGTATTTATCACAAAATATTGCTCCAGAAGTTGGGCCAATACGGAATACGGGGAGTAACTTACAAATGGTTCACCTCTTACTTTAGCAACAGGCAGAAAAAGGCCATTATTCACGATGTTGATAACGGCTGTGATATGGGGTGTGAGTGGGGTACTGTCAAGTGGGGAGTGCCCCACGGATCATTGCTGGGGACACTCCTTTTCCTTATTTATATAAATGATATGGCCTCTAGCATTACAGGTACCTCTAAAATATTTCTGTTTGCTGATGACACTAGCTTCGTAGTAAAGGTCGTTGTATGTTTACAGTTTCTAACACACAATTCAACAAAACCTGACGTTTTAATTTCACAGGATGGACATATGATTAGTGAAACTGAACAGTTCAAATTTCTAGGTGTTCAGATAGATAGTAAGCTGTCGTGGAAAGCTCACGTTAAGGATCTCGTCCAAAGACTTAATACTGCCATTTTTACTATTCGAACGGTATTAGAAGTGAGTGATCGTTCGACACGAAAATTAGTCTACTTTGCTTATTTTCATTCGGTTATGTCGTATGGTACTATATTCTGGGGTAACTCTTCCCATTGCAAAAGGATATTTTTGGCTCAGGAACGGGCGGTTCGGGCATTGGGTAGTAAGTTCACGAACCTCTTGTCGACCCCTGTTCGCGAGTCTGCATATTTTGACATTGGCCTCTCAGTATATATGTTCCTTACTGTCATTTGTTGTTAACAACATTAGCTTATTCCCAAGAATAAGCAGCTTTCACTCGGTTAATACTCGGCAGAAATCAAACCTGCATTTGTATCGGATTTCCTTAACCCTTATGCAAAAAGGTGTGCAGTATAGTGCTGCACCCATTTTCAATAAGCTACCACTCGAATTGAAAAATCTTATCTGTAATACACGCGCTTTCACATCGAAACTGAGGAGTATCCTAATGGTCACTCCTATTCTCTCGAGGAGTTCCTTGAAAAATTAAGCTGGTTCTTCTTGTATTGTTGATTGCGTTTATTTAAACTTATGGGCTTTTTTTCGGTTTCATGAACACTTATTTTTATCTGATATCAATTTTATGTTGAAATATCATGTATTGACACGTTCCATTACCTTGGAGATTTGCTCCTCAATTTGATACTATGGAACTTGACGCGTAAATAAATAAATAACAAGGATTCGTTCAACAGATTGTACAGTAGACATTGCACAATAAACCAGAGGGATATTTGAGAGAATGCAGCAGTATTTTGTGTCCATTTATTGTGCATGTATCAAGACTAGTGGTCAGTTGATACTGACTTAATTTATTGCTTTATGATAAGCGTTTTCAGTGTCAATAAAGAACTAAATTATTAATCTGTTCTTTAGTTCTCCATTTCAAATTATTTTATTTATTGTTCCCTGCCGTTTCTAAAAATTTCATCCAAAAATTTTGGTACGTCCAATATTTGTTAGACGCATTTGGTAGTACATTTAGGGAAATTTTGTGCAATTGTAGGATTAGACATACGGAGAAACATTTTGGAAGCGAACGTAGGCCTTAAGTTATCCTAGCTATGTGCGAGGTAATAACTCCACAAATTCATATGCGATTTCAGTCTTTCTCTGCGTGTTCCACTGATGAACATGATGGGTACGAAACTCACTGAAACGTTGCGACAAGACGCCTCCACCCCTCGGCTGATAACCCGAGAAGAATTCATCACTCCACACATTCAGTTGGTCACGTAGTTTAAATCTATAGATGTAGAACTGCGAACATTGAATCGAGATTGTGGATTAAATTTGTGTGCGGACTGGAACTGACAGCAGACCTTTGCTATTCGTGTCAACGCTTCTACCGACTATGCTATCCGAACACAACACACAACCACCTTGACAGTTTCTGCTCTGTCAGTATATCTCCCTTACCCACCTATAAACACTGTTCCCTACTGAACAAAAGTCTGAACACGATGCTAATAGCAAAGACGAAAGGAAGACAAATTTGTTCGCTGAAGGAGCGCTGCAGATTCTACAGCGTTCTAGCAGAAAAACTGTGAACGGAAACCCTGTCTTCCACTGAGGCGACATTGCACCACGTTCATAGGAGACAAGGCCTTACCGCGCAACAGCATGTTCATTCTTCTCCACTGGCAATGGTGGCCGCGAGTGAAGATCCCTGAAAAACAACACGGCGAGAGGTTCCGCCTATGGGCCATCAGCATACAAAGTCACGTTCCCAGCCGAAGGGGTTGCCTAGTGGCAGGCGCCGAAGCCTATTACTTCCACGATCTGTAGCGATTTTGGATGACGTTCCGAGACAATGGTTCCAATCTTCGGTTTGTCCATTAAGACACCCTCAACAACCCATCGAAGTTTGTATAAACATTTCTGCGACACCCTGCATACAGGAAACATGAAAGTGGTGAGAATGTGTAAACATAATAGTTCTGTCAAAATATTGTTGAAAGGAAATAGTTAGGAACAATTAAGTCTCTTATTACATTGTTAGTTTAATAACAAGAAATCGAATCTGATTGGAGGAAATAAGAAAGAGCATATGTATGGGTAAAAGAGGCTTTGTAAAAGTGATGAAAGATTTGTCAGCAACAAAAACAATTCCGACAAAGTTAGGAAAGAGGTTGACTAAGCGTTTTTTCTATAGAGTATTATTATATTATGGCAACGTCTAGAGAGCAGTATTATATGGAAGCGAATGATGGATCGTCAAGAAGAAAGAAGGAAGAAGGAAGTTACTTGACAATCCTGAAATGTGATGGCCATGAAAAATGCTAAAATTGAAATGGATTGACGTAGACAAATGAAGAAATATTTTAAAGAACAGAAGCAGCGAAAAGCTAGTACAAAAATGTATGAATACACGTCTCACAGCGATATGAACTATTAAATTTTTCGGTCGAAAGCTCGTCGGATTTTAACCACTTGACGTGGCTCAAAGTCCGAGAAGATTTTATTATTACAGTAAATATTGGCTGGGATACGTATTGTGAAGAAACTACTTGAGACGAAGCATTATCGAAGGAAATATTCCTGGGAAGACAGGAAGAGTAGATTTGGAATTGTAGACGGAATTAAAAAAGGACGAAGTTAGCGGCAGTAGAACAAAACAGAGGAAAGTGGGTCCCACCCTTTCAACGTCTGTCGTAACACAGAATACCGAAGGAGAATACGGAGATCAGCGCCCACCTCCGCCGCAGCCAGAGGACAGCTTGGTACGGTGCGTGCCCGCGGCTGCTTCCCGTCTCGCCGTTCCGCCTCTCCTCGGCCCGCCTCGCTCCTGAACGCCACGCCACGCCGGCAGACCGGTCGTTCGGTCACTGGTGTTAACTCTGGCTGCTCGCAAACCAATTAAAACTTTAGCCATTATCCCATCTTGCTGGCAAGAATCTACTTTGAAAGTAGCGCCGCCATTGTGCAGGCAGATGGCGACGGCCTTGCGCGCCTTCGCCTCACCACTTCGGCCACTTGCTGGAACGCCAGAACAGCAACAACACCTCCCCTGGCGACTCGCTGCAAAGCGACAGCTAATGCAGGTGATTAGCAACACCTCCGTCTTCTCATCAACTGAACTTCCATCGCCAGACTCGTTAGACTAACAGCGGGGAAGAGATACGAAAAGAATATTGTACAAAACAAATTCAGCTAAGTTTTCCTTGTGAGATTTTAGGTTCCTAAAATCTGGCGATATTTAGACACAATCACCAGTTGCACATCCTGCAGATGAGATGTAAGTCAGCTAGCCGAGGTATCGCAAAATCTGGAGGTGTTGTGCTCCAGACTGGTGAGCATTACTGCTCTTATTTTCTGCTTGAGTGACATCAGGTAAGACAATACTACATGCATTACAATATGTAGATTTATTTCTCTGATTTGTGTACTGTAATGTTCTTGCTTCCTGTTTGTTTTATGTTGCACGGAAGAAATCCTGACAAGTGATTCATCGCTGTTCCACCGACGCAGCAAATCGGCGCCGACCGTCCGCCACAGGGGCAGGGTGAACACGGTCCAACATTGTCAGCATCCTCTTTGCGCTTTGTTAAAACGTGATGTCCGAAATGAATATTTAAAAATGTATTAATTCTACGTAAGGTCTTGAACATCAATGACCTCTGTATGTTATCAGTATTCGTAAAACAAACCGAATGCATAAATCTACTGCGCAACGTAGTAATTCCACCGTAGAAGCCCACTAAGGTTATTTAAGTTGAATTTCTTACAAGAAAATTGTAAAAGGCTTTTTACTGACCTCTACTGGAGGGAGAGATCTTTTCCAATCTGGTTGTGACTGCTGAAACCAGTTTAGAACTTACTGATGGACAAGGTAATATTGGTAGATTGCTGATAGATGGGATACATAGTGAAGGGTGCTCCTCTTGGTGAAAAGTGGCAGAATGACGTACAAGAAGCGTTATACCACTGAAAATCAGTAACTCACTCCAAAGGAGTGAACTATGAACAGTGAGTGAAATAGTTTGCTTGTTTGCAAGACTCCCACGTTGATTTCGGTAGTCATTTAAGCAATCGATATCATTACGTGAACTGTATCCTTGCTTTAAAATCCGTGGTAAACGTTTTAGATCAAAGAGATGTTTGACAGGTGAGTCAGTGTAGGAAGCTAGGCGAATAATTATTGCAGTTTCTTATCAGTTAGTAATCGGAATTTAAGAAGAAGCTGAAAGGACTCAAAAGTGATATATTTTGACGTTACACAGCTGAATTATTAAATAATATCTGTGATGAACCAAATTTAAACAAGTCGATGTGTCATTGTTTTGAGTCATTGTTTTAGCCCTACGGAAGGCTAATCTTACACGACAAAGACAATTTATTAACTCGAGGAATCAGTACGTTTCATCTAGGAGATAAACGCTCGTGATGAACATTTATTTATCAGACAGTGGAGTATATTTACGATAAACGAACATACAAAAATATTTACGAAGACATGAAGTTTAGTCCCACCGATAAACGAGGTAACTTATACTATCGGAAAGATTCTCTGGTAAATTTTAATTGAATGTCTGCACCTCTGAAGGAAGAGTACAACGTTTACTATATTCTGAATATAACTGAATGTCTCCATGAATAACTGAAGACAGAGAGGCTTTAAATGATCAAGATTGTATTTAGGAAGAGAGAACATGACCAGAGGAAGGTAGTATCGCGATAGTAACAGAACGGACCATCTTACAGGGCGCTACCGTATGTAATTGCCAAGAACAGTTCAAAACGTACAAGTTCCTTTGGAAGTGTCTACTACACATAAAACAGTTAGGTATAATACATTTACATCTCTTGAATCCGAAAGGAAGACTGCTGTAAGAGAAATAGACGACATATTATCTTTAGGTTTAATTGTAAGTTACCAAAATTCTTAAAGTGCTGTGGTTAAAAAAGTGAAAATAATAAGTTATTCTTACTAGAGGCTCCTATTTAAATGAAATTAACTGGCTTCGATTTGAGACCACCTTCCAATGTTTAAAGAAATCTTGAGGGAACAAAAACATATGCATGTCGTCCAGGGAGAAATGCGAAGACATCTGGCCTAACAGTTTGAAATTCATCAAATGCATTACAAAAATATGTATTGCAAAGAACTAAGGTAAAAAGTACCTCTAAGAGCTGGTATAAATATTTAAATCAGAAGAAGTAGGAAATACTAAAAACTGTTGCAAAAAGTGGAGAATGAATAACAACCATTCAAAATGGTTCAAATGGCTCTGAGCACTATGGGACTTAACTTCTAAGGTCATCAGTCCCCTAGAACTTACAACTACTTAAACCTAACTAACCTAAGGATATCACACACATCCATACCCGAGGCAGGATTCGAACCTGCGACCGTGGCGGTTGTGCGGTTCCAGGGCAACCATTAATAGATTTTAGTATGCCTATGAACAAATGACCATATGATTTAACAAACATCATCCGTAACCATACAGTTGATACTTGAAGTAAAACAGTAATGCACCACACTTAGGTAGTTTGACTGAAATATCTGTTTATATGTAAATAATTAAGAGTAAACGAACTAGAATACAGACTCAAGAAATGAATTGGAGGGAAATGATGTATGATAAAGAGAAGGATTCATGTAAATGTTAAGCCACCTTGTAACCTCCCCACAAAAAATAAAATAAATATTATGAATAATGATTCTGATTTAGGGTAACCTCAAAACAAAATTCTTGCACAGTATAACCTCCCTACAAAATTCATTTACATTTAATCTCCCTACAAAATTCGTTCCCATTTATAACCTCCCTACAAAAATTCTTTTCACATTAATCGGGATGATCATGGATGGGAGAAATTAGTAAATTCTTTAAATTGAAATGAATGGTTGTTAAAAGTTACTTTTTACGAGGAAGATTATTATTACGAGAGTCTTAAAACATTTACATACGACTTGAGATAACATTACTACATATGCGCGAGGCTGCTTTTTACCTTATACAATAACACTCAGGCTCCGGCATCGCTGCACCGTGACCGGGCCAGCCAACACGATACACCAGACCAGACAAGAGCAGACTGCGGACTAGCCAACAACTTACTGCTACAGCTTCACAGTTCCTACTGCAGTCAACACTGCATATCGCAGGCAGCGCATGAGCAATACATCGAAATTACATCTGCTCGGACCTCTTACAACCTGTATGGATCAAAATGGTATTGTTAAATTTATTGTGATAAAATCGTGGAAATGGTGTCTTTTTATCAATTTAGTATTTTCCTTCTCAGCTCATTACACTATATTTTACTTGGTTGATGGTGTACTTTTAATCAGACTAAGATTTATTTCACATCTTACAAGGATTTCCTTCCTTCTTGATCTGTTTTACGGAGCATGATTAAGGAATAACATTTGTTGGAAAAAGGAAGTAATACGTAAAATTGCGAAAGTAAAGTAAAAATTAGGAAGTTAAACTGATACTGAAAGATAACCTTTTTAGGTATTCAAGTTTATGTAGAAAAATGGTCAACAATATCCTGTCCCACTGAAATTTAATGTAATCTAAAAAGAAACAATATTGTACATGGATCTCATGAAGTGAGTTCAGTACAGTATAAGAGAATACTTAAAGATACACATATTATTCGAATGTAATAAGGTGAAATGACAGAAATTTGTGAAATCTGTATTACGGAGACAGCAATAAATATATATTTAAAATAACGCACAAGAGTTTCTGCGACTATATTACCTACTTTCCAATGGAGGATTTTTCCCCCACTCATTACACGACAGGATAAAAAGAAAATCGATAATGGTGGTATGATGTACCGTCCACTACGCACTGTATAGAGGCTTGGGGAGTTTACATGTACATGAATAATTAAATGTTTCGTTTTTGTAGGCAAACTGGGGATCGTATGAGCCAGGTAGCACACAACCATTTCCACCTAGTTAATTCATCCACATGTGTCCATGACGAACAACTGTACTTATACCCACTACCGTGTTGCGACGTGATAGTAAGCAAGTGATACTGACGATTTCAGGTTTTGTACCCAGGTGATCGTCATAGAAGACTATAGAGGTGACCAAATGCCAATGTACTTCCTATGTGCCGTATATAGTCTCAGGGGTGAGGTTTCAGGTGAATTAGTCGTATTTTGGAACAATGCAACGTACGGATGCAAAATGCCTCGCACTGCTATCGACGTTAGTTTCAGGTATCGGGATAGCACCGTCCGGTTTCCTACCATATTGGACGCCTTCCTACAATATACAGTAACCCACAGAACTGAGTGGCCTGTGATGTATTCCGACATAAACCCTGTTGAATATGCTTAAGGCAGTTCCCACCTGTAGCACATCGTCGTTAGAAAGCACCTCACATAGCGGCGATCTCAGGAGGGGCGCCGCCATAGAGCGGGACAGCCGTATGCGATAACGTCTACAATAGCTTGTGGACAGCATCGTACGGAGGAACCTATCCTGCTACAATTCATGTTGTACAGAAAACTTGGCTCTAAATTTAACCTCGCAGCAGACTGTAATTTCAGAAATTTGTAAACCTGTAACTTACTACCTTTATTTTAATTGTAATTTTTAGTTTATTTACATGGATTTCTTTCAAATGGTGAATTCCTTAATTTCCTTCCCTCGCTCAGTTTAACCCCTTATTCTTTGAACATCTTTTTTGAGATTTTTATGTGGCACCTGTAATTGTCTTCAGTTCAAATGGTTCAAATGGCTCTGAGCACTATGGGACTTAACATCTATGGTCATCAGTCCCCTAGAACTTAGAACTACTTAAACCTAACTAACCTAAGGACAGCACACAACACCCAGCCATCACGAGGCAGAGAAAATCCCTGACCCCGCCGGGAATCGAACCCGGGAACCCGGGCGCGGGAAGCGTGAACGCTACCGCACGACCACGAGATGCGGGCTATTGTCTTCAGTAATGTCATCCTTGTATCAAGCTATGAGCAGGCAGTATATCACTAAATCTGGAATTTCGTACCTGGGGCTGTTCTTAAGTAGAAACTGATCACACGAAGGCCATTGTTTTATGAAATTTGGCGACCGAGATACCATTAGCTCTCACATGACGTTTAACTGATGAGGAGTTCCAATATAAACGCTAAAAAAAAAATCCTAATCGGTCGGATACCGGTAGATGTGATGTTCATGAACAGACAAAAATGTGATATATAATTATAGTGTCAGAAAAACTGGACGATTTTTTCAAGGGAAGCAGTTTCAGAAATTGTCAATAATCCGTTGGTTCAGCTCTGACTCTCATGCAGACAGGTTGTAAGGAAGGTGGCGCACACAGCCGTCAGTCGCAATTCCATTAGTTTTTAATATGCTTGCAAACCTACATTTCGGCTATAAATATCCGTCTTCTCACTAGAGCGTCCTTCTGCCTAAACACTTGTAAGAACATATGGTGACAAGAGCTGCCACGAGTCTGTTGAACTGTAACGAAAATGCATCGAAGATGGCTATTTACAGCCGAAGCCTAGATTTGCAAGGATATTAAAAATTAATGGGATAGCGACTGACTTCTATGTGCCTTTCACTCCTTGCTGACACAGGCCGTTATTTGGTTCAGCGCAGACCGATGTAGATGTCCTCCTGAGGGATATCGTTCCGAATTCTGTCCGCGTTAAATGTTCGAAATACCGAGCTATTTGGTGCGTCCTATCCATAATTCTCCAAACGTTCCCAATTGTGTAGTGACTCGACTAACTTTCTGGCCAAGATAAAGTCTAACAAGCGCGAAGACAACCAGTAGAAACTCGCCATGCGCAGGCTGACATCATCCGGACGAAAGGTAATACCAGGATGGATAGCCATGAAGAGCAAGAGAAAGAGGCGTAGAACGTCGGCTAGAATCCACTGCACTGACGGTCAAAGCGGTCTTGCTGTGAAATGAAATTGCGCCCCAGACAAAATTACTGGTGGTCGTTGGGCCGTATGGTGAGCGACAGTCAGTTTGGTATCAAACTGCTGTCTGGGGAATCTCCAGACACGTTTTCGGCTCTAACTGTCTTCCGTGATGAGCCCCGCTTCGAACCGAGCCTCGGTGACCAAGGAGTGGCTGGAGACGCCACAGACAGCGGTGGGCTACCAGCCTGACTATCCCCGCAGTAGGGCCTACAACCCGGAGTAGCGCTCTGAGACGCCATTTGTTCTTTTTTCCACAGCAGGACGCTTTTGGTTGTCATCTGTGGCACTCCTCACAGGGGTACGTCTACGATATTCCTAAACGTGTTTTGTACCACTCATGGTAGGACATTTTGGGCTTTTATTTAATGCCCGCCTACAAACGGCAAGAGCTCTACTGCTTGTCTTCGTGCTTTCTGAACCGTACCTTGGCCAACAAGTTCACCGAATCTCTCCCCAATTGAGAATATTTGGAGCATTATGGGCAGGGCTGTCCAACGATCTCGTGATTTCGACGATCTAATAGCCGAATCAAACCGAATATGTGAAGATATCTCTCAGGGAAACATCAAACAACTACACTACTGGCCATTAAAATTGCTACACCATGAAGATGACGTGATACAGACCTTAAATTTAACCGACAGGAAGAACATGGTGTGATATGCAAATGATTATAGCTTTTCAGAGCATTCACACACGGTTGGCGCCGGTGGTGACACCCGCAATATGTTAACATGAGGAAAGATTCCAACCGATTTCTGATACACAAACGGCAGTTGACGGGCGTTGCCTGGTGACACGTTGTTGTGACGCCTCGTTTAAGGAGGAGAAATGTGTACCATCACGTTTCCGACTTTGATAAATGTCGGATTGTAGCCTGTCACGATTGCGGTTTATCGTATCGCGACACTGCTGCTCGCGTTGGTCGAGATCCAATGACTGTTAGCAGAATATGGAATCGGTGGGTAATACGGAACGCCGTTGTGGATCCCAACGGCCTCGTATCACTCGCAGTCGAGATGACAGGCATCTTATCCGCATGGCTGTAATGGATCGTGCAGCCACTTCTCGATCCCCGAGTCAACAGATGGGGACGTTTGCAAGACAACAACCATCTGCACGAACAGTTCGACGACGTTCGCAGTAGCATGGACTATCAGCTCGGAGACCATGGCTGCTGCATCACAGACAGGAGCGTCGGCGATGGTGTACTCAACGACGAACCTAGGTGCACGAATGGCAAAAAGTCATTTTTTCGGATGAATCCAGGTTCTGTTTACAGCATCATGAGAGTCGCATCCGTGTTTGGCAACATTGCAGTGAACGCACATTGGAAGCATGTATTTGTCATCGCCATACTGGCGTATCACCCGGCGTGATGGTATGGGGTGCCATTCGTTACACGTCTCGATCACCTCTCGTTCGCATTGACGGTACTTTGAACAGTGGTCGTTACATTTCAGATGTGTTACGACCCGTGGCTCGTTCCAGGTCCTATACGGGCGTTTTTGGATACAGAGAATGTTTGACTGCTGCCCTGGCCAGCACATTCTCCAGATGTCTCACCAACTGAAAACGTCTGGTCCATGGTGGCCGATCAACTGGCTCGTCACAATACGCCAGTCACTATTCTTGATGAACTGTGGTATCGTGTTGAAGGTGCATGGGCAGTTGTACCTGTACACGCCATCCAAGCTCTATTTGACTCAATGCCTAGGCGTATCAATGCCGCTATCACGGCCAGAGGTGGTTGTTCTGGGTACTGATTTCTCAAGATCTATGCACCAAAATTGCGTGAAAATGTGATCACATGTCAATTCTAGTGTAATACATTTGTCCAATGAATACCTGTTTATCATCTGCATTTGTTCTTGGTGTAGCAATTTTAATGGCCAGTAGTGTATCAATCAATGCCAAACCAAATACCTGTTTGCATAAGGGTCTGAGGTGTACCAATCGGCAGTTGACTTTCTTAGTTTGCGTAGCTCTTTCTCTTGAAGAAATCATCAAATATATCTAAAACTGTGATAATTTTTTTTGGACGTCACATGATCTGATTTTAGACACATTAGGTCACTTCCTTCGCGGTGCTGCTTTTTTTACCTTCTTAGAGTGTATGTTGAGGGTGTTGAAGCATACTTTGTACAAAGTGTACACCGATACAATAGAAGTCGGAATGAAACGTTAAAAAAATATACAGTACCATAATTGAAATGATTTAATTGCAAAATAATGAAAGACAAGAATGGCCAAATCTTCTTCTACAATATTTTTCTCTTTATGGGTGAAGTTTATGATGCCGGAATGGCATTAACGTTTGGTTAACCACCAGGCGGCTTTCCTTGAATTTTCTATCGCTATCGATCTATTGAGGAGTGTGGCTGCACTGCAGATAATTTCCCGGTCGCTCTTAGTGTCACAAGGTTTTATAATTCTGTGCGAGTTCCGGGAGGTCATCAGGGAGTTGAGGCAGGTTCAGCGTAGTAGGCAGGTCGGCGCATTCGGCGGGATTCCTGAGGCACTCCGACTGACAGTTTGATTGCCTCCACCGACGCCAGAGGCGCTGCGAGACATCCGTCGCCACACAATGGGTGACGGCCTGGGCGGGCCATTCCGCAAAGTGAATTGCCTTCGGGTCGGACAGAAACCTCGCACGTGCCTTTCTCAATTCTTTCTCATCGTTCGCACTCTTCAGAATGGGTCGCTTCGATCGGCATCGTAAGGAGTACATCTCAGAAATAACGGCCGATTGGCTGGGAAATATCATAACAGATGCAAGTCAAAAGCTTAGTATGACATACAAGTACCTCAGTATCATAAGCTAATACAAACAAAATCTGTATAAATGACGATATCTGTGATTCAATCACGGGATGATGATATGCCATTGCTTGGGAGAATGTATCAATTTCTGTGGACAACTAAGCAACAAGCAATAACCATATGTAACAACGGAAGTGTGTTACAGATGCGTCGAAACTACTATACCCTAATGTAATCCAGATTTTGTGCTAATAAAATACAATGATAACTAAAATTTACTGCTGCATGCGCAGTATGTGTATCTACATCTACATCTTATGGTATGTGGCGTGGAGTACTTCTCATATATTGCACTAACTGATATTTCTGTTGGTTCTTGGTATAATATTTTGCACATTGTGAATGAAACACACGCAAAACTTGTGTAATATTCTACAATGTATATTATTTGCTACACGAACCGACTTTCGGCTGTTATGTCACCATCAGGTACAAAGATAAGTATGTGGTGCAGTGAAACTTTGTCGGCTCAGAGATTTTAAACTAGCATATCTACCGAGTATCTCCATTTCTAGAGATGAAACGGTTAATATGTGAAGCAGGAATAAAACAAGACGGATTATTTTAGTCTAAATGTGATGTAAGATTATTTAAGTAAGGTAAAATATGTTACAAATTACTTAATTTGCTACAGACAGCCGGCCGAAGTGGCCGTGAGGTTCTAGGCGCTGCAGTCTGGAACCGGGAGACCGTTACGGTCGTAGGTTCGAATCCTACCTCGGGCTTGGATGTGTGTGATGTCCTTAGGTTAATTAGGTTTAACTAGTTCTAAGTTCTAGGGGACTAATGACCTCATAAGTTGAGTCCCATAGTGCTCAGAGACTATTGAACCGTTTTTTGCTACAGACACGTTACAACAGTTCTAGATATAAGAAAATAATTGAACAATAGGCGGTAGCTTAGCTAGCAGAAATGTCACCCATGCCGTATAGGACGAAGGGGAGGAGCCAGACCGAGTGTGTCCCACAACGACCTATCGAAAACTTGCCTCCTATCCTTTTCCTCTCCCTAGCCCATCCTTTTCCATCTCATTTCCCGACATAGGCGGTTAAACCATGTATAGGGGTGCGGAGGAAATGCCAAACATATGGCTAATCGTCAGTGCCTGGGCGATAAGGTTCTTAAATTATAAAATAACCTGATCAATGAAATCGAGACGATAATACAAAACCGGATGGATAAACGGGACCAAGAGTTAGATGACATATTCCAAAAATGTGGCTGAATAAAACAATCTTGTCTCTAATAGTTCTTAAATGACAAACAAATAAGAGATAATAGTGATATTAAGCAGGTGCGTGACGCAGCTCTGATTATACAAAGAAATTTTTATAAGATAACAAGATAAATTACTTTGACTGAAATAAAGAAAAATGAGGCATATCAGTAAGAGGGCTAATTTCCAACACGGCTGGGATGGAATTATGATTAGTCTCTGCTGTTAGAAGTGGTGATTAAGGCAAATGAGTCTGGTCTTAACAGTACTAAGCTCGAGATGATGTATATGTGTTTATTAATATTCATTATTTCAAAATAGCACATCTTCTTTCCTTTATGGATGTGATGTAACATCTTATGTTTCACCCTGTAATTGTGGCCTTCTTTATGCAGGAGATCTTGAAAAGAAAAGTCTCCGTTTCTAAGTTTATAACTGTAATAGTGTTCCTTCAAGTCCGTACATACCGTCCTGTCAGACTGACCTGTATAGAATTTGCCACAGTTATAAGCAATTTTATATGTTTCTCTCTTTTCTAAAGATGCAGTGCTGTACTTGCCATTGTGGAAAAAGCGTCCAACAGTGTTTCCCAATGATTTTTTTTCGTTGATTAAACTTTCTGGCTGCATCGAGTGAGACATCACTGAACTATGGAATTGCACACCATTGAGGTGGCAGGTCAACGGCAAGGTAGAGGGTACACCTTTTGTTTCTGATTTCTGTCCATTATGGAATCTACTAAGGTAAGAGGATAGCTAATGTTTGAACGCATTTAATTCAATTTGGAAAATGTCTTCACTCGTGGGGATGGATATTAGGCGATGTATCATTGAATCAGAGGCAGCATGCTTGTGGGCCACTGGGTGTTGAGAACTGGCGGCTATTACCATATCTGTTGTGGTAGGATTGCTAAACAGTTGGAAAATATGAATATGGTACCAG
Source organism: Schistocerca americana (assembly GCF_021461395.2). Taxonomy (NCBI): domain Eukaryota; kingdom Metazoa; phylum Arthropoda; class Insecta; order Orthoptera; family Acrididae; genus Schistocerca; species Schistocerca americana. The sequence continues at coordinate 583,163,306 of NC_060125.1, read as the reverse complement.
ATGCTTAAGGCTGGATCCAAATACTCTTTACAATTAACCCTAAGCTCCATTGAGAAATTTATATCGTTGTGTAAGAATGTAGTTGTTTGAGGAATTTTTGAAGTTGTCAGGTCATACCTGACAATAAGCACAACATATAATCACCATACCTAAAACAGTATCCAGTCTTGAAACAGAATGGATTATTTATCAAAATACATGAAATGTATTCGCTGTTGCGAATATGGACTTCCACTAGCTGTATAGTGGAACGATGAAAATCTGTGCTGGACTGGGACTCGGATTTCTCTCTTAATGCGAGATGTCGCCTTACCATTTGGCTATACGAACACGGCTCACGGCCCGACACGAACATCCATATGCATGCACGACCGAAGGTATACACTTTAAAAAAAGTTTTGCATCACCTCGGTTCCGAGAATTCCGGAACCAGTACAAAAATGGTTCAAATGGCTCTGAGCACCAAGGGATTTAATTTCTGAGGTCATCAGTCCCCTAGAACTTAGAACTACTTAAACCTAACTAACCTAAGGACATCACACACATCCATGCCCGAGGAACCAGTACAGAAAATTGGAAATGATATCAACATAAGCATCATTTCCGCCCTTTTTATTCCTAATGAAAACCACGCAGTGCGTGTTGTACCACCATACAGTAAGATCTTAAGAGGTGGTGATGTGGTG